>NC_136518.1:20937803-21157803 GCF_053919585.1 Euprymna scolopes
CCGTGCTAGAAAGTAACTTACGCCTGAAAGTATCCTGTACCTCTATGAAGCCACCATTTGCCCATTTATGGAGTACTGTCGTTGCGTTAAGGCTGGTGCATCTGCTATTTGTCTCTAGCTCCCGGACAGGATTCAACAGAGAATCGCCAGCATGATAGATCATGAACTCTCATCTAGGTGCCGCATCTGCCCCATCGACGAAATGTGGCATCACTCTGCCTGTTCTACAAGTACTTCCATGGTGAATGTTCTAACAAACTACAATACTGGTACCTCTTCGACGTAAATACCCGCGACAAACCCGATAAGCTGCTAAATCCCACCCATACAAAGTAGAGCTCCCTAGGTGTAAGACACCCTTCTACTTCAACAGTTTCTTCCCAGAATTGTTAGACAGTGGAATTCCCTTTTAGGATTCTGTTTTCCCAACTGTACTGACATGCAGAAGTTCAAGTGTAATGTGAACAGACATCTTGCTACTCATCTCTCTTCATAATATCCCTGCAACTTATGTCCGATAGTCGCCTGCTGCTTCAAAGTGCTATTGTGCATGGTTGGAGGTGAAAATTTAATAATAAACAACGCATATCAGGTATTAGAATCGTATGCCGGACATAAAGCTTCCAAGGTGAATCTATGTTGCAAAGCTCAAATAGCGTGATGTCTGTCAAGAGCTTTCTGGCACTTTTGACAACATGCATTTTGATGGCACCTGGGAGAGCTTCAAAGAACGAATCTACAAAACTGGCCTGGATATTCTCGGTAAAGAAGAGAAGAAATATAGCGATTGGTTTGATGAGAATGATTAGAACATATGTAAAGTGATCGAAAGAAAACATCTTCTTCACAAGTTACTATTAGATCTAAACCCAAATAGAAATACATTTGAGATTTCACAACAAAGCACACAAGGCTGCCTTTCAGCGCGAGCGTAGTGCTCTGCAAAGGCGGTGTTCCAGTATTTCAGTTTAAATTCATGATGCAACGACTCAACACAACTCGAAAAACACCCTTTGCCAACTTAGGTCAGTGTTAAGTCAAATGATGGGTCTGCGATGATCCGGAGTACCCAAGTTATTATGGAACAGGGAATTGAAAATTTCACAGATTTATTCTTGAAACATTGAAAAGTAGATGAATTTATCATTAATGGCATGACGCACAACATAGAATTAAGAAACTTGCCGACAAAAGATGAAAAACATTTTGCTATTTCTCAGAACAACCCAGGCAAAGCATGTGTGTTGAATGGTATACTGATAGAGCTGTTGCAGAATCAGGTGTATTCACACATGTTGGGAAGGTGTCCCAATTCCACAAGATTGGATAGATGGTATTCTGGTGTCCTTATTTAAGGGCAAGATAGAAGTCAAAGTGTGATCAATACCGGGGTATTACTCTTCTTGAAGCAGTCGGGTAAGTGTTAGCCAGACTTCTACTTAATACACAAATGTCCGTCAATTTTACTAGAAACGCAGTGTGGGTTTCATTTAGAAGGATATACTGCCGATATGATCTAGGTAAGACAACTGAAGGAAAAATGTTTGAATAAAATTTTCCTCTGTATCAAGTATTTATAGACCTCATCAAGCACTTACAAAGTATCAATAGGGAGGCCTTGTTGAAATTACTTAGAAAACTTGGGTGTCCAGCCACATTTATCTACATGCTGAAAGACTACATCGTAATATGAAAGCACATGTTACATTCAACGGAGAAAGATCAGAAGAGATCACTGTTTACAATGATGTCAAGCAAGGTGATATATCTATCCCGACGCTGTTCTCAATATATTTTACGGCTGTACTTGCACGTGCTTTGAAAGACATTGTAGTTAAACTGATGTTCAGAGCTACTAGTCGAGTGTTTAATCTGAATAGATTTAATACGCGATGTAAAATTTTCCAAATATTTATATGTGAGTTTATGTATGCTGATATGCTAACCTCGTTGCTGACACTGAAGAGGACGGGTAACTGCTTATCAAGAAATTCTTAGCAGCATGCGCTTCCTTTAGTCTGATTAGGTGTTTTGTGCCGCGAGCCTAAAATTTATATTGATGGCACCAGATTAGGTGTCGTTAACATATATGTTTACCTTGGTAGCACCCTGTCAAGAGATGGTTCGCTGGATTCTGAGATACATTCTCGCATCCAGAAGGCAAGTTGGAAGTTATGGCGTGACAGATTTGTTACTTTTCAAAGCCAAAGTAGCAGTTTATCTGACATGTTTGCTAGCCACTATAATGTATTCACTAGTTGAAATACGTTGAAAGGTTTTATCAGGGATACTTAAGGGGTATCCTTAACATAAAATGGCAACCAATGACACCAGGCACTGCTTTCTCTCAGAGAGCATGTTGTCCAAGTATTGGAAGCATGTATCAAATACGTGGGATGGACACATTATCTGCATGGATGACTTCAGATTACCAAATCAATTGTTCTACGGCGAGTTAGCGGTTGGCAAGTGCGCATAAGTCAAGCTAATGAAAAGCTACAAAGGTTGCTTGGAAAACAATCTTTAAAAACTTGACATAAATGTTGACAGATAAGAAGATACAGCTGAGCGTAGAAGTAAGTTGTGAAAAGGGAAGTAAGGTATTAGAAGCAAAGAACTTGAAAGAAGCAGAACTTAATAGGAGTTTGCATAAAGTGTCTGTGAGGGAATTAGACGTCCGTAAATCTGGTTGGAACTGTGAAACATGTGAGAACTTTTTGCTGTCCAGAGATAGATATGTCAACCACATGAAATCACACGAAAGATCTTCCTATGTACCCTTATCTCCATAACCTGATAAGGCAACCTATCTTCTGGGTGGCAGGAAGTGCTAGTCGGCTGCGTGTCTGGAAGGGCATTTGGTTGTACAGAGGAATACCATACCACAGATTTGTCTAGTTAACCTGGTACAGACACTCGACTTTATGTGACAGCTATGCTACAGATCATGTAAGTCCGCTGTTGCTTTTTAGAGCCACCTGCTTGGCCATGGAGATAAATTGCTAAGGCTGATAATAGGGATGCAAAGATGAAGCCACCGTCATATTGTATATAAATAAGTATATCTACATATACACGAATCTATCTATCTCTTTCGTTCTCTCTCTCTTTCTCTCTCTATCTCTCTCTCTCTCTATATATATATATATGTATATATATTTATCAGCAAAATAGGATAACCTTAAGATATAATAAAGAACGTATTCAGCCAAATGAAATTCTATTCGATTAGAAAACAGGTAAATAAGATTCTAACGTATAGAGTTTACAAGAATTACTTCTCTTAGGCTGACAATAAGATAAAAATAGACGAAAATAACACTTTTACTGCTGCTAATGAAAATTTAAATGTTCAGCACACAATGTAAATTAAATTGACGTAAGCAATCACGATTTAAATACATATACATATGACACATCATTATTATCGCTTGTGACGATGGTGACAGAAATTGTAAAATAAATTTAAATTGACCTATCAGAAATCACCGAAGAATGTAAAGAAAAAAAGTTTCGCATTTAAAGCAAATCACAAATTAAGAAGACACTGACTGGAAAAAAAGCCTATGAGGACAATAATAAAAATAACTTATATATACGATTAAAAGAATGGAAAATAAATAAAAAACGAAGAAAGGCAAGTTGTGTCGGTTATATGAACAATGCAGGTTGTCCAAAATGATGTGTTTTATAACTTTTAAACCTAAACATCTAAGGAGAACGTGACTAAATATGAATAAATAACATAATATTGCAGCCTTCTCAGTCGAAAACCTAAACAGTATTGTAATGAATACCTTTTAAAATTAAAATTACTAACTGAAGAAACGGAACAGTTGGTACATAGAAACTTTTTTATATTTCACTATATGTGTACATGTGTATTTATATGCTAATAAATTTTATATTTATGTATGTAGACAGTATTGTCTACATAAGCATACGTTCAGTGTCTATTTCTTTATCAGGCCAGATTCTTTCAATGAAACCTCGTTAAAACAGTAATTGCTTCGATATAAACTATTTTTTATCTTTTTCAATGAATATTAACCAAAAAACAAGGAATAGGGGATGAAAAAATGGAATAGTATCGGGAAAGAGGTAAAGCTTTAGGAAAAATCTAAGGAAATTCTATTTCTCTGTTCATATAATCTTTGCTCATTATATATATATATGTGTACACATATATATATATATGTATATATATATATATATGTGTGTGTGTTTGCACGTATATAAGCCAATATATTAGCATAGATGGAAGCAGTCTTCTAGACCAGCTACAGGTCCCTGACCCATTAGATCTTTAACGCAAAAAGATTGTTGTAAATATTCTGACAAAGTCGCCCAACTCCAGGGCCAAATGATATTTGGCAATTCACTCAAATCTAACCGATATTACCCGTGTTGGCCATCGATGGCCTTTGTGGAAATAGGTGGTTAACGTTGTGGACGGGGGTTGCTGTAACAATCTCTATTATCTATCGATCTCTCTTTATGGCATGATGAAAAACCAAGATAAAAGGGACAAACTTTTCATGTCTATTTTATACGTAACCTCACATCATGTCATCGATTTATGTGATCATCCATCAAGATATCTCAATCATCTTGCATATATACACATATGCATATATATATATATATATATATACTTTCTCCCATATATATACATATATATATATAAATATATATATATATATATATATATATATATATGGGAGAAAGTATAGATATAAAGAGATATGTATTTGTGTGTGTGTGCATATATACGTATGCACTTATTGTGTAAGTGTGCATATATACGTATGCATTTATTCCTTTTAATATATATATATATATATATATATAATTAGATACTGATCTATATACTTAAATATATGTTATGAGATAAATGTTTTCCACTGTGTACATATATATATATATATATATATATATATATATAATTTCTGTACTGATAATCGATGAGTGTATATTTATTTCTATGTATGTACGTGTACACGGATAGATATGTATGTGAGTAAATAAATATACGTTATTAATATGGATATATTAATATATATATATACATATACGTGTAATTTAGTGGTCGTAAATTCATGTATAAAAGTATTTATTATATGCTTTCATATATTTCTCTACGCCATCTACCTCATAGTAAAGATCAATCGAAGCTATTGATGTATATACAATATACATATTATATATATATATATATATATATATATATATCTTTAAATAAATATATGTATATATAGAAAGAGAGATGTTTAACTATTTATGCTTCTCCCTTCTCTTCCAACCAAAATCTTTACGTTATTTTTCTGTTTATATATCACAGTTGCTTTTTGTGCACTATTTCATGTTTGTATTGCTTTCTATATTATTATTATTATTATTATTATTATTATTATTATTATTATTGTTGTTGTTGTTGTTGTTATTGATGTTAAATGTGTTACAAAACAAATCAATATCTATGACTTATGGAAACCTTGTAGCTACAGCAAATTACATTAATATAGATGTGCAAGCTTGCTTACTAGTTTTCTACAACAAATGATTCCCTTATCGCTTTTTGTTTCATTAATATGTTGTACATTTAAATCGACTGATTTACTATAATGACAAAATTTAATCAAAAGCGTTGATATAGATAAAGTAAATTATAAAAATATATTGTAGTTAAAAGTGTTTTAAAAATTCACATTGACATTAAATTAACAAACGAGTTACTGTGCTGGTATCATTCAAAGGAGCTGTTTATAAAACTATTCCATTAATTAAATTAATTCCTGCCTTGTATATTTTGTTATGAAAATGATATTTTACCAGGACAGAGATGCACGTTTATTCGTGAAGGCAGATTGAAGGTTTCTTATGTCTCAAAAAAGTTCTACATAATTAAAATATGAGAGTTAACACACACTGCGTTCAGTTGCATGCGATATGTTACAGATTCCAGAAATATATCTTAGTTTGATTGTACTGTATAGACGTTTACAATTTAGTAAAGTCTCCTACAATCAATCAGAAGTCGACAGCTATTCGCGAAATAAAACCGTTCGAAGATGTCTTCATTTCATGAGTTGACTAAAAGTTAGAACGAATTATAAGAGGCTCTTTTATAAAGCAAATGCTTATCCAGATCAAAGTGACACTAATATATCTCTTTCTTACGTAACGTAGAGTTTTTTTTTTAAATAAATACTTATATATATATATATATATATATATAAATATATGAACAAATGATTAATAAAACCTGTTAAAAGACATCTTGAAAAAGAGTTAAAAACATATTTAATTTTAAAAAAGGAAGCACAAAATAAGTGGATAGTCCTTAATCCGCGGAGTTTCGAGGAAATACTCTCCTTTCTTCGAAACTCTGCGAATTAAGGACTATCCACTTATCTTGTGCTTCCTTTTTTAAAATTAAATATGTTTTTAACTCTTTTTCAAGCTGTCTTTAACATGTTTTATTAATCATTTGTTCATATTATAATTATAAGCTCTATTTCCTTTTCGGTTTTATTGAGCTTTTACATCTGGTTGAGATTACTTTACTTATAAATATTAACTCTTTAATATTCATAATATATTTTAAGTTTACCATTTTGATTACCTTGGTAAACTTATTGTAATTTCTATTTATATATATATATATATATATGTATATATATATATATATATATATATATATATATATATATATACTAATAATAAATCGTTTGATAGTAAACTGCGAGAGCAAACATAAAACTTATTTTTTAAACGATATATTACATATTCCAATGCTTTACCATACTTTCATTATCACGAGTAGACAATTACTCTTTAGAAAATGCTATGAACAGCCATTAAAAATGCTCGGCAATTGGCAAAATAAAAACCGACACATAATAGAGAGATAAGATTCCATACTTCGATGCGTTTTTCATCCGTGAGTTGCCGAGGATTTGATATGTTTTTAAGAGATTGTTTTTAAATAGAAAATATACGACTGCTCACAAAAAATATGGTCCATTACTAGTATATGTAATGTTAATTTTTTAATTAAATGATTCGTGATTAAAAACAGAAAGCGGTGTAGATATATGAGTATGTGTATGTGTGTGCACGTATACCTACATGTGAGTGCTTCAGATAAATCACTCCATGTATATATATATATGTATATATATGTATATATATATATATATATATATTGATTATACAAGTGATCGATTAATTTTCCGTCTAAAACAGTGGTAAATAAGATATTTCCTAATACAAATTGCATCGATTTTGGTAGGCACAGTTCATGTAAAATCAATACACAAACAAATCATTCAGAAAATGATCTATTGGATTTGGCAGTCTAGTTTGTCTTTATCTAGTATGAACATCTTCAGCTGTATGTGTTTTCCTGTTGATATGTGATTTAAATTAGATTGTAGGCACACCACACGCACACACATACATACATATATATATATATATATATATATATATATATATATATATATATATATATAGATAACACATTTTACCCTGGTTAACATTGTACTGCAGCTTGACCGGTTGTCTAATCGTGAAACGTGTTACAATGTTATTAAATCAGTCGTGTGATTAAATTATTTTGGAACCGTAGTTACCTCAATCATTACTATTACATAAAGGGATCTTTGTGTGTGTATCTGTGTGTGTGTGTGGTGTCATTCCATATGGACTCGAAAACGGCTGGGCCGATGTTTATGAAATTTCACATGAATATACTTCATATGCCTGGCAGTATTCTTAGACATGTTTTGTATCTGCATGTCATCGATTATTATAGTATCTATATTAATCGATAATAATTCGATTAAAAAAGAAACAGGCAACGATAACTAAAGGAGACACCTTACACAACCAAACATCGCAATTGCAGTAGAGAAGTGTTATTAGTATGCAACCGAAAGTCTCGGCATATAAAATAAACTGTAGCGTCTTTGATATGATAAGGGTGCGTTCCAAATGAATATTTCTTTTTAAAGCACTATTGCGCCTTGATACTTAAATTTTGCATTTTTATTTAAGATTCAAACAATTATCATCTCACAGGCAGAAAGATCAAAATCAACATGATATTACCGTGGCGCGTGCGAAATGAATGTTTCTGTTTAGAGCCCTATTGAAACATGATACTCCATCTTTGCATTTTAAACTTAAATTCAAACCATTGTATATGAACTAATATAATTAAATCAACAATAGCTTCTCTACACTGCAATGTAGACTACAATGTAATGTGAAGTAAGTCACTCAAGAGCAGTAGGATAATTCCCCAACTAGAGCAGGCAATCAATCGATTTGAAAGAAATATGGATAAATTCATCGATTTCGATGACAATAAAAATATGGGCGTGCAAACATTCGTTGTTCATTCAATCTCGGCAAACGTCGCGTCTCCCAGCTAGTATTTCAATATGTGTTCCGTTTAAAATGTTATTTAATTATTCAATAAAGTTTGAATTACCCGTTCAACTCAAATTTCGTATAAATCTAAGTATAATTTAAAATTATTTTGGCAATATTGGCTTTACTAGGTTGAATATATGACATGACCGACCTATGCTGACGTCACGCGGAGACTTAAAATTGCGAAATTCGGATATAGAAACCAAATGGATTTTAATACTTTTGCACGACAAAACAAAATAAACAAAATAAATAATGAACAATTAATTAATAAAAAAAATAAATAATATCGAAAGCTGTTGCGTCTTCTCTATTTCAAACATTTGTTAGCAAAATTTTCTGATTGCTATCATAACGAATAGATTAGAAGGTATCACAGAATAGCGAAACACTGAATAATAGGATAAACTACAAGAGGTATATATAGTCACGACAAACTTCCTAACTCGCGGCGCATTTTTTGTAGTCTTTCAAACAAAGTTAAAACCTCCCCTTTTTTGTGATATCTTTACAAAACTGTTTAAGATATGTTTTATTCTCTATTTTTGAGTTTACTATGTGATTTTGTTCTGCTCTCTCACCCACACACACTCTCCCATATATATATATATATATATATATGTGTGTGTGTGTGTTTCTATGTGTGTGTGCGTGTGTGTGTGTGTGAAAAAAACGGATAATCACACATAAATAGATCATCAAAACGAGAGTTTTACTGGTTTTGTTCGGATAAATTAACATATTAAGGAAAATGGAAAAGTATATACATATATATATATACATATATATATATATATATATATATATATACAATTATAAAACTCAAATGACCTTGTAACGGGTGTTGCAATCAAACGTCCAGTTTACGACTTCCGGTTGCGCATGCGTACACAAACAAATATCCACCGCGACAATAAAACGCACTGTTTTACTGTGTACGTTTTCAGCGTCCCAATTGGCGTTTAAATTATGCAAATAAACAATTGTTAATACTTTCTGCATTTTTACATCGTTCATTTCCGTATTACTTTAAATCTACTTTAACCCGTTGACAACCATAAGAGCATTTTACAACGGCTATTAACCAACGCCTACATATTTTTTTAATTTATTCTCCATTTTTTGATACAACTTTCCTAAAAAAAAAATACATTCATATATTTTGTCCTACACTGCCAACAGAAAAAAAAATTACCCCGAAAATATGTTTTTATATTTGCGTTACAAATAAATACTCTACGCGACAATAAAATGTAATGTTTTACTGTGTACGTTTTTAACGTCCGAATTGTTTTTTTTTTTTCGCGTTTAAATGAAAAGATATATCAAAACTTGAATTTAACTAAAGTTAAAGTATTATTGTACCTGCTCAGTGAACATTTACCACTTACAATTCCATGGCTGTAAGTTTTTCAAAAATAAACAATTATAAACAGAACGACTCATAGAAATATATCTATATTCTTTTTTTCATTTTAATATACTTTCATAGAAATGTTTCTGTTATGTCAGAAAAAAAATATTTTCTTTACGTCACAAGTGTAACGCTCATACATTAATTCCATAGCTAATATAACATACTGGCCGAACGGTCACGGGTAATTTAGTCTAGTATTTATATATATATATATATATATATATATATATATATATATATATATATATATATATATATATTGTATTGGTAGTAATTATTTGTTTGTTTAAAACAAAATATATAAGTATGTCACCCAAAAGAGTGCTCAATGTTTAGACAGAGCCAAAATAAGAGTTGTCCTTGGCCTGACGAAGCGATTCCCTTAGTGGGTTTTCGCTGAAACATGTATGCTTATGTGTAGCCATTTGTTTGTAAACTAAATTCACTTATATATATATATATATATATATATATATATATATATATATGTTAGCAGATGAATAACTATGATCCGTTAAATGTATGATGCTGAGTGTAAAAAATTATAATATTTTCGTAGTTTTACTAAAATTTTACTTGGATACTACTTAAGGGAATCGACATACGGATAAAAATTGCTTAGAGTTTATTACAGAAATACGGTTGTAAATCTTTTATTTAAGAAATTTCTTTTATTCATACACACATGTTTTGCTTCCTGATGACTCAAAAACATTAGGGTCGATTTCATGAATATTCACACGAAAGTACTTCATGTATCTGGCAGTGTTCTTGGCTATTTTTTTGTTCTCGGAATATTTTCGATAAGTACCGAGAATCGAAATAGTCCGATAAAAGGAGAACTAATAAGGACAAAGGTTAACAACTACAAGCTCACGTGAGATGTTCTATTACTCAACAAACCGTAAAACTCAACCGCAGGTCTTGATAACGGAAGGGGCGTATTTAAAATGAATGTTTATTTTTAAAACTCAATTTCACAATGATACTTGACTTTTTCATTGTTAGCTTAAATTCAAGCCATTATATCCGCACCGCCAGTAATGCCTGGCATGTAAACCCAACGGTATGTTCTTTGCTATGACAATGGCGCGTTTAGCATTAATACTTCTGTCTAGAGCACAATGGATACAGGATACTTGACTTGGAATAAACAAGTTTTCTGTTATCTCTAAAGAGCTTAGACATGCGATTACGAACCGGATTTCATTCCGCTGCCTGAATTAAATATATAATACTTATTCTCATTATTAACGGCATAACGATCATTATTATTTCTCCATGTGAGATGTCACAAGTTATACTGAAGTATTTGCTAAAGACATAATCATTGCTGTACTTTTGTAATGTACTGTCATGATCCTCCTACATAAGAAGCGTAGTATTTTTAAATCGAAAAATATTGATACTGAGTTTAAAACCACTTAACCACGCTGATCAATCGTGAACAGCTTTATCAAAATTTATCTGTAATAAATATGCAAATATAAAAAAACATTGATCATGTTAATCTACTATATAAAAGCGATACGTCTTTGAGTGTGTGTGTGTTTTTATGTCTGCTAAAATATTGGCCATGCATATTGCACACGCACTTACTCGGCATCAGTTAAAAGACCGATCTCTTAGACAGTATTATGTAAAAATTGGAAATACTCGTCATTTATTTCGTATAAAAACTGCGTTTTATATCAAGCGGAGATCTCCTTGGATCCTCTCTTTCTAAACGATTTCAAAATCAGCAAATGCGTCAATCATTGTTCTATGAATTCGGTTTAAATACAAGCATGATTTCACAATGAGTGCTCTAGTAGTTTAGTAATTTAGACGGTTAATTAGATAAAAAGAAAATAATAACAATTTTCTTTATTTCGACTTTTATTACTGGTTGTCTTAAACTGAGAGTTAAATTCTTATTTAAAAGAAACAAAAATTCCAATCCAATTTCGATTCTTAATTAAAACAACAACAAAACTTTTCTCGCTTTCATTTTTCTAACATTCATACGACAATTTCGGACGCTAAATATACCGCAAAAAACATTAGTAACAAAGAAAAAGCTGGCGAATTGCAGAGTTAAAGGTGTCGACGCTGTTTAAATAAAACGAAGGTTTTAACATTAATCGCGCATCAAACTACTTTCATCTCCATGTATAATATTTTCATTGCAGAATTTTCCCTCTGGACCAAAGTACCGTAGGTTTGCAACAACAGATGCCAAATTAAAATTCAATACATCTACCCTGAAAGCCACTATCTTATGTAGTTTACGACGACCATTTCTGCCACATTCACTCGTAATAATAAAATGCTTCATTACATCCGATGCCCCTGTTGATTGGCCGATACCTGATTAATCGCATATTCCGGAATCTACTTGTGAAATAAATAAACGAAGGTTCCAGAAATTATAAAATATGGCGTCGCTCTGTACAGAAGAAAATCGTGCTAAAACACTAATTAAATTAGACATATTACCCGATTGTTGTCACTCTTTACATATAGCAACCCTGTTGAAAAAAGATAAACATATTAAACAATTGGCGTCGCTAAAAAAAAGCAAAAGTATACATATTATCCGATTATCTCCACACTCTACCAATTACAATCGTGCTGAAAAAGTAAACATATTAACCGATTAGCGTCGTGAAAATAAACAACAAAATTAAAATATAACCGATTGTCGTCGCTTTTTAAAGATTACAATCGTGATGTATAAAAAACAAAAAGAATTTAACTTATTAACCGATTAGCAACGCTCTATACAGAACACCAAAGGTGTTTTTTTCTTTTCTAGGTAGCTTTTACATTAGCTCCACCATCACAATTTTTTAACATAACCACTTTTATTAGTTTTTGATTATGCTGATTACGAAAATCTCATTTATATTTGACAGGGACAAATATTTTTTGACGGTTGGAGGTGTTTATTCGAAAAGCCGTTCTTAACATTAAGTAGTGTTTTTCGTCTATTTCGAAATCGATTATTAACAAGGGAAAGTTCAGGGTGTCTATTCCTAAAGCCGTTCTAACCATGCGGAGGTTGGGAGTGTCTATTCCGAAAGTCGTTGTTAACATGAGGGAGTTGAGGGTTGGCCACCAACAACAACAACCGTACTTTATTTTTTTACAATTATCGAACGCAGGTTAACGGGTCCTGCTAGTTTGAAATAATTATAATTTGCGACCTCATAGCTGCTAAATCATGCCCACATCGGTAAAGAGATTCCATAACAAACTTCACTCATGCGAGTTCGTACCTGGCACGTGCTTTTCTTTGTGCTTACATAATTTTGCTTTGAGTTTCGCTTTCGGCTGATGGTTTCGTTTTTTGTTTGTTTGTTTGTTTGTTTTGTCTTGTTTTTTGCACCTCCTTCCAGGGCTCAAATATTTTTTTCTTTTATGACCGGAAAACGCCCCCCTAGCTTTGTTATCACCTCCCCTCTCGGCCGTCACAATTATAATTGAAGCGAGTTTTCTGACAGCATAAGGCAACTCCCGCTGTTGCATTTTTAATGATCCTCCGCCTCCGTTTTCACAATCACCTGCTTTTTTTCTCATAAGTTTTGTTGTCTCACACTTTTTTAACGAACGGGCAACGCCAGGCAATGCCGGGCAACGCCGGGCAACGCCGGGCAACGCCTTGCTTGCTCATTATAAATCCTTGATAAAGTTTATTGCAAGGTTGCCCAATAATAACTAAATGCCTCTCTGTTAATCCTATGCATAATAGAATTATACAATGCTAGAATGAGAATAATAATTCCAAGGGATTTAATAAAACGTTTCCTACGAAATTCTGTACATGTATAAAAAGCTTGAAAAATGTAGAAATTGTTCACATCGTTCTAAATTAATTACATAAATCATTATATTAGTTTCATAATTTTTAAGAAAATTAGAGAACAGTTCTTGTCCATTTCCGGGTAACGCCAGATGTGCCTGCATTTATAGATATATCGCTGACTGAGGACGGAAGACATCTCCTATATTTCGACATTCTCGCGTTTGTATATTGATGCACGCAGCGATGGAAAAGAAACCCCCGCGTTGGTTTTGTGTTCTAATGAACTAATATATTCCTTGACCATAGCGATAGGACGGCGTGATTCGGAGAATGCGGGGTGGGATGTTCAAGGGCGATACGTACCAGTGTGGTGGTCGGGTGGGTCGGAGTTTCACGGAACAATAGACGCCATTATGGAGCAACTCGTTATGTATTCACAACAAGTGTGACCTTTATTTACTTTACGTTTGTTCCATTAGAGCGAGGGTCGGTTGGGGGGATACATTTTCGTGGGAACGGGTGTTGCATTGGCAGGTGAGGGAACGTGCAGCTGACGAAATACAAGGGTAGGGCCGCGAGGGCTGGTAACAATCTCAGAACTTTGGACAGTCCTCTGCAGAAATAAATGGAAATAGATTTTTCTTCCGGTGTTTATACTAATATAGTTTATATATATATTTCCCATCTTTTGTCTATCATTCTCTACAAAGGACCTATATATATATATATATATATATATATATATATATATATATATATATATATATATATATATATATATATATATATATATATAGGTTCTTTGACATGTTGACAAGATTAATCACAATCGGAATCGTGAATCGGAAAAATCTGATCTTTTTGGGGTATCGGAATCGGTATCGAAATCGGGAAATCTTGACTGTATTTTCCGGTGCCAAAACCGATTCCTTAAATTATCTTTTTTATTTGATTTTGGTTTAAGAAACGTCTTCCACTGCTTGTCGTAATAATAAAATAATAAATATTTATTTATTATAACTTCCAGTAAGACTAAAATCTCTAGACCACTCCCTTAAAGTGTGTTTTTACGTTTGAGAAAATATAGGGATATTTAAGGTGTGTTTTCACAGTAATCGGGACAAAATAATACTTTTAAAATTACATATTCAGAGATTTATAAAGAATCAGAATCGGGATCGGTAATTGTATCGGAATTGGGAATTTAGTACGGAATCGATAATTATATCGGAATCGGGAAAACTATTGGAATCGTCCCATCTTCTCTAATATATATATATATATATATATATATATATATATATATATATATATATAGAGAGAGAGAGAGAGAGAGAGATACACGTCCACATTTATAGCAAAAGATCTGATTGGCTTACAAGCAAGCTCAACACCACTTGCATTCATAAAATACTGGTCACATCAAGTTTATTCAATAGCCTGCCGATTTCTCACGAGAATAAAATGCGCAAAATCTCTTTAGCTTAATTACCATATATATTTTCTTAAATTATTACTTAGTCTTACTCTTGTATTGAGGACTCTCAAAGTAAATACTGAAAATGTATATATAAAACATTACACCCCTTTTTAAATTGTATGTAGATATATGAAATATATATATGTATACACCCATATATCCCCCATATATATATATATATATATATATATATATATATATATATATATATATATGTATATATATGTATTATGTCGATAGCTTGCTTAATGACAATAACTGGTGGTGTCCCCCTTATAGTACTAGTATCAACTAGTCTAAATAGATGTCCTGTTCTTAAACACTTTCGATAAACGGGAAAATTTATTTTGCATTATCGCAGCAGTCTTTTATAATTGATTTATTTTTTGAAACACATATTCGCGTGCTCTTTTATTTGAGTGGCCATAAGCCCCCGTATCCCTATTGTGACATATTAACATAATAATAGAAAAACAGTGATTTTCGTTGCCTAGAAACAGTTAAAAGCAAACTCTGAATCATCGAGACGTTGTCTTTTTTTTTTTGTTCGATGCAACTTCATTAAACACTACTTTCTACTTTTAACAAATTTTAAATCAAATGAGGAATAGGCACTTTCTTATTTTACTTATTTCGAATATCAAACAATTCTAATTCAAGATGGGTAAAATGAGTTTCGGGACTTGTTAATGTAATCCGGAATAACTGTCGAATTACGGTGAAATGGGCGCTCAGAATAATGTGTGTGTTTGTAAAACATTGTTCAGATGTCTGAATTAAACCATCGGTTTCCGATTAACCTAAGTAGACAAATACTATAAAAAGCAATACGTAAGCAATAATTTCCCACCGATATTCAGTTTTCCTTGTCATTATTTTAAAACGTTCTAACTATCACTGCAGTGACATAAATACAGAAAATATTATGCGAAACAATTCTTTTATCTAGAAATATTTTCGATATCAACATTTTTTTAAATGTTTCTGTTTTAATTATTGCAGATTAAGAACATTCATATACAAACAACAGAATTTAACGAGGTTTATATAATCAACAAAGCCAAGTAGATTTTTTAAAAATTTATATTTAAATAAACATTTTAAATATCGATGCACAATCATGACAATGTTTCCATAAAGGAAAGCAGAAAGTAAACTTTGGATTTACATTTGGAAGCCTCGTAACTTTCGCCGCTATTAATTTGTTCTTTGATCTTAATATTCTATAAACAGTTTTTCTGAAAATGATTGAAGTGTTAATATTTTCTAAGCCAGAATATATTTAATCTAAAACTAATGTTTGCAAGATGTTGACCTTGAAGCTATTTTTTTAGTTCCTCAAATCAAATGGCTTCATCCTTTCTATGGAGCGATTTCCAATAAACATTTTTACGAAATGCTAAATGATCTCGTCGGGCAACATAACTGTTTTCTTTTAAAAGATAAAATCTTAATAAAATAGAGTTCAACAAAAATAAACGAATTTTGCAAAAGTTTAATTTAAACGGGCACGTGTTCTCATGATATCAAGATGAAAAGTGGGCGAAAAAAAATCAGAAAAAAAAATGATAATCAGAAGAAATAGAAAGTTATGATAATAAAACAATAAAAACTATAAAATAAAAATAATGATTTCCATTATTTGTTTTTTATTATAATTCTAAAATGTTATTACCTTATTATTACAATGTCATGTTCATATATTATTTTACGTTATTTTATTGTTGTTTATTTATATATAAGTAAAATTTACGAGCATCAAATTGCATTTTTAAATTTAATTAGTAAATGACGATTTTTATTATTCTTAGATATAAATTATGAAATTATTTTTAAATATATTTTCTTCACAATTACAATTGTGTACAAAACTTTTTCAAGGAATTAAGTCCAGAACTTGTGTTTCCTTCTATTCTTCCATCACAAAAGGGCAAATAGATAAGCAAACTAGTAATCCAGACAGAATAACCAACTCCTTTTTTTATCTGACATATATGTCGAATATTGCTTCGCCGTGAACAATTAAGGTGGCCGAGTTTTTAAATATACCGGTCTTTACGCTTGTGGAAAGAAAAAAAGAAAATTAACACCAATGCTTGTGAGGGCATGTACAGACTTACACACTTTTTGAAATTATTTTTCTATTTTTTATTACCTTTAATGTTTCTGTTCCCTTTCCAACATTTTACTGAATACATTAAGACCGTGGTCTTTAAAAAAAGAGCGTTTTTTTTTTTTTGTAAATTAGATTTTTACTACTAAACACCATGTTAAACCAAGACTGGGCTTTCTGAGAAAATCTTACTAATCCGTAGCTACTAACCGAAACATTGCCATGATCACGAAGCGGTATTAGATATTTTTTTTTCATATATAAACAAAACTCATATACGAACATATGCATATAATATATATATAATCCAATATTATATATATATATATAAATATATATATATATATATATAAATATATATATATATATATATATTCGTCCTTTATTTTATAAATAAAACTATAAAGATAGATTTATGTTTATCATTGATATTTATGTATACGCGTATTTATGTATCTACAAAGATACGTAATAGATGAAAGAACACTGTTCTCCGAAACTAGAAATATATTTGATGTCAATAAGTCTCACTGTTATTGCACTCGACCTTTATTGACCTATGATATAATCAATCGTGCACAGTCGACTCGCTTCCTAAACAACCCAAGAGGTTGACATATTTCGGTTATAACCACAAGCTTGAATCTCCGTTATATCCTTTTCTCCTCGGTTTTAAATACTCATATCGATTCTACAACATGCTTTAAAGTTTGCCTTGTGCAAATTCAGACCATTATCGAATATAGTGTAATTGGAGAATTCAGATTTTACTCGTTAAATATTTGTGTGCAATATTGTCCTCTTTTATCAAGAGACCAACTTGAAGCTTATTTTGTTTGTGAGGTGAATAGCACAACACCACTTTGAAGATTTGTTACGATGGAAGAAACTGCGCAGAATTTTATCCTTTCAGAAAACTGCCTATCATGATCGTGTTAACATTGGGCGGACGAGGAAAAGAACATATTGTATTCAGCTAGGAAACATATTCGTCTTATTTGGTTCTACAGATAACCAGTTAGAAAAATTTCGCTCATTGAAGATTCTTGGTTTTTCAGCACGTGGTGCCATGGGGTAAGAAGTAGCTGATTAATTTTTACCAATCAAAATCCAAGGTGTTATCATTCCACAATAAACGCTCCAACTTGGCCCCAATTGATATGAAACGCTCTCGTCTAAAAGAGGTTTCTCTGTCTGGCAAATATCCTGGGTCTTGTCTTAGTTCTTGACCTTAAATGGTAGAGTTAAATGGCAACCTTACATCAAATCTGTTGCCAAGGTGGCCGGAAAATGGTATCTAACTCTCGACGCCATCTTCTACATATATAAGAGCAAAATGTGTCCTAAAATGTGGTGCTGTGGACATATCTGGACGGGAGGTGTTCGCAACATCCTACCATGCCTTGACAAAGTTCAAGACCAGCTTTTAACCATACTTGGCGATGTCTCCTTTTTTTTCCTTGTCATCTCATTTCCACAGAAAAACCGTTGCGAGCCCGCATGTGCTCTATCCTTATTTTCACGATAAGTTTTCATCAAATTCTCACAAAAATCACTCCTCTAGCTACAATAACCCACAACCGTATTCCTCGTCCTTTATCCCTGCCAAAAACTCATCGTAAAATCCATGAACAAAGATGCTTTCCTGAATCTTCTCGCCTGTGGAATTCTGTTCCCTTGGCTTGCTTTCCAGCTCATACAATACGGTCGTCTTCAAATCCAATGTAAACAAATTCATGTTGAGCCGCCACCCTAAATAACCTATTTCTACCCTATTTCAATCATGAATTATTAATACGCTGTTGTCACAGTTACTTTTGTTCAGTCCTAAATCCTAACACCGAGTACACGTCAAGCCTTCATAATTAGCGAGTCCTATATAAAAAATGATACATAGGAATAAAATAAATACATTTACAGTCGTTGTAGATAGGTATGAGTAGATAAATACTCAGTTGATCAATTAAAATCAAAACGATAGAACGAAAAAAACCAGCAGCGTCTCTTGCGTATGAAAAAAGCAATACGGAAGAGAAAACGGGATCGCCACTAGGGTTTCACGTTGTTTTTATACTCTTTAGCGGCAGATTCTTGAATGTGGTTACAATTGTTTATCTTATAACTTACTAGCAGGGCTACCCGGCGTTGCTCGGGACCGTATAAACAATGAAAAAACAAAAGCAGATATTGAATATATGTTTTATTCTTAGGGGAGAGGAATCTTTCATCTCTATGTATTATTTGTTTTATCTACCCTAGGACTGGTATTGTTCATGTTTTATCCCAAGCGTAGGTAATTTACAGCATGTATATGAAATTGTTTTACCTTAGGGAGAAGAGAACAGGTAATATACAACATAATGTGTCTATATTACATCCCTGGCAACGCCTAGAAACCAGCTAGAACATGTATTTCAGTCAATCTTTATTACATCCTGGGCTATGCCGGGAAACCAGCTAATCTCTATTTAGTGACTTGACCACCAAAATACCTCCCTAAGTGTGTCCTTTCTTTTGAACTTATTAGATATAGGTATCTAGAAATGTGTATGAAATTTTGTTGAATGCATTGTTCACTATGATTTTCTTATTGTTCTACACAATATCAACTGTAGCGAAATAAAACAGTAAACTTAGTGTAGTGTTAGAATAAAGAGCAAAGGAAAAAATTAGAATCATATTCTGTAATTGCAAATCTAAATTTGCTAGCGTGTACCAGTATTTGCCAGGTTGTGGAAATTTGGAATTTATAACATATGTAGTGGCCTTTTCCTAGATACCTATTGCTAAAAATTATACTTTCATTTTGTTAGAAACATCTCTCTCCGGATGCCCTGCATCATCCAAAATAAAAACATATTTTTATAATTGTTTCAGTACATTGCTACACAATGTGAAATTTGTTGACGTTTGTAAAAAAAAAAATCATGAATGTGCTTATATTCCAAAAAAGAAAATATCAGTGCTCAGTATTGAAAATGTTTGAGATTCAAAAGTCTGTAACATTTCTACTAACTTCATAAGATGTCATGTGAGAAACTGAATTGAATATCAAGACATTATCTGAAGCGTTTTTATTTTGGTGTAACATATGTGTTTACAGTGAACCTTAACTTTTAATAAACAGCTTGGTATGCAATGACATAGGCTAAGAATCTTAGACAAAATATATATAAATTGGAAAAATGTGTGAACAAATGAAAAAAAAAATGATCTGCTCCACTTGATGACATCAAGCACAGTAATATTTTAGCGAAGAAACTATGAAATTGATGTTCAGTGATTAGTTTGGATGAATGAGAAAATGTAATTGTTTGATGCATAAAAAATAACTCATTTGCTGTATTTGATATTAAGCAGCAAAATATAGTGATTTGAATATTTAGGAAAACATCAAACCAGATTATGTAAAAAAAAAAAAAAAAAAAAAAAAAGATGAAATTAGAAAATATATATTTTCTGTTTATGAGTTTTGCCAATCAAAATTTTGTGGCAGAAATTGGGTGATTACCATGTAATTTTATTTTTGTTTAAATTCTTAAATTATTTGAATGTTTATTATAATTTCTAATTAGTGACTTGTTATCATCAAAATCCGCCCCAAAGAGTGTCCTTTCTTTTATTAGGTATCAGAATTGGTATTTCTATCTATATTAGCACTTATCAAGGCTAATAGGCAACTCGAGGATGAGAGTTCAAACGCGCACAGTAGTCAAATTTGGGAAAGAGGATAGAACAAATTTCTCTTCTGCCTCTCTCTCACCCTGTTTCTCTTCTCTCTATATTAGCACTTATCAAGTCCATTGAAAACAAATCGTTGGTCAAAGAAATATAATGAAAATTCTCAGAGTGAAAAAAAAAATGGGATTTTTACAAATCTGGTTTCCAAGTAATAGGAAACATGTACAGCTTCATTTTAACGACAAAATGTAAACTGTACTAATTGTAATGAGAATGTTGAAGGAAATTGGCAAAAAATTGTTAGTCAAATGTTGATCAAATATTATAAGTTTGTGTGATATGCATGAAACGTTTAGAATATGATCTGCTCTCATGCTGAAAGCAAGTAGAGAAACATTGTGAAAAAATGATGTAAAGCTAAGCTAAGCAAACGACCAGTGAATGGAAATGTTTATTATAATGTATCAAGATGAACATATTATCATGAAAAAGCAAATCGAAATAGTGATAGTTATTTGGTGCTTATACGAAACAGGTATCAAGTATTGTCACCAGTGATTTTATTGATGTTAACAGTGCATGTCACTAAAAAATAATGATGGTAGCGAAATTAAGTTTTGTTAATTCTACCCAATATAAAATATATACGCAAAACAAAGTAAACAAAGTTACGGGTTAGTTAATGATAAGTTTAGGTTCGAGAAATAAGCAAAGGAAAAGAAAAAAAAAAGGTACATGTGTTTATATTGTGTAAAATGTTAGTCTGTAAATATTTCAAACTATCAACACTGGTATGTGTAAATCCTAGATACCTATTGTCATAAAGTACCACTTCTTGTTTGATATATCACTCTACATGTTCCCTGCAGCATCCCAGAGAGGTAAATGAGTGTCCACAAAATGAAATAAAACATAGTACTGGAAATAAAATAAAATAAGAATATGTCTGAAAAGAAATAAATGCTGTTTACTATATAAAAAGTTGTTTTCAAGTGTCAAATGGAATTGAATCTTATACAATGTTGGTGGATTATGAAATTGCATGAATGAAATAACATTGGAGAAATAAGAAAAAAGTTTATATATACAATATTTACAAATGTAAGATAAAAGGTGAAGAAGGGCCAAATCCGAGATCTATAAATCGTAAATTTTCAAAGTGAAAACAGTTATTTTTTTTTTTTTTTAGATCTGCTTTCCAAGTAATAGTAACCATGTACAGCTTCATTTTAAATGAAAACTGTACTAATGATAATGTTCATGGTGAAAGGAAATTGGAAAAAAATTAAAAATGTCAGAGGTAAAATGTTTGTGTGGTATGCATGAAACACGTGTAGAAAATGATCTCATGCTGAAAGTAAGAGAAACATAGCTAAAAAATTATGTAAACGCAATAGTAAAATCCTCATTTTTAGGAACATAGTGTGGGGTATGTTGTTTGTTTCAATTGAGAAAGGAAAGTTTAATTTTTAGAATTGGATGTTATAGATCACAAGTTTTATTACAATAAACATTGTGTTCTCTAATTATCAACCAAGTATATTTATTGATAAAAAAAGAAAAGTAATGGACATGTTTATTATAATTTATCAATATTAAATTGTTATCATGAAAAACCAATGGAAAGCGTGTTGGTTATTTCGTGTTCATAAGAAAAAACATCATGGGTTGTCACCAGTGATTTTATGTATGCTAACATTTCGCTGCAAATGTGGTAGCTAAATGTCTTTTTGGTTATTCTACACAAAATAAAATATATACACAAAACAAAGTAAAAGAAATGTCAGGGTTAGTTAATGATAAGCTTAGTACCAAGAAATAAGCACAGAATAAGGAAAAGAAAGATACATTTGTTGATATTGTGTCGATTGGTGAATTTGTTGGTTCATTTTGTTTTATGACATATCAACACTATATCAGGTTATTTCATGCCCAATCTAGTGACATTTTTTTTTCCTAGAATATATTTGTTTATTTAATGTTGGTTTCTATTTAACTCATAATTGGGACCCTAACAGGTACTACTACTCCAGATCAGAGTGGACCTGGTAGCAATAGCAATTAAATGGTGGCTTCACACTTCACAAAGCCCCACGTTTGGATACAGTTTATGGTCATATCTAGGACCTGGTGAATTTGTAAATAATTGAAACGATCAACACTGGCGAGTTAGAATTCTACATACCTATTGTTATATAGTACCAATTTATGTTTTACATATCACTCCACAACGTTGCTGCAGAATCCAGACAGGTGAAAGAGTCTCAAGAAACTGAAAAGCTATTTAGTACTCTTAAATAAAATAACATGCATAAAGAAATCCTAATATAAGACAATAGATGAAAAAGCAATAAAAATTTTGTGTGGAATCAAGTGAAAACAGTTTCTTTGTCAAAGAAATTGCATGAAGATTCTCAGAGACTTTTCCTTCCTCGTTCCCTTCCCTTTTGGTGGAAGGAAACTTTCACAGTGGCTCAGAAGGTGGGCTGAGCACACTTCCTACAAAGGTGGGATGGGTAAATTTCTTTTTCATTTGGTTGCCTGGAGGACAGGCTTAGCCCCCCCCCAAAGAAAAGGTTGGAGCCGGGGAACTTCTCCTCCCCGAAGGGGGAGGGGGCCCGGGAAGGCTTCTCTTCCCATATTTTTTGTTTTGTGTAAGGTTGATCTCTTTCCCAAGGGAGTAAGAGGATATCCCTCTCTTAGGAGGAGAGCAAAGGCTCCCTGGGCCTCCCATCCTCCTTCTGAGAGAAGTTCCCCGGCTTCCACATTCATTGCTCAGCCCGCCGTCCAGGCAATCAGAGTCTGATTGTCTGTCGTATATAAAAAGGCGATTTTAGCTTGTCAGGCGGTATGCTCTGCGTTGACTATTTTTCTTCCACCTGTTGACCTTCCCTCCCTGCTACGCAGATTAGGGAAGGGCTGAAGGGGTGATTTGCTTTTATTTTTTACCCCTCGGTATAGGGAGGTGACTGATCATCCAACCAACTAAGGGGATGGGGCAGGAAGTCTACCCTCTCCTGCCTTAGGGAGGGAGTATTTTTTTTTTTTAAGTTTGCCCGGAGGGGAGATGGGCAACCAACTGGGGGGGGGGGAGTCAGGACCTTATTCGCACGGAGGAAATGCAGGCCTGAAGTGAAATGCAATCTGAAGGAGGTGAGTGGTATACCCTGCGTTGTAAAGTTAATTTTAAGACTCCCTCGCACATGTATGTAACACAAAGGGTTTTTCCGTGGCGCATTTCGCATTGTTTTCCTTCTGGGAAACGTTTTGTAATCCTGTTGTTTATATACTTTTCCTTCTGGGAAAAGTTTATTCTTATAATCTGTGGAACAAAGAATCAATCAGACTGTCTGTGTGTGTCGGTGTATATAAGAAGGTGATTTTAGATCCCCAGGGGCTATACCATGTGTTGACCATGTATTTTTAAATATTTTTTCTTTCTACTTCCCTTCCCTTCTGGTGGAAGGAACCTTTTGTTTTATGGTGGCTCAGAAGGTGGACTGAGCACTCTCCCCACAAAGGTGGGATGGGTAAATTTTTTATTTATTTGGTTGACTGGAGTGCAGGCTGCGCACTCCCCAAAAGGTGAGAGCCGGGGAACTTCTCCCAGAAGGGGGCTCTGGAAGGCTTCCCTCTACCCATATTTTTTTTTTTGTTTTTGTGTAAGGTTGATCTCTTTCCGGAGGGAGTAAGCGGTACCAACAGGGGGGGGGGGAGACCAACCATACAAAAGGATATCCCTCTTTTAGGGGAAAAAGAAGGTTCCCTGGCCTCCTCTCCCGCTTCTGAGAGGAGAAGTTTCCCCGGCTCCCACTTTGGGGGTGAGGGAGTGCTTAGCCCGCCCCCAAGGCAAATAGTCTTACTGTCTGCCGTATATAAAAATACGATTTTAGCTTGTCAGGCGGTATGCCCTGCGTTGACTATTTTTCCTCCACCTGTTGACCTTCCCTCCCTGAAGGAGGGAGCCGTGCTACTCAGATTAGGGAAGGACTGAAGGGGTGATTTGCTTTTTTTTTTTATCCCTCGCTCTAGGGAGGTGACAGTCATCCGACCAACGAAGGAGATGGGGCAGGGAGCCTTCTCTCTCCTGCCTTAGGGAGGGGGTAGTTTTCTTTTTAAGTGTACCCAGAGGGGAGTTGGGCAACTTTCCTGCACTTGGGGGGGAATCAGGACCTTATTCGCATGGAGGAAATGCAGACCTGAAGTGAATTTCGGTGTAGTGTACACCTGTGTTTATGAGACCAGCTGGCTATAGCTATTGATCTCTTTATCTTTTTAAGTTTCGCTGTGTGTTGATGCGTATAAAAAGACTCTTCTAGCTCCCAAGGGTGTATACCCTTCGTTGACAATTTATGTTTAAGAGTTTTCCTTGCTCCTTCCCTGCCCCAGAATGGTAGGGGAGCTCCTGTCTCCTGTAGGGCGGGGGGGGGCTTTCTTTTTTGGTTATGTGGGGGAGCCTTACCTCTACTCCACTTTAGGTGGTAGTTCTTTTTTGTAAGTTTGACATACTTTCAGATATTTCTTGAGTTTTTAACATTAAATTAATCTTGTCCAATGTATTCATTGCCATGGCATGATGGATACTGTACCAGATTTTTAAACTTTAGTTTGTGGGTTCGATTCATTTTTGTCCAATCCAATCTGAAGGAGGATGGTGGTATACCTTGCTTTGTACAGTTAGCTTTAAGACTCCCTCGCACATGTATGTAACGCAAAGGGTTTTTCCATGGCACATTTCGCATTCTTTTCCTTCTGGGCAAAGTTTCGTAATCATCTTTATATATTTTTCCTTCAGGGAAAAGTTTCGTAATCATGTTGTTTATATATTTTTTGCTTCAGGGAAAAGTTTCGTAATCATGTTTATATATTTATGCTTCATCTTAATGCTTCAGAATATACAATATTTTTGGTTTTTTTATCTGGTGCCAGAATGAAGAGTCCATCAGGGTGTCCAACTCTTGATAGGCCAACATATAGCTGTCCATGAGAAAATACTGGTTTTGACAGGTTGAGCCCAACAACTTTTAGTGACTGTCCTTGTGATTTGTTTATTGTCATTGCAAAACTTAGCTTGACAGGAAATTGCAGCCTTTCAAACTCAAATGGCAATTCTTGTGGTCTCATTGGGATTCTGGGAATGAAGCAGTGTACTCCTGCATACTTACCTGACATAATTGTTGCTTCCAGTACATGAGGCATCATATTCTTTATGGTGAGCCTTGTGCCATTGCAGAGTTTTGGTGGATCAAGATTGCGAAGTAACATTATTGGTGCTCCAATTTTTAGAAACAGACTATGTGGAGGCGTTCCTGGTGGTTCAAGACTATTAAGAAACTCAGTCGGATAATTTGTTACTTCGTCCTGTGAACAGATTGTATCAACTGAATTGTATAATATGATTTCTCCAGGTAATCTATTCAACAACCTGCTATTTATTTCATTTACAGATTCATTCTTTGCTGCTAAAATTGCACGGCTACTTAGCCAATTGATATCCGTATGCAAATTATGAAGATCTGGAAAAACTCTCATTATAAATTCCTCTTCTGTTTGAATTGTTGTAAAAGGCAACTGAATCTGGTTATAGGAGTCCTTGTCCAGAAGTCCATTACCCACTTGCAAAAGTTTAATGGCAAAGTCACCAACAGCATCATCAGCATGTAAATGTACTCGCATGTTTAGTGTTAAACTCATTGTTTTAATATGATGCCATAAATAGGAGTTTTTGAGACATGCATTCATTTGATCAGCTCTGGTTCCTCGAGGAACAATTGGAAGGGTTTGTCTGAAATCACCAGCAAAAACCAAAGTCACTCCACCCATTATTTGTGTGTTATCTTTTAGGTCCTGTAGTGTAGAATCTACTGCTTCCATAGCTTTTTTGTGACTCATTGTTGCTTCATCCCAGATTATTAATTTACAGTTTTGCAGTAGTTTAGCCTTTGCTGAATCTTTTTTAATATTACACAATGGTTTTTCCTGTCTAGTAAGGTCCAATGGGAGAGAAAACATAGAGTGAGCAGTTCTACCACCATCCAAAAGTGTTGCTGCAATTCCACTGGATGCCACTGCAAGGGCAATATTGTTTGTGAGACGAACTTTTGCAAGGAGCAGATTTAACAGGAAAGTTTTGCCAGTTCCACCTGGGGCATCAATAAAGAATGTCGATCCGTGATCATGATGAACTTCTCCTCCCAGAAAGGCTTTCCTCTCCACATATTTTTTTTTGTTTTGTGTAAGCTTGATCTCTTTCCGAAGGGAGTAAGCGGAACCGACAGAGACGGGGGGGAGGAGATCAACCATACAAAAGGATATCCGTCTCTTAGTTGAAAGAGGGAAGGCTCCCTGGCCTCCCCTCCCGCTTCTGAGAGGAGAAGTTTCCCTGGCTCTCAACTTTGGGGGGGGGGAAAGAGGGCTTAGCCCGCCCTCAAGGCAAATAGGACCTTAATCGCACGGAGGAAATAGGGGTCTGAATTTGATATTAAGCAGCAAAATATTTAAAAACATAAAAATGTGAAACAACATGAATACTCTCCATTGTCACTTGAAAACATTGGTCTTGGTAGGAAGTTTATTAGATGCTGAAATAGTGGGCTTGGTATTGTGTGCTTAATATTATTTTATGCAAAATGTAAAAACACAAAAGAGCGTACAATCAATATTGAAAAAGTAACATCTGTCACAGAAAATAGTAATTTGTAAAAATCAAAACATAATATTGTTCTGTACTTAAAATGTTAAACTTACTGTTAACAATACTGTAAAATGGTGATCAGGATGAGTCCAACAACTTAGTTTTTGAGTTTTCTTATTGGTCATAGTAAAAAGAAATTGTAATCTTTCAAGTTTGTTGGTCGCATTGGGATTCTTGGAATGAATCAACAGATTTCTGCATATGAATTTTTGTTAATTCCACACAATACAAAATATATATACAAAACAAAGTAAAGCAAATTATAGGGTTAGTTAAGTCCTCTGATTAGCAACCAACTATATGTATTGCTAAAAAGAGAAAAGCACTGGAAATGTTTCTTATAATGTATCAATATTGAATTGTTCTCATGAAACACAAATCGAAATAGTGATAGTTATTTGGCGCTTATAAGAAACAGGTATCAGGGATTTTGGTGTATCAGATGTTTTTACAGTGAACTTAACTTTCAAGAAACAAATTGGTATGCAATGATATAGGCTAAGAATCTTAGGCAAAATATATTCAAATGAAAAAAAAAATGTTGAACACTTATAACATTGTATGGACTCTCAAAAACATTTGTAAAAAATGTGTAAACAAATGAAAAAAAAAAAAGAAAAAAAAAAAGAAAGAAAATGATCCGCTCCACTTGATGACATCAAGCACAGTGATATTTTAATGAAGAAAATATGAAAATAATGATTTTCAGTTTGGATGAATATGAGAAAATGTAATTGTTTAATGCATAAAAAAGAACTCATCTGCTGCATTTGATATTAAGCAGCAAAATACAGTGATTTGAATCTTTAGGAAAACATCAAATCAGATTATGTAAAAAGTAAAAAAGATGAAATTAGAAAATATATATTTTATGTTTATGAGTTTTGCCAATCAGAATTTTGTGGCAGAAATTGGGTGATTACCACGTAATTTTATTTTGGTAAAATTCTTAAATTATTTGAATGTTTATTATAATGTCTAATTAGTGACTTGTTATCATCAAAATCCGCCCCAAAGAGTGTCCTTTCTTTTATTAGGTATCAGAATAGGTATCCAGATTTCTACTTCTTTACAAATGTGTTATTGTAGTACAGTAAATGTCAAATTGTTTTTCAAGTATTAGTTTGTAATGTTTATACTGACTTCATCAGATGTCATGTAAGGAACTGAATTCTATTTAAGACTTTATCTGAAGTGTTTTTATTTTGGTAGATCATGTGTGATTACACTGTAGTAATTGCGCTGAAAGCATGTTAACTACAAATGACAAAAGTTCAATCAATTTCTGATTCAGCTACACAATATAAACTAAAGGAAATCAAATTTGCAAAATAAAAGAAAAATGTAGTTATGGGTTAGTTTGGAGTTATAATAAAAAGGCAACAAAACCGTTAGTTTGTATTGTGTAGATTGTTCATTTCTGATAGTATTGATAGTGGTCAAAGAAAATCTTAATTTATGACAAAATACTGAACGTTTCTTGGATACCCATTCGTAAAAAGTACCTTTTTTGAAAAAAAAAAAAAAAAAAAAAAAAAAAAAACACTCCCCGGATCACCTTCACCACCTTAAAAATAAAAACAAAAAATAACTTTATTCTTCAAAAAATGTGCACATTGTTAGTGTAAAAACAGATCTGCACCACTTGATGAAATCAAGCACAGTATTATTTTAGTAAAGAAAATATGTAATTGATTTTCAGTAATTAGCTTGAATGAATATCAGAAAATGTAATTGTTTGATGCATAAGAAAGAACTCATCTGCTGAATTTGATATTAAGCAGCAAAATATATCAAAACATAAAAATGTGAAACATAACATGAATACTCTCCATTGTCACTTGAAAACATTGATCTTGGTAGGCAGTTTATTAGATGCTGAAACAGTGGGCTTGGTATGGTGTGCTTAATATTATTTGTATTTATAAAAAGAGAAAAGCAACGGAAATGTTTCTTATAATGTATCAATATTGAATTGTTATCATGAAAAACAATTCGAAATTGTGATAGATATTTGGTGCTTATAAGAAACAGCTATCAATGATTGTAACCAGTGATTTTTGTGTATGCTAACATTGTAAATGTGGTAGTGAAATTGATTTTTGTGTATTCTTCAATATAAAATAGATATATAAAACTAAAACAAAGTTTATGGTTAGTTAATGATATGTTTAGGTTAGAGAAATAAGCAAAGGAAAAGAAAAAAAAAGATACATTTCTTTATATTATGAGATTTTAAGTGTATACATGTTGAAAACTATCCACATTGCTATCTGAAAATGCTAGATACCTATTGTTATAAAGTACCAATTCATGTTTGATATATCACTCTACATGTTCCTTGTAGCACCCCAGAGAGGTAAATGAGTGTCAACAAAATGAAATAAAACATAGTATTTGAAATAAAATAAAAAAATACTTGAAAAGTGAAATATGCTGATGTTTACTATATAAAACATTGTGTTCAATGGAATTGAAACTAATACTATATTGGCGGACTATGAATTAAAGAAATAAAATGTAAGAAATGAGAAAAAATTTGATATATAAAATCTTTGGCATGAAGAAAAAAAATATAAGACAAAAGGGGAAGAAGCAATAACAATCATGTGCTGAAGTCAATTGAAAAAAATAGTTTGTCAAAGAAATAAAAAGAAAATTCTCAGAGTGAAAAAAAAAAAATGAAATTTTTACAAATCTGATTTTAGTCCTCTAATTATCAACCAAGCATATTTATTGATAAAAAGAGAAAATGAATGGACATGTTTATTATAAATTATAAATATTAAATTGTTATTATGAAAAACCAATGGAAAGCGTGAATGTTATTTGGTGTTTTTGGAAAAATATCAGAGGTAAAATGTTGGTCACATATACGTTTGTGTGTTATGCATGAAACACATGTAGAAAATTATATTTTCTCATGCTGAAAGTAAGAGAAACATAGCTAAAAAATTATGTAAACGCAATAGTAAAATCCTCATTTTTAGGAACATAGTGTGGGGTATGTTGTTTGTTTCAATTGAGAAAGGAAAGTTTAATTGTTAGAATTGGATGTTATAGATCACAAGTTTTATTACAATAAGCATTGTGTCCTCTAATTATCAACCAAGTATATTTATTGATAAAAAGAGAAAAGTAATGGAAATGTTTATTATAATTTATCAATATTAAATTGTTATGAAAAACCAATGGAAAGCGTGTTGGTTAATTGGTGTTCATTAGAAAAAACATCATGGGTTGTCACCAGTGATTTTATTTATGCTAACATTTCGCTGCAAATGTGGTAGCGAAATGTAATTTTTTTTTTTTTTTTTTAATTCTACACAAAATAAAATATATACACAAAACAAAGTAAAAGAAATGTCAGGGTTTGTTAATGATAAGCTTAGAACCAAGAAATAAGCATAGAAAAAGGAAAAGAAAGATACATTTGTTGATAATGTGTCGATTGGTGAATTTGTTGGTTCATTTTGTTTTATGACATATCAACACTATATCAGGTTATTTCATGCCAAATCCAGTGACATTTTTTTCCTTGAATATATTTGTTTATTTAATGTTGGTTTCTATTTAACTCATAATTGGGACCCTAACAGGTACTACCACTCTAGATCAGAGTGGACCTGGTAGCAATAGCAATTAAATGGTGGCTTCACACTTCACAAAGCCCCACGTTTGGATACAGTTTATGGTCATATCCAGGACCTGGTGAATTTGTAAATAATCGAAGCGATCAACACTGGCGAGTTAGAATTCTACATACCTATTGTTATAAAGTACCAATTTATGTTTTACATATCACTCCACAACGTTGCTGCAGAATCCAGACAGGTGAAAGAGTCTCAAGAAACTGAAAAGCTATTTAGTACTCTTAAATAAAATAACATGCATACAGAAATCCTTAGTACCAAGAAATAAGCAAAGAAAAGAAAGATACATATATATCCGTCTCTTAGTTGAAAGAGGGAAGGCTCCCTGGCCTCCCCTCCAGCTTCTGAGAGGAGAAGTTTCTCCGGCTCTCAAATTTGGGGGAGGGGCTTAGCCCGCCCTCAAGGCAAATAGAGTCTGACTGTCTGCCGTATATAAAAAGGCGATTTTAGCTTCTCAGGCGGTATGCCCTGCGTTGACTATTTTTCCTCCACCTATTGACCTTCCCTCCCTGAAGGAGGGAGCCGTGCTATGCAGGGAAGGGCTGAAGGGGTGATTTGCTTTTTTTTTTTACCCCTCGCTATGGGGAGGTGGCAGTCATCCAACCAAAGAAGGAGATCAAGCAGTGAGCATTCTCTCTCCTGCATTAGGGAGGGGGTAGTTTTCTTGTTAAGTGTGCCCGGAGTGGAGTCGGGCAAACTCCCCGCACTTGGGGAGGGGTCAGGACCTTATTCGCACGGAGGAAATAGAGGCCTCAACTGAACTTGGATGGAGTGTAAACCTGTGTTCATGAGACCGGCTGGCTATAGCTATTGATCTCTTTATCTTTTTAAGTTTTGCCATCAGATGAGCTGTATAAAAAGGCTCTTTTAGCTTCCCAGGGTGTATACCCTTCGTTGACCATTTATGTTTAAGAGTTTTCCTTACTCCTTCCCTACCCTGGAATGGGAGGGGAGCTCTTTCCCCCTGTAGGGGGGGGGCGGCTTTCTTTTATGGTTATGTGGGGGAGCCTTACCTCTACTCCACTTAAGGTGGTAGTTCTTTTTTGTAAGGTTGACATATTTTCGGATATTTCTTGAGTTTTTAACAGTAATAATAATTAATAGCAATTAAATGGTGGCTTCACACTTCACAAAGCCCCATGTTTGGATACAGTTTATGGTCATATCTAGGACCTGGTGAATTTGTAAATAATTGAAACGATCAACACTGGCGAGTTAGAATTCTACATACCTATTGTTATATAGTACCAATTTATGTTTTACATATCACTCCACAACGTTGCTGCAGAATCCAGACAGTTGAAAGAGTCTCAAGAAACTGAAAAGCTATTTAGTACTCTTAAATAAAATAACATGCTTAAAGAAATCCTAATATAAGACAATAGATGAAAAAGCAATAAAAATTTTGTGTGGAATCAAGTGAAAACAGTTTCTTTGTCAAAGAAATTGCATGAAGATTCTCAGAGACTTTTCCTTCCTCGTTCCCTTCCCTTTTGGTGGAAGGAAACTTTCACAGTGGCTCAGAAGGTGGGCTGAGCACACTTCCTACAAAGGTGGGATGGGTAAATTTCTTTTTCATTTGGTTGCCTGGAGGACAGGCTTAGGCCCCCCCCCCAAAAAAAAAGGTTGGAGCCAGGGAACTTCTCCTCCCAGAAGGGGGAGGGGGGGCCCGGGAAGGCTTCTCTTCCCATATTTTTTGTATTGTGTAAGGTTGATCTCTTTCCAAAGGGAGTAAGAGGATATCCCTCTCTTAGGAGGAGACCGAAGGCTCCCTGGGCCTCCCATCCTCCTTCAGAGAGAAGTTCCCCGGCTTCCACATTCATTGCTCAGCCCGCCGTCCAGGCAATCAGAGTCTGATTGTCTGCCGTATATAAAAAGGCGATTTTAGCTTGTCAGGCGGTATGCTCTGCCTAGACCATTTTTCTTCCACCTGTTGACCTTCCCTCCCTGTCATACAATACGCTTAAACAGGATATTTTAATTTATGCAGATTCCATATAGACTTTTAGTTTCCCAGGGTGTATACCCTCCGTTGACCATTTATGTTTAAGAGTTTTCCTTGCCCCTTCTCTGCCCCAGAATGGGAAGGGAGCTCTTTCCCACTGTATGGGGGGCGGCTTTCTTTTATGGTTATGTGGGGAGCCTTACCTTTACCCCCCTTAAGGTGGTAGGTCTTTTTTGTAAAATTGTTAGTCAAATGTTGATCAAATATTATAAGTTTTTGTGATATGCATGAAACATGTGCAGAATATGATCTGCTCTCATGCTGAAAGCAAGTAGAGAAACATTGTGAAAAAATGATGTAAACCTAAGCTAAGCAAACGACCAGTCAATGGAAATGTTTATTATAATGTATCAACAATAACACATTATCATAGTTATTTGGTGCTTATACGAAACAGGTATCAGGGATTGTCACCATTGATTTTATTTATGTTAACAGTGCATGTCACTACAAATAATGATGGTAGCGAAATTAAGTTTTGTTTATTCTACCTAATATAAAGTATATACACAAAACAAAGTAAACATCTGCTGAATTTGATATTAAGCAGCAAAATATTTCAAAACATAAAAATGTGAAACATAACATGAATACTCTCCATTGTCACTTGAAAACATTGGTCTTGGTAGGCAGTTTATTAGATGCTCAAATAGTGGTCTTGGTATGGTGTGCTTAATATTATTGTATGCAAAATTTAAAAACACAAAAGAGGGTACAATCAATATTGAAAAAGTAACATCTGTCACAGAAAATAGTAATTTATAAATATCAAAAGGAATATTATTCTGTACTTAAAATGTTAAACTTACTGTTAACAATAATTTAAAATGGTGATCAGGATGAGTCCAACAACTTAGTCCTTGAGCTTTCTTATTGGTCATAGTAAAAAGAAATTGTAATCTTTCAAGTTTGTTGGTCGCATTGGGATTCTTGGAATGTATCAACAGATTCCTGCATATGAATCTTTGTTAATTCCACACAATACAAAATATATATACAAAACAAAGTAAAGCATAGTATAGGGTTAGTTGTGTCCTCTAATTATCAACCAACTATTGCTAAAAAGAGAAAAGCACTGGAAATGTTTCTTATAATGTATCAATATTGAATTGTTCTCATGAAACACAAATCGAAATAGTGATAGTTATTTGGCGCTTATAAGAAACAGGTATCAGGGATTTTGGTGTATCAGATGTTTTTACAGTGAACTTAACTTTCAAGAAACAAATTGGTATGCAATGACATAGGCTAAGAATCTTAGACAAAATATATTCAAATGAAAAAAAATGTTGAACACTTATAACTTTGTATGGACTCTCAAAAACATTTGTAAAAAATGTGTAAACAAATGTAAAAAAAAATGATCCGCTCTACTTGATGACATCAAGCATAGTAATATTTTAGTGAAGAAAATATGAAATTGATGTTCAGTGATTAGTTTGGATGAATGAGAAAATGTAATTGTTTGATGCATAAAAATAACTCATTTGCTGTATTTAATATTAAGCAGCAAAATATAGTGATTTGAATATTTAGGAAAACATCAAACCAGATTATGTAAAAAAAAAAAGATGAAATTAGAAAATATATATTTTATGCTTATGAGTTTTGCCAATTAAAATTTTGTGGCAGAAATTGGGTGATTACCAAGTAATTTTATTTTGGTGACAAAAGATAAATCAATTTCTGATTCAGCTACACAATATAAACTAAAGGAAATAAAATTTGCAAAATAAAAGAAAAATGTAGTTATGGGTTAGTTTGGAGTTAGAATAAAAAGCCAACAAAACAGTTAGTTTATATTGTGTAGACTGTTTAATTAACTTTGTTCATTTCTGATAGTATTGAGAGTGGTCAATGTAAACCTTAATTTCTGACAAAATACTGTAATTTTCTTGGATACCCATTCGTAAAAAGTACCTTTTTTGTGAAAAAAAAAACACTCCCCAGATCACCTTCACCACCTAAAACACAAAAACAAAAATATCTTTATTCTTCAAATATTGTTGTTGACTGGAGGGCGGGCTGAGCACTCCCAAAAAGGTAGGAGCCGGGGAACTTCTCCTCCCAGAAAGGGGGCCCGGGAAGGCTTCCCTGTCCCCATATTTTTTTTTTTTTTATGTAAGGTTGATCTCTTTCTGAATGGAGTAAGCGGAACCGACAGGGGGGGGGTCAATCAACCATACAAAAGGATATCTATCTCTTAGTTGAAAGAGGGAAGGTCTCCCTGTCCTCCCATACCCCTTCTGAGAGAAGTTTCCCCAGCTCTCAGCTTTGGGGGGGGTAGGAGGGCTTAGCCCGCCCTCAAGGCAAATAGTCTGACTGTCTGCCTTATATAAAAAGGCGATTTTAGCTGGTCAGGTGGTATGACCTGCATTGACTATTTTTCCTCCACCTGTTGACCTTCCTTAATATTTATTTTTAATAATAAACACATTTTATTTTAATATTAATATTTATTTGTAATAATAAACACATTATATTATTTTAAATATTAATATTTATTTTTAATAATAAACACATATTATTTTAAATATTACTATTTATTTATAATAATAAACACATTTTATTCTACTTTAAATATTAATATTTATTTTTAATAATAAAAACAATTTTATTTGAATATTAATATGTATTTTTAATAATAAACTCATTTTTATTTTAATAATTATTTTTAATACTAACTCATTTTATTATTGTAAATGTTAATATTTATTTTTAATAATTATTGTTATTTAATAATAATATCTTCTATTTTTTTACTGTTTATGTCTAACTTTTATCGACTTTTTCTTTTTTAATAGCATATTCTTTAAATGAATAGAAAAATAATTTCCCAAATTTTAGACCCCGGTTATTTGGCTGATAGTCGATAAAAATGATTAAAAGAGAGATTCATGAACATTAACGTTGTCATATAAAAAGAAAATGCTAATAAGAAGTGTTTTTAATCAATGTAACATATTTATTCAACTCTGTCATATATTTGTTTGATGACAACTTTTTCGAATCTGTGTACAGTAAAAACGATATACTTACATAGGATTTTGAAAGCATTTAAACTGTCGAAGAGTTTTATTATAAATAAAAGAGTTTAGTTTGTTGAACTTAATGGACTTTTTTGTTGTATCTATTAACTGTTTATTCTTTTTATCAAACAAAAAGAGAATTTTTATATTGACATGTGATGGACTGTTTTTCTAACATCGAAATTTTAAAATTAGTTTTATTTAAAAAAAAAAAAAAACTCGCCATTAGTGGACGGTCAAAAGACAAATATATAACAAATAAATGTTAGGAAAGGCAAGATAAGTTACTTTTCTATCCAACTGGATATATTTTTTGTGTTTTTATTCAATGTAACATATTTATTCAGCTCGAAAAACATACAGTGTTTACCGATGTATTCGAAAAATGCCACCAGTTGTTTACATAGCCATTTGCCGGAAGTGACGGTTTTTTTTTATATAAGTTTTATTCAAACAGGCTTTAAGTTCAAATTAATGGACTTTTTTTTGTATTTAATAACTGTTTTATTCTTTATGGACTCTTTTTCGAACATCGAAATTTTAAAATTAGTTTTATTTAAAAAAAAAAAAAAAAGACGGTGTTGTTTTTTTAATTGAATTCTACACTTTTTCAACAAACTGTTACAGACATAATGGACTGTTTGTCAAACATCGAAATTTTAAAAATAAAGTTTTTAGTTTTATTTAAAAAAAAAAAAAAAAGACGGTGTTGTTTTTTTAATTGAATTCTACACTTTTTCAACAAACTGTTACACTGGACTACCCCCCCAAAAAAAACTGCGAATAAAATATATAAAACTCGTAATTTCTGTTTTTAAAGTGGGTTGTTTATTTTCCTTATGAAATATACTTCCAAAATAAACTATTACAGTCGTTTAAAACATAATAGAAGTATTATTTTTTATTTTTTAAAAACAATGTTTACAAAATGTCTAAGCGCGTTTCTTCCGGCCGGCTGCGAATAGCATAAATAAATAACTGTTGCCAGAATTTATCGCATTTTTATTTTTTAATAGCATTTTCTTAAAACGAATAGAAAAATAATTTCCCATGAAAAAAAAAAAAGAAAATGCTATTAAATATAATAAAAATTACTGAGATAAAAATATAAAAAATACGTACGTAACATCAAAAACACACCGAAGAAAGTGTGTGTGTGTGTGTGAGAGAGAGAGAGAGAGGGAGGGAAGAGGAAGCGGTGTATGTTGAATTTTGTTCCTTTTCGAAGCAGCACAAAAATTAAGTGTTTCCATAGTAACCAAACCGGTGCACACTGAACGTTGACGTCACGTCACGTGACATGACTAAGTGTTTTTAAACGAATAGAAAAATAGAAAGAGGGTGATAGAGAAAGTGAGAGAGAGAGAGAGAGAGAGAGAGTAAGTGTGAGAGAGAGAGAGACGGTGTTGGTTTTACTCCCCCCCCCCTTCCAGCTTAAGAGGTATGAGGTCACGTGGTAATATACAAAATGGCTAATTATTTTACATTACATAAATATTACGATATTTTTATAATCGTCTAATATTTTGAAAGGTGAATTTTTTTATTCCCGTACATTTTTTCCTGACATTTTTCGTTAAAACTCTTGTATAAATAATATTTTTAACCAGGTAATAACGATGGAAACATTGGCATAAAGTAAAAAAAAAGATATAACTGAGCCGAAGAGAAAAATGCAAAAGTATCGGAGAAAGATTTTTTTATTAACAATTGTTCGCCATTAGTGGACGTTGACGTCACGTCACGTGACATGACTAAGATTTTTTTTTTTTACGTATTAATTACATTGGATCATTCAAGAATTACGTAATAAAAAGCATTACAATGACAGTTTTTTTTGGGACCCCCTTGGAGATAACTGATACGTTTACCCCTTTCTCCTCGTCCGTTTGACGTGAAATTTCGATATTTGTCATCCGGGACACGGGGCTTCGATATGATACCAAATTTATCAAGTCTGGTTGTGTCTTTCAAAAGTTTTAGCGTTACATACAAACATACAAACTCACAGACATTTGGGATTTATATATATAGATTTGACTTTTATTCAATTAAAAGATTGCGTAGGGATAATTTTAATAGCTGGAGAATGTTGACGTAAATAACGGATTTAATGTATAACTTTCATTTCACATTTCGAATGAAGGTTATGTTTCGAATGAAGGTTATGTTTCGAATGAAGGTTATGTTTTGAATGAAGGTCATGTTTCGAATGAAGATTATGTTTCAGATGAAGGTCATGTTTCGAATGAAGGTTATGTTTTGAATGAAGATTATGTTTCGAATGAAGGTTAGTTTCAGATGGTTATCTTTCAAATGAAGGTTATGTTTCGAATGAAGGTTATGTTTCGAATGAAGTTCATGTTTCGAATGAAGGTCATGTTTCGAATGAAGGTCATGTTTCGAATGAAGGTTATATTTCGAATGAAGGTCATGTTTTGAATGAAGGCTATGTTTCAAATGAAGGTCATGTTTCGAATGAAGGTTATGTTTCGAATGAAGGTTATGTTTCGAATGAAGGTCATGTTTCGAATGAAGGTGATGTTTCAAATGAAGGTTATGTTTCAGATGAAGGTCATGTTTCGAATGAAGGTCATGTTTCGAATGAAGGTCATGCTCCAAATGAAGGTTATGTTTCGAATGAAGGTTATGTTTCGAATGAAGGTCATGTTTTGAATGAAGGTCATGTTTCGAATGAAGGTCATGTTTCGAATGAAGGTTATGTTTCGAATGAAGGTTATGTTTCGAATGAAGGTCATGTTTCGAATGAAGGTTATGTTTCGAATGAAGGTTATGTTTCGAATGAAGGTCATGTTTCGAATGAAGGTCATGTTTCGAATGAAGGTTATGTTTCGAATGAAACTCCTGTTTCGAATGAAGATTATGTTTCAGATGAAGGTTATGTTTAGAATTAAGGTTATGTTTCAAATAAAGGTCATGTTTCGAATTAAGGTTATGTTTCGAATGAAGGTCATGTTTCGAATGAAGGTTATGTTTCGAATTAAGGTCATGTTTCGAATGAAGGTCATGTTTCGAATGAAGGTCATGTTTTGAATGAAGGTCATGTTTCGAATGAAGGTCATGTTTTGAATGAAGGTTATGTTTCGAATGAAGGTTATGTATTGAATGAAGGTCATGTTTCGAATGAAGGTCATGTTTTGAATGAAGGTCATGTTTCGAATGAAGGTCATGTTTTGAATGAAGGTTATGTTTCGAATGAAGGTTATGTTTCGAATGAAGGTCATGTTTCAAATGAAGGTTATGTTTCAAATGAAGGTCATGTTTCGAATGAAGGTTAGTTTCAGATGAAGGTTATCTTTCAATTGAAGGTTATGTTTCGAATGAAGGTTATGTTTCGAATGAAGTTCATGTTTCGAATGAAGGTCATGTTTCGAATAAAGGTCATGTTTCGAATGAAGGTTATATTTCGAATGAAGGTCATGTTTCGAATGAAGGTTATGTTTCGAATGAAGGTTATGTTTCGAATGAAGGTTATGTTTCGAATGAAGGTCATGTTTCAAATGAAGGTTATGTTTCAGATGTAGGTCATGTTTCGAATGAAGGTCATGTTTCGAATGAAGGTCATGTTTCGAATGAAGGTTATGTTTCGAATGAAGCTCATGTTTCGAATGAAGATTATGTTTCAGATGAAGGTAATGTTTAGAATTAAGGTTATATTTCAAATAAAGGTCATGTTTCGAATGAAGGTTATGTTTCGAATAAAGGTCATGTTTCGAATGAAGCTTATGTTTCAGATGAAGGTCATGTTTCGAATGAAGGTTATGTTTCAAATAAAGGCCATGTTTCGAATGAAGGTCATGTTTCGAATGAAGGTTATGTTTCGAATGAAGCTCATGTTTCGAATGAATGTCATATTTCGAATGAAGGTCATGTTTCCAATTAAGGTTATGTTTCGAATGAAGGTCATGTTTCGAATTAAGGTTATGTTTAGAATGAAGGTTATGTTTCGAATGAAGGTTATGTTTCGAATGAAGCTCATGTTTCGAATGAATGTCATGTTTCGAATTAAGGTCATGTTTTGAATGAAGGTTATGTTTCGAATTAAGGTCATGTTTCGAATTAAGGTTATGTTTCGAATGAAGGTCATGTTTCGAATGAAGGTCATGTTTCGAATGAAGGTCATGTTTCGAATGAAGGTTATGTTTCGAATGAAGGTCATGTTTCGAATGAAGGTCATGTTTCGAATGAAGGTAAATTCTGTAAGCCGATCAAAACCTCATCGAGTGGATTAAAACCGGTACTTGTGCATTTAACGAACCAGACATAACTCAGCATTTGCTCGGCTTTGTCCGGCGCTTGACGTCAACAGCCGGATAAAACCGAGCGTTGGCGATAAAATAAAAACAACGCTACAACAAAATAACTGTACAATGAAATTGTTAAATGTAGAAACATAAAAAAAATTTGATAAGTAAAAAGCAAAAACCTACCGTTCATTTATTTTTTTTTTAATTATTATTGTTTGAAATTGTTTTCTGTTTTTGAAATAAATACATGTGAAACAAGTTATTTTTTGTTAACTTTTTTTTTGTCTGAACTGTTTTTTTTTTCAATTTTTAGCGTAAAAAAGGGGGGGGCGGAACAAGGATTATTTGTATATTTTTTTCGCCAGAAACTAGGATTTATAGAAAAGTAACTTATCTTACCTTTGGGGTTGGTATTACTGTACACATAGATTCGAAAAAGTTGTCAAAAACAAATATATAACAAATAAATGTTATCAAAGGCAAGATAAGTTACTTTTCTACCAAACTGGATATAATTTTCGTGTTTTTATTCAATGTAACATGTTTATTCAGCTCGAAAACAATACAGTGTTTACCGATGTATTGGAAAATTCAAGATGGCGAAAGATTCTCTCTTTAACACAGTAAGTTTGGAAAAAGGTGTAATAAATAATAAACTAGACAAAATACTGTTAGAAATTCGCTCAATATATGTTACCGTGACATAACTTGACATATATTCGGTGGTTTTTAATAGTATTTTGTCTAGTTTATTATTTATAACACCTTTTCCTGAACTTACCGTGTTAAAGAGAGAATCGGCCGCCATCTTGAATTTTCCAATACATCGGTAAACACTACATGTTTTTCGAGCTGAATAAACATGTTAAATTGAATAAAAACACGAAAAATATATCCAGTTTGGTAGAAAAGTAACCTTTGATAATATTATTTGTTATTTATTCGTTTTTTGACAACTTTTTCGAATCTATGTGTAAAGTAATACAAACCCATTATTTTTATTATGCACGCGATGGTTAGTCGGGATTTTGAGAAGGTCCCAATCCTAATGGAGGTCCATCGACGACATGTTACACTTCTACACCTCCAACCGTAACCGTCGGAAAGGCTTGTTCTCTTTGCAAGTACACAATACTGGCCAAAATATAAATAAACACCTTTTCTCTTCTGCCAGCAATTTCCGTTGCTGCAAAAGTTTAGTGCAGCCTCTGGGGTCTGGAGCTGGTCCGCAAGGTTTGTAATATTCATTATTATTTCGTCAGTTATCTTTTTAAAACTCTCTTCAAATAAGCGTTTCTTGAGTTGTGACACTCTTCCAATTGATAGCGAAATTCTCGTCTGCTTAATCGGCAACGCTCGGTTATATCCGGCTGTTGACGTCATGCGTCGGACAAAGCCGAGCAAATGCTGAGTTACGTCTGGTTCGTTAAATGCACAAGTATGTTTCGAATGAAGGTCATGTTTCGAATGAAGGTCATGTTTCGAATGAAGGTTATGTTTCGAATGAAGGTCATGTTTCGAATGAAGGTTATGTTTTGAATGAAGGTCATGTTTTGAATGAAGGTCATGTTTCGAATGAAGGTTATGTTTCGAATGAAGGTTATGTTTCGAATGAAGGTCATGTTTCGAATGAAAGTCATGTTTCGAATGAAGGTTATGTTTCGAATGAAGGTTATGCTTCGAATGAAGGTAAATTCTGTAAGCCGATCAAAACCTCATCGAGGGGATTAAAACCTGAAGGAGACAGATATATAGAACTTTTCACGCCGAAGCGACTAGCATAAGCGGCGAAAAGAGAAGGATCCGTGGATGAAATTACAGTTATGATCGATTTTGCAGAAATCATAAACAGAAAATAAGACTATTTTACTTTAAAATCTCTAAATATTTATTGATCCCATTTGATCTGTGGCGTAATTGATGAAATGATAAGCTGTAAGCAGTTCTAAATTACCGTTTGCTGCAAGTGGAATATTTAACCCTCAGTAGAATGATATTAAGAGCAGAATCCAGAATCAACTATGACTTCTACCCAGTTATGCTTGGCGATATGAGAATAAACTAACCCCGTTTGATTTCGTGAAGACTTCTGGGGTTCTTTATATATTCCCGAATTTGACCTCAGATGATCGAAAATAAAACAACCCGAACACGTGTAGCAGAATCTACGCCGTAGAACAAAGCGATGCAGTGCCTCATTCCGCCAAAAAAGAATCCGATAAAGAAATACGATTGCAATCCTCAAATAAAATAATTTCACGCCTTTTTTTAGAAGGGTTTGGGCGGTACCAAAAAAAAAAGAAACATGACTGGTGTGAGGATGTTACTGGTTCAAATGAAAAATAGACTAGCAATTCGTATGTTCAGTCTGAGAATTTATTTTTCCATTTTCATCCCAAACAATGCACCGTTCTAATTTGATGTAGGGGCTACTATCAGTGACATAAGTTGCAGGGATACTATGTAGGGAGTTGAGCAGCGAGATATTCGTTCACGTTACACTTGAACTACTGCAAGTCAGTACAGTTGGGAAAGCAGGGACCCGGGAGGGAGTTCAAAATCTAGCACTTCTAGGGAAGGAACTATTAGAGTAGAAGGCTTTCTTATATCTGGGAATCTCTAATGTATAGAGGTGGGATTTTGCTGCTCATTGATTTGTCGGGGGTATTTAAGTCGAAGGGGTACAAAGGCTTGTAATTCGTTTGATTATTCACAATTAAAATACTTGTACAACAGGCGGAGGGATGAAACACTTCGTCAACGGGGCAGAGGTTTAAGATTTGATGACAGTTTAGGACCTACCAGGTTTGCGACTAAGTTTAATTAAACAGAAGTCAGTTCTGTTTTATGCTTCCACTTGGGTCTTAACATTATAATGGAAAAGTCGAATGATCTCAAGTAGATATAACTAATGTAATTTCTGATTTGTTCTTATAGCCTGGTAAAAATATGATGTCTGTGTTCGCGGTTTCTAATTATGTTTAACGTAAAGCAAGACCGATGTAAGAAAAACACACGACCGTGAATAAACATGTTATGAATACTCCCTATATGCGTGCCAATATATAGGATACAACAATGCGAAGTGAAAACCTCCCTCATTGAATTGTAGTAAATTCTCAAATGTATATAAGTGAATATTGACGGATGCGCGTGTAATTGTGTGGCAAGAGTTGCGAAATTCTAAACCATACCTCTCGTGAATCGGTACTGCTTGAGTCCAGTGGCAAGGAGAAGTCCAGGACGACTGAAAACAATGCCGTGATAACCAGAAAGCAAGTCTCAAACGGGCACCCATCTTGTACTAGCCAAGCTGATTGTTGCTTAACTTGGGTGACCCGACGGGACCCGGTGTGTCAAACGTGATTATACCGTAGAAAAAATACACAACAACACAATAATAGGGATGCGCGCACACGCATTCATACACACACACACCCACACACACCCACACACACACACACACACACACACACACATATATATATATATATATGTATGTATGTATGTATATATATATATTGATACATAACATGTACTCATTTTTTCCTTTAGATCCCGAAGGAAATTAGTGAAAAGCCCAATAATGCTTTTATAAAATATATATGATAGCCAATAAATACACTATCTCAAATATAATAAGAAAACAAAGTATTTCCCTAATCAGATCCGTCCGTACTAAATCACACTTTAGTCATTGCTCATTAAGAAAGATACAAGCATGTTTTCATTTAATTTACCAGTGGTTGTTAGTAAATTAGAAAAACTAAAAATTTTCATATGAACGTTGTTTATGATATTTTAAATGTTTTGCTTGTCAATTCTTATTTCGTACCAAAGATTCTTTCTCGATCAACAGTTTAAATCAAGAAAACCCAAATCAGAAAACAACACAAATCAACATTATCTGCATGTAAAAATACATCAGTGTTGCTAGACGACTGATGCCATCGATATCTAAGATAAAAAACACCTCCAATCTGTTTATACCATAATCAGTTTATCTACCAATGCATCATTCGTACATATATATATATATATATATATATATATATATATATATATATACATATATATATATATATATACAAACATAATTTAATCACATAAATATATACAAATATACAAATATATAATTTATGCGTAAATTTCAGTATTTACTTCAACGGTTCTGAATGGGTAGGGCTAGGTAGTAAAGTATGAAATATATATGACAATTAAGCTACACAGAATATTCCGCGTTTCATTCTGGTATACCTGACGAATTCTCACGAAAATGAATCAGAGAATATTCTGTGTAACTTATTGGCCATATATCTTTTCATAACATACTATATTTACATATATATATATATATATATATATATATATATATACTAAATTAATAGATATTATTCATACACCATTGTAGATATCTATACTTGTCTTTAATCTGTCAGTTTCAATCTGTTTTATTATCATGTATGCATATATATATATATATATGTGTGTGTGTGTGTATGTGTGAGTGTTTCTATGTGTATAACACTAGTCGTTCGTCCAATTCGCAGAGTTATATGGAAAGAGATGATTTTATTGTCAAAACCAATCAGATCATGATTCATAATTATTAATGAAAAACAAAACTATATCTATTCCGAACACATGCCTACATACGTGTATATATATAAATATATATATGTATATATATATATATGTGTGTGTGTGTGTGTGTGTGTGTATTTGTGTGTGTATTTGTGTGGGTGTGTGTGTGTGTGAGGGAAAGAGAAAGAGACTGTTTGGTTATGGAGTCCAATTTGTTTGTATATTTTGAGCATGACTATTTCGCATCATTGATTGAGTTTTTATCTATATATCTGGTTTCGAATTCATGATTTTCTCCCAATAAATATAAGCAATTTACATATAGATAGGTCGAGATCGAAGAATGCTTATACACAGAGATCGATTGATATAACAAATTGATCTGATTCCTAATGTTTATTTCACATCTCATTGAAGGCATGTAGATATCAAAAACAAATATTAATATGAATGTAACGAACTATATATATGGGAAAACTATTTTCTATACATGCGTATATATATATATATATATATATATATATATATATATAAACATATATGTATATAATATTATATATATACGTGTATATATATAATATGTATATATATTTATGTGTTTATATGTATATGCATGCATATTTTTTATACACCTTTATAAATGGGTATATGCATGTGTGTGTAACCGTGCAAATATATGTTTGTATATTTATACTAATGAAATTAGGAAACCAGTTCGCTTGTTGTTATTTATCGAACTTTAAATATAATCGTTTCACCTAATATTACTAATTCTCTAAATACAATTTGAAACGATACCTCAATTTTAAAAATGTTAGCTCAGCCACTACTCTTCTGTTATATTAACGATCACCCAATTTTCTATCTCATCATTTGTAGTTTAATCATCGTTTTTTTTTATTTGTAGCTCTATTCGACTGTTGATTTATTGTGTAACATTGACATCTATTAGTTTTCTGAATTATTTTAAATGACAATTTGTCATTCGTTTTTCTACTCATCTTTAGTACTTCTAGACTATGTTTTTGTCGATATAACCTCCGACCTTCTTCCGGTGTATCGTGTTGAAGTTGACAATCTTTCTGTCGGACTAAAGAATTAGCGCTGAATTTCTAAGGGAAACATTTATTTAAACTAACGCGGTAACGTATTCTGGTATTGTCAGCACTCACTTGCTAAATATTTTAATTCGCACAATCCTAAGCTTGACAAGTATTTCACCTGGAATTTTAAATCGTTTTGCCGAACGCATTTTTCACGGAATTTCAAAAACAACACCGACAATAAAAGCACGTGAACACTTCTTTAACTTTTTACTTCAACTTAACATTTTAGGAAAAAAGAAAATACATAAACTTTTGACGAAGGAGTATAACTCTGAATGTTATTAATTTTAAGCGTGTAAATACATGTTTATTTTCATAATATTGCATTTTAATTTGGCTTTCAAACGTATTTCATAGGCATTTTAATTATAAATTTTAATACTTCTTGCAATTATTGGCGCACATTTTGTTAGTCTTTTTTGTATCATAATCAAGTTTAATTCAGAACACCTCACACCATTTCGAATCAGGTAAAATGATTAAGACTTAAAACACTCTTCCGAAAGGAAATAGAATCTTCACCCGGTCCAAATCAATCGTTTGCTACTATTTCCCTCGAACAACCTTTATAAAAATCAAAACAACGCTTATACTTTGATAACAATTTGGTAAGATTTATAAATTTAACAAGCCTGGGTGGCCGGTGTTGTCCGGGTGTTCGGAAATATGTATTGATAAAAAAAACAGTGGTAGTAGACAGGCAGGCAGACAGACAGGCTCGAACCTGTACCGCGAAAAAATGTGAGAATAAACGTGACGTTTTGTCGTTACGTCCATCGCCAAACCGGAATGGCGAAAGTTTAAATCAAGGCAGTCAATTAAAAAGAGGGAATGACTTTTGAAAATACCGTCGAAAGAAGCGCCTCTACTTTTAGAAAAATGTCCTGTTTTCGTGATTTGTCGTCCGAAGCGTTAAGCTTCAAAACGATACCGTTTTCGTGAAAATCCCTCGCCTCTATCGAAAGTTTTAGGCAGACATACATACACACATAAATACATACATGATGATTGCAACGTCTTGTCAGACGAGTGCCACTCCCTCAGACATTTAAAATCCATGAGCCCAAGTGCCTGAGCGAGTATCTATACAAAGATGATGTTATAGAGTCTTAGCTTTGTACGACAGCTAAGTCTCTCTCTCGGTTCAAAATGTTGAGATCCAGCAACAAGCAAGAGCAAGATAGGCAGCAACAAATTAAATTGCAGACCAGCTTAATGCGGGTACTGGTCTCCCGCTTTATGGTTTTTTGAATCAAAGATGTGCTTCTCCTAGAAAGGTTGCCTTCACCACGGCTTACGGGAGCCCTCTCCACCCCAATAAACATATACACACACACAAATATACACGGTGCTAGTTGGCCGTTGGCCCAGAAAAAGAGTTCATTCGCCCTACAACGAAATACATACATACATAAATACAAACATACATACATACATACATAAATGCATACATACATACATACATAAATACATACATAAATACATACATACATAAATACATACATACATACATAAATACATAAATATATACATTTTAACTGACAGGTGAAATTTATATTATAGAGGATGGCAAACCGATTTACGTAAAACTTATATGTGACTGTCAAGATCCTATTATAATTATTGCTAAATAATATCATAAATAATCAGATGACTTTTAGATGTGTATCGATTTAATTCCTAAACCTAAATGCTTTTTAATAATGTATACATTTTCCACCTCTTTCGGATGCATTTTTAAAATTACATGCCGCTGTTTTTTTAAATATTTATTTTACCTGTTGAATGCTTTTGACCCGAACGTCCTTACGGCAAAAATCCAGGAATATATAAAACGCCAGATTGTAAAGCGACCGAAAAAATATATTATTTATATCGACCAATTAACAGACATTTTTATAAAAACTGATAAATCTTTATTTGTGAAAGATTTGGGCTTTAGCCAAATTAATTGATAAAGGAGAGAAAAAAAAGTAGTAATTAATTAAATGTAAAATTAAAATAATTCATATTTTTCCTGTTACCATTTTTGTGTTATTTATTTGCTATGAGGTTTCAAATAATTAAGTTGATATTTTTAATTATTTATATAATATATGTATTTATATAATATATGTCTTTATATAATATACATATCATCATATACTAGAATCTGCACTGTGTCGATTGATAAGTTGCTATTTCTTGTTTACAAGTTATTTGATTGTCTTGCAAAGTTTCAATATTTTGGATGACAATAAAATATGAATAGTAAAACATTCGTTGATTCTCATTCAATCCCTGGCAGCATCAGATTTTTAAATATGACGATATCTTACTTTTTCATTGTGTAATTCATCCATTTTCTCAGTTGCTACACACATAATATATTTATCACCGGTCTTAATACCGCCCCCCCCCCCGTTTGGTGTTACACATTTTATGTGTAAAATATCAAGTACGTGAAAAAAGGCGCATTTTTCCTGACAAATATACTCGAAACTATCAACCGAAATACATACGTTCAATTTTAATGATGTGTTTATGTCGTTATTTCCGTTAGCATACTGTTTGGGCTTATCCACATTTCCATGAATACTTTTACATTTCTGCAGAAATTTTATTACGTATTTGTTCCCTGATATATACAAATATAATTCCACACACACACACCCACACACACACACACACACACACACACACACACATATATATATATATATATATATATATATATATATATATATACGACATAACAGTTAATAAAACATTTAAAAACGCTTTGAAAAAGAGTTAAAAACATATTTAATCTGGAAAGGAAACACTTGATAAGTGGATAGTCCTTAATCCGCGGAGTTTCGAGGAAATACTTTTCTTCTCATCAGGGGGTAGGAATTAGCAAAATGCGGGGTCGGATTTTGCATACCCTCTGATGAGAAGAAAAGTATTTCTTCGAAACTCCGCGGATTAAGGATAATCCACTTATCAAGTGTTTCATTTTCAGGTTAAATATGTTTTAACTCTTTTTGAAAGTGTGTTTAATGTTTTATTAAGTGTTTGGTCGTATTATAAGCTCTATCTTCTATTTGGTTGTATCGAGCTTTTACATCTGGCAGAGATAACTTTGTAAATATTAATTATTTAATATTTATAATATACTTTATTTTTACCATCTTGGATCATTTTGGTAAATTTAATTGTAATTTTTATGTATTAACACACACACACACACACACACACACACACACATATATATATATATATATATATATATATATATATATATACATATATATATATATCACAAAGGAATTTTTAAAGATATCCTGATAAAATGAAATTAAAATAAACATTTTTAAATGTGTTAAGTAGAAGCTTAAAAATAAAGTTAGAAAAAAACATTAGAACAGTCTATGTAAACTAAATTGAGTTTTAGAGCTGGTCTATCAATGTTATTCATTTGCGTCGGTTGCATTTACATTTATATGTATAATGTATATATATATATATATATATATTATCATTATTATTATTATTATTGGTGTTTGAAATATATGCTTACAATAGAATGCAATATATTGCGGGCGTGTTCTGTTAAACACTGTTGAACATACAAGCAGAGTCGAATGATTTCATAAAAATATGCATGTGTCAATTAATCTTCTGTTTATTTCATCTGTTAGAGGAACTCGTAAAAATTTAGATGGCTACTTACTGTCGTTGGAATTATGCATTAAACTCTAGTCCCATCTGAAAAAAATATCTCCGGGTCGCAATACACCTGTCGTACGGTTCCAACAATTTCTGGAAGACCCCATGAAAGTCCTCTTGTGTGAGCGTGTCAGTAAAAATGATCTCTTTCATAGCCTCAATTTTAAAATAACGACAACCCCTAAGGTTTCTATTTAGGGTAGGGAATAACCCAAAGCAACAGGGAGCAAGGCTTGGACTATACAGAGGTTGATGTATTGTCTTGATGCGCATCTTGGTCAAATAGTCCTAGGAAAAGATCAAGTCGTAAACTGATGCATTGTCGTGGTGGAAATGCCACTGACCCGATTTGAAGATTTGGTATCTTCCGAGAGAATCTCTTCTTGAACTCCCCTTAGAATTCGACGTATTATTCCTTATTACCTCTCTGTCAAATTGAAGGCAAGTGCACGTAGATCATGTTCCTGCTGTCAGAAAAAAATGGAGTATGATAAGTTTTGGGGTGGATTTATTCTGTTTGGTCATCTTGGACCTGGGAGGGGCAGCATGGTTCGACGGAGAACTGCATCACTTTGTCTTCGTGTCATGTCAGTAGATCCAGCTTTCATCGCAAGTCGCCAGTGCATCAAGAACTGCGGGATAAAAACTAATCAGCTCGACAATGTATTTGCTGTTATAACAACACATTTCTCTCTGATCGTCTCTCATAACATATATAGTAATTGCATACTAAATTTTCATAATTTACGATAATTTTGAATACATGTACAAAAATGTCTGGCATTTATTTTCCATTTTCTTTTAATTCCATCTTTACTCTTATATACGGGTGTCTATTTAAATAGACATCCCGACGAGTTATTTACGGGCGTCGATTCCATGGTCGAGTGGGAGAACTGGCGACTGCAACACGACGGTTCTAGGTTCAATCCTTGACTTGGGAGAGATGCTAGTCTAGCGGCACTGATGAGTTATGATAAAACGAAACAGGGCTGTGTGTCGATGACTACAAATATATATATATATATATATATATATATATATATATATATATATGTGTGTGTGTGTGTGTATATATGTATATATATATATATATATATATATATATATATAGACTCGTGCTGGTCAAAGTAATAGAACATATATAAATTCATTCGTTCGGGATAATTTTCGGCTTGTAAATTGTACAGGCGAGATATCTAACATTTAAATAACAATTGCACCTATTTTTAATCATTTGAGAAGGTTCATATTGCAGACAATGAGTACTTTATTGCTACATTAGAAAAGTCAACGTTTCAATCTAATAGAACATTCTGTCGTTAAGTAATCTTAAACTAAAAAAAATTGCAAATATTGTTTAAAAAGATTGCGAAAGCGATTTAATAATACACTATAAGTATAGGTCGCTCTAAAGATATATCTTTGCCTGAGAATCAGCGTATCTTTGATTTGCGGGCAGAAGGAAAGACGCACATGGAAATCGCAGTCAAGGTCGGATGTTCAAGATCGGTGGTGGCCGAAGTGCTCCAGAAAGGTGCTGAAGATGTTTCCAACACCATCTACAAGAAATGCAGACGAAAGGAAAGCACTACCGAAAGACAAGACTAGGCAAGGTGGCAAAGAAAAGTAGATTCCAATCAACAAATCACATCGATGAAGCGTGGAAGCAGGCTTCTGGTGCCGACGTTTCGTGAAGCACAACCTACCGAAGTTCCGCAAAGAAGAACCTACTACCCTTGCATCCATGAAATTTTCAATCCAGAATACATGGGATTCAGTGTCTACACAGGATTGCGAGAAACTTGTTGATTCCATGCCCCGGCGAATTGATGCTGTTATCTAAGCAAAAGGTTATGCTGTTATCTAGGCAAAAGGTTATGGTGTTATCTAAGCAAAAGATGCTGAATAATATAATAAATTCATTAATGTTATTTGTATTTATGTTAATACAAAACTATTTTGTTTACTTATATGCCTTGTTCTATTATTTTAAAAGAAAAAATATTCAAAAACTGACATTGCAATTGATATTAAAAAAAAAACACATTCTGCCGTAAAACAAATATTTCAGTTAGTTTAGCATGATAGGGTTATTTTAGCACCAATTACACCCCATAGATCGTCTCAACTAAGAATTTTGCGCTAAGAAACATGATATTCTAGTTTTTGACCAGCACTAGTATATATATATATATATATATATATATATATATATATATATATATATATATATATATGAACATGAAAATATTATTAAAGAATTCTTGAAGCGTCATATATTAGAACCTTTCAACCCATTATAAGTGATATTACATTCGAGAAAAGCCGTATCGTTCTAAAATGACTTGCGTAGTTCATATTGGACGGATTATGTGAATTGTGTCCACGAACTTGCTTATTTTAATACTCGAATTTTTAATCGATTTTCATCTTCTCTATATATTTTAACTTATCGTCGTTTACTGAATATTTTAGTGTTCACTATTAATTCTCATTTTCGTTTCTTCGGACTTTTATTCCAACACCTGATGATGATTCGGGACGAATCGAAAGTTCTCGTGACAGCAACAACTACGGAACCTTTATTAATATTTTTGTTTTTAATACAAAAAAAGATTGCACGGAAAATCGAAAAATTAAAAAAGAAGACTCATAAAGCAAAGTGCCTCCGTTGAATTTAATAATATTTGCTTCAATGAAAAAAAGCTGCCTAAATATACCAATTTTACATCTATATATATATATATATAAATATATAATATATATATATACATATATATATATATATATATATATATATATATATATATTTAAATAAATGTTTGGAGGTACAGAATTTATATACAGTTTTGAAAATAATAAGCGGAAGTTTCTCGAGAGCTCTTTTGGCTATCATCTCATCAGGAGAAAATTGATAGCGTACAAAATGATATATCGAAAAGAACACATTTTGGCACATTCAATAAGTTCCCGATTAGAACTCTTTATTTTCGATATGATACTATTTCAAAACGGTATATATATATATATATATATATATATATATATATATATATATATATATATATATATATATGCTCTGAAACGTTCACAGATTAATGCTTTTCTATTTTGAATAGAGTATGGTGTCATCAGTTTTGTGCAATCCTTGGAATTTACAGGTGTACGATGAGGATGGCTCTTTTTCACATCTCTTTCTAATTATTTTCTTCATCCTGCATAGCATTATATGATCTTTGACCACATTTTAATCGACTGTGACCCTTGCTGCAGACGATTACTATTACAAATATCGACCGAAAGACGTCGTTGTCGACATTATTTTGATTTATCTATTCTCGCCGTCCGTCATTTTATATTTCTTTAAAACATCGATTTGGAGAAAAGAGAAAATTTTGAGGGGTTTATTCGTTTCTTTTCGTTATAACTTCATTTTCATCTTTGGTAATATGAGGCAAAACACAAAAAAAAAAAACTCAACGATGAAAAATAATAGCAGTGCGCTCAGAATTATTTATATGTATATATATATATATATATATATATATATATATATATATATATATATATATATATATATATATATAAAGAGAGACAGACAGAGAGAGACAGACGGAGAGGGAGAAAGAGAGAAAGAGAGATAGATAGATAGATAATATATAGATGTATGGTTACTCGCGAAATATACATAACGAGTAATATAAATTTAATACATATATGTATACTATATAAAAGAGGTATTGCAAAGTAAATATATGTATGAACTCACACACACTCATATATAGTCGATCTTTTGGTTTTCTTTGTTAAATATAATATGTTTTCAGATTCATTATATATATATATATATATATATATATATATATATATATATATATAGGTAGATTGTAGTTTGCTTGAAGCATTGTTGAAGAAAATTATAAGGTAAAATTAAAAGCCAAGAACAATGCAGAATTTTTTTTATATAGAGTAAAATTTAAATGAAAACAATAGAAAGAAATTTCTTTTTTTTGTTGTTTGTTTTTTCTTTTTCACACAAATTTTAACTCTAAACAACAGTCATTTTTTTTTCTGTTGTATTCAATGGTGTTATAAATCTCAATATATTTCAGACCTATTAGTCCTTTTTCAAGAGAAGACAGCGGAAGAGTGTTCAAAATTGGAAAAGCAGCCGCAGAGTTTGCCACGTGATACCGCGAAATATAGAACAAAAAATGACGTTAGGAGAACGTTAAAATAAATCAGTTGGTGTTTGAAATACTTGTTGTGTTTGTGAATCAAGGGAGATGACTATTCAAGCAAGGGTTTTTTTGTTTGTGTTTTTTATTATTATTTTAATTATTGTTTTTCTTATGTTTTAAACTTATATTATAAAAGCGGAGCTCAATTCCAGTCTATTGTTTAGTGTGGGAGTATTTTTTGAAATAATTAAAGATTCGAGGAGACGAAGTTGACCTACGTTTCTTGAAGAAGCAAGAATGTTGATGTGAAAATCTTGTTCTGAATTAATGCAAGTGCGAATATGTTTATAGAACGACGAAGCAGTAGTGTTTAAGTGCTCTTTAATGCGGTGGTGAAGCAATCTGGTAGTGCTTCCGATGTAAGATGCACTGCATTTAGCGCATTGTAGGTCGTAAACAACGTGGTTCTTAAAGCATAAACCTGTGTGTGATATTGGGCAATTAGAGAGTGAACAAGGGGAAGGTGTATGCGATGGATGTTTTCGGTTGAGCTGTTGTCTTAAAGTAGATCCAGTGTGGATGAGTTGAATGTTGGGTCCCTGGCTGCGGATGACTTTTCGGATTGAAGATGAGATTTTGTAACTGAGGAAGGGTAGTTTTAGAAAACAATTGTTAGAGAAGGGTCGGGTGTTGCGTTTTTTTTTAAGTGAGGATAGGATCGTATTAGGGTAGCCGTTTAGTGAGAGGGTCTGTAGGAAATTTTTAGTGTGTGTATGTTTGTCGGAGATGTTAGTGCATTTGTCTTGTATGCGTGAGATTTCGGCATGTGCGTAGTTTAGTTTGTCCTTGAGAGGTAGTGCAGATTTGAAATGTACGAAGAGGCGTTTGCTGGCGGGTTTTCTGTAGAATTCAATACATATGGCACCATTTTTTTTTATTTGTATTTTAAAATCAAGTAGAGAAAGAGATTCAGAAAAGTCTAGGTGTTCTATAGTAAATTTTAAGTTTGGGTCGGCGTTATTGAATTTGTGGAAAATGTTAATAGCTTCTTCGCGGGAGAATGTGATAATTAAAATGTCATCGATATATCTAGTAAAAAGGAGATAAGAGTAGCAGGTACTAAGGGTGTGTCTTTCGAGTTTGTCCATATAAGCAATGGCAAGAATACCGGATAGACTAGAGCCCATGGGTAGTCCAGATACTTGCAACGTCTTGTCAGACGAGTGCCACTCCCTCAGACACTTAAAGTCCATGAGCCCGAAAATTACTTCCATTGCCACAGGACCATTTTTATAGACAAATACCTGAGGGAGTATCTATACACAGATGATGTTACAGATTCTTAGCGTTGTATGACGGCTAAGTCTCTCTCTCGGTTCAAGATGTTGAGATCCAGCAACAAGCAAGAGCAAGATAGTAAGCAACAAGTTAAACTGCAGACCAGCTTAATGCGGATACTGGTCTCCCGCTTTATGGTTTTTTTAAATCAGAGATTTGCTTCTCCTAGAAAGGTTGCCTTCACCACGGTACTACCATATATATATATATATATATATATATATATATATATATATATATATATGTGTGTGTGTGTGTGTGTGTATACACACACACACACATATATATACATATATATGAAAAAGATAGATAAAATATAGGATAGATACAAAAATAAAGATAGAAAGAGAAAAAGAGAACGAAAAAGGGCCCGAAATAATTAGTTACGTACCTACACCCATATATATATATATATATATATATATATATATATATATATATATATATATATATATATTTGTGTGTGTGTGTGTGTGTGTGCGGGGAAATATTACCTACATAATATAATAAATGTAATAAATAGTGTATTAGATAAATTACTGTTCGATAATTCGCGTTCCATGAGACAAACTCATCGAATGTTAAAGACTCAAATGGATACTACATTTAATAGACACACAAGCGCACACACCTAGGTATATATATATATATATATGTGTGTGTGTGTGTGTGCGTGTGTGTGTATGTGTGGGTGTATATATATATATATGTATGTAAATTATGTCTTTTTTGTCGAGATAAATATAAAGACTTGGATGTCATAGTTTGATGAGTAAAACATTAAATGAAACTGTCATTCCAATTTCCAATACAAATAAGAATCGTTGACTGAATAATAAGAGGAGACGGATCGAAAATTGCTTGCTTTTCGCGCAGTCGATAAGCGATATTTTCACTGTGTGTTCGATCCCCACAAAAGATAGTTGCGTCAGGTAAGTATTCTAATTTTCTCTATAAATACTGTAAATACGGATACCACTAAAATATAGTTACTCCTTATCTTCATATTTCTCTTACTGTTTAATCTTTATAACAGATAGCTATCCAAAATAGGCACAATTGACATCTGTAAGGTAAAGGTGTATTGCTAATTAGGAGTCAGACTTATATGCATAGTTCGGAGTTATGCCTGGGGTGTTTACACATTAAATTTAAATATCAATATATAGGTATAGTCGTCGAAACACCGAGATGTGATGGAATTGAAGAAAGGATCAATTAAGGTGATAAGCTTACCGGTACTTGGATGTCTTAAGAGTGAAATGGTCTGGTTCATTGTTGAATTGGTCAAGGCTATTAATGATGAGGCTGCACAAGCGGAAAAAGTTCGTCGGCGCAATTGCTAATGAAATAGTTATTAACAAGGACAAGGACTCCGTACATAAGCGATTGTGCACGAACTCGGGATTGGTAGACAGTATTGAACCTATTAATTTAAAGTTAAAAACAAATAGTAGTTTACTTGAAGCATTGCTGGTAAAGGAATATATGAAAGTTTTAAAAGCCAAGAGCAACGCTGGAAGGACCGGAATCACAAGAGGAAAGAAAGGAAAAACAAACAAACAGACGGGTATGTTCGAGTAGATAAATGTCTGACAACTTATTCATTCATCCCTCCTCGTCTTATTATATAATTAATTTACAATCAAGTTGTTAGTGTGTCCGATGTATATAAAATTATTTTGGAAACCCTTTCTGCATGGATCGTACTAGGTTATTATGCAATATTCTATGCATAGGCGAATTGTGTTCTTTTTTAAATACATAGAATAGTGACAAGAGTGGTTACTAGGGCTCTGAAAAAAAGCGTATTCTTTACATTTTTTTTTACTCTCGTTATTATATCCGACACAGACTCAGCTAATCAACTAAGAACCACATAAGTCTATTAAAAACATATACTATATTACCGGATATATACTAAAGAGTCAAAACACTGAAAAGAATATTCTGTTGCCACAGATCTAGTGATTAGTTTTCTGCTTGTGCAGTTGGCATATCAATATATGTTATGTATTTGTTATCTGCGAAAAAATAGTTTTGCTCTTCACATTTTAATGAATAAAATATTTAATTAATGAAGCTTTAGTATTTGTCTCTCTTCACCGAATATCTACTAAGATATATAGTATATGCTTTTATGAAAATTAAATATACAATTTATATTTATTAATACTACGTTCAGTTTTATAAAATATTTCAGGATGTGCAAGTACAGTGCCTGCCTTTTTGGCACACCCTATCATTTCAGTTATTAATTCCTCTTTTATATGTTGGTATGCAGTAGCCGTTCTTTGGTCATTATACTTATTCCTATTATACACAATTCTTATATTACATTATATATATATATACTTATTATATATTTTATTATTCCTCTTATACTTAATTTAGTATCGGTTTTGTTGTAAAAAGACCATCGTATCAAGAATTATTTCGTTCCTTGAGAGTATAGAACGAGTTGTTTGTTTGTTTATGATATATAACAAGTTGCTTAAAAGTGGCAGAGACATGTTATATCATGTCTCTATCTATTTTTTTTTAATTTCCGATTCCTTTCTTTTTCCGATATTATTTCTTTCTCTGTCCCCCTACGTTTCTCTCTCTCTCTTTCTCTTTCTCTTTCTCTCTCTCTGTTCCCTCTCTTTAATTTATTTATCTATTTCTATCTATATTACTATTATTTTATGCTTACACGCCACACGTCATATCTCACTTCACTCTCTCATATAATCATCTATGCCTAATTATTAACATATAAATCGGCATTAACTCAGTAATATTAATCATATAAGATTCCATAACTTCAGTAAAACGATTAAGCAATATCGTTTGTTGACCTCATTGTTCTGTTTTGAGTGTGGACACTCTTTATTTATTAAACCCAAGAGATATTCGAGTATTCTCCTCATCTCATCGTTCAATCGAACATCAAAAGTGCTTTAAAAGTGTTAAGTTTGCAGGTTGAAACAAATAACGTAGAAAGCAATACAAATAACGACTCAACAAACAAAGGTAAATCTAATAAGAAGTGTATTAGGAAAAGGTATATGTACAGGATATTTACATAATGGTGTAAAATAAGAGAGTCTTTGCTGGAGAAACATATCTGCTCTCGGCGTCCTTCGGTGGCTTCTGGTGAACACACTCAGACTAACTGAGTCTTCCTATTTATGTGTAATTACTATCCACATATGCAAATGAATGTGTGCCACCACAACACCCTCCTCCCAAGATTTGAAGTTGCACAGATTTCCATATCTTTTTCTCTTGGGATGTGACATTATTGGTTCATTAAAATTTATTTTTCTACCTGATCTCCGGGGTTCGGGTGTATAGTGAGGCGGTTCCAAATTAAAGGATTCGTATATGATGTCCACTGTTTCCTCCTCGTCGACAGCTGTTGTATAATCGCCATCTTGAATATGGCGTTTTTTTATTTGGTTCAGGTTCCTTATATGTATATTTTGTGGACCTATAATCATGTATGCACAATCACCAATGCGTTTATCCACTACTCCACATTCCCTGTAAGAAGTGTTATTCCTGTAGCACTTGAAATATACTCGATCTCCCGAGTTATATTTCTTTCTTATCATGTGTGTAGTGTTTCGGACAATTGCCTGTCTTGGCAATAGTTTATCAAACGCTGATTTCACCTTTCTGGCAAACATTAAATCAGCTGGTGATATGTTTGACGGGGTATTAGGATGCGGTGTTATCCTATATATTTGCAAAAATTGTTGCAAAGTTTATTTTCCGTTGGTATCTCAATGGATTTTTTCAACGCTCGTTTTAACGTGTCTACGAACCTCTCCGCGAGGACGTTCGATATGGATGACACGGCGGAGTAGTGATATGCTTTACTTGGAACGTGTCACAAAATTCCTTACAGTCTGTAGATGTGGATTGAGTTCCATTGTCAATGACCAGTGTGTCTGGTACACCAAATCATGCAAATAACTCGTGTAGGAATCCTATTGAGTTGTTCGTTGTTGGATTCCTGCAACGCATTACCTCAGGTCATTTTGTATAACTATCTACTACAATTAAGTAGTAATTTTCTCCCACTGGACCAGCGAAGTCCATGTGGATTCTCGGCCATGGGTGGTCGGTTTTCGGCCAAGGTTTTTTGTAATATAGGAGGGGATTTTGCCGCTAACTGGCATCCTTCACATCTATTTATTGTTGTAGCTATGTCGACGTCCATGTTACGCCAGTATACGTAGCTTCTCATTAGAGACTTAATCCGATTTATCCCCGGATGTCCTGTGTGGAAGTCTCTCAAAATCCTCTTCTGCAACGTTTTAGGTATTACTACTCTCTCGCTATATAATAACACGTCGTTACATATGGAAACATTTTTCTGAACCTTTTTGTCATTTATAATTTTTTCTTTTATATCATTTATATATTCATCCTTATCGGCTTCTCTTTTAATGCCCAACAATGTTACCGGTAGTTCTTTAATGATGTTTGCTACCATATTTTACACTTTGACGTTTGTTCGAATTGCTGCAATCACTGATTCTTCCAAATTATGTTTCTGTGGTATCAGTCTTGAAAGTCCATTCGCATGGCAAATCTTTTTCGATGCTAGATGTTGTAGCTGGAAATCGTAATTCAGTAGGATCGTACCCCAGCGCAGCAATCTATTTGCGGTGTATACAGGCAATCCTATTTTTGATCCGTAGATTGTGACTAATGGTTTGTGGTCGGTTTCAAGTATGAATTGTCTACCATATACATATCGGTGGAATTTAGACACTGCAAAAATTATACTCAACGCTTCTTTTTCAATCTGTGAATACGCCTTCTCTGCTGGAAGCAGCGTTCTTGAAGCGTAAGCTATCGGCTTTCTAGATCCATTAGGCATGATATGTTGAATGTATGCTCCTATGCCGTAGGAACTAGTGTCACTAGTGACGACTATATTTAATTTTGTGTCATAGTGAGTTAGAAATAATTCAGATGTTAGAGCGCTCTTTATTTTGCCAAAAACGGTTTGACATTCTTGCGTCCAGTTCCAAGATGTGTCCTTATTTAGCAGTTCATTTAAGGGAGCTCGCAAATTATGCATCCCTTCAATAAAGATTGGTAATAATTTGCGAGTCCTAAGAAACTCTGCAATGTTGTTACGTTATTAGGTGCTGGCATGTTTTGTATTGCCGCAGATCTGTCTGGGTCTGGACGTCGCCCATGTGTATTTATTATATGTGCAAGATACTTAATTTCGCTCATACACAACCATCTCTTCTGAAAAAGAGATATATTCAGATTAAATAATTATTTTAGTAATTTAACAGCTTTCATGAAATCTAAGTCCGTAGTTTTGTTAAGGTAGTATATAATCTACGAACGTGCTGTGTTCTCTTACACCCAACTTCCTGAATAAAAGGCTCACGTTCTGGCTATTTGGCTAACTTTTGCAGTCCCGTTGAAAGACATCCTCGTATCTTGTATAGTATGCTTAAAAAGTCTTTTCTTCGCCCGGCACATAATTAAATGTGTCCATGCTATTAAATATAGTTGTATGCGAGAAATTAGTACTGTCGACATTTTCTCGATTAGTCTTTAATAATTCCAGTGTTCATTTTGCCTTTCTTCATATTCAAATTGTAATTTCTTCTGCCTTTCTTCTTCTTCAAATTGTAATTTCTTCTGCCTTTCTTCTTGTTTCATTTGCCATTTCAATAATTTCTCCTCGCTACGTGCATCTCGCTCGGTTTGCGGCTTTTGTTGCGGCTGCAAAAATTGCATTAACATTCTAGATAAATCTTCCATTTTTTTGTATCCTTCAGTAGCAGTAATTCAGTTACGAAGAAAAATTGTAGAATTTCACATGCAGCACAATATCCGTACCATATAAAATGGCTTGTGTTACAAAAAATTGTTCATAGTTCCTGTTTTCAATAATAATATCGCTGCTCAGTTAGTATTTTCTCACTTCGCTAGCGAGTTAAGCTCATCCAACCAAAACATAAGAACTGAGGATTTTGCTGAAACCACAAAATACGATTTACTTTTTCGTTTTAGGCATTTCCTAATAAATCCCAGCCGAACTTAAGTACAACTCTTTCCATAGAAAAAAAACGTTTTTCAACTCGAGTCACAATTGAAAAAATAAAATGTATGGACTACATTTAAATGTTTTATTTTTGCGTTACGTTTTACTGTCTTATATCCCTTATCCAGTGACAACTTTAGTTTAAAAAATCTTTCCTTGATTTTAGTTTAACTGTGGTATTTTTTTTTCAATACTGAAGAGAAAAATTTGGTTTACCAAAAAGTATTTAGTTGATATTTACAGCAATTTAGAAAATCCACTAGTGAACTTTTTTTCTTCGTATTTAACTTCCTTGTAATTTAGTAATATGCATCTGTTCTTCGTAACTTAGTAATATGAATTTGTTTGTCGTTTTACAAAAAATCACTTTAACAGTTTGCTATTTTTTTTAACTTGAATGTAGTTTTTGTTCTTGGAATTTGGGAAACAACCGTTTCTTTCTTTTAGTGTTGTACTTCGCGAGGAAAATATTTTACAGTTTTCCAATGTTAGCTGAATTATTCATTTTTTCCGCTTGAGTCGAACTTCTCGTTAGCGTAAAATCCGTTTTTACGACTATTTCGTTTGTCAAAACGTGTATTCCTTAGAAAGGTAAACCGTTGCGTTGTACTTTTTTTTAGTGGGTTCTTTCCATTTCTTCATCAAACTGTTAAGTTTGGTGTTCATTCTCGTCGTCACTGTTATGTTTGCAGGTTGAAACAAGTAACGTAGAAAGCAATACAAATGACGACTCAACAACAAAGGTAGACCAAATAAGAAGTGTATTAGGAAAAGGTATATGTACAGGATATTTACATAATGGTGTCAAATAAGAGAGTCTTTGCTGGAGAAACATATCTGCTCTCGGCGTCCTTCGGTGGCTTCTGGTGAACACACACAGACTAACTGAGTCTTCCTATTTATGTGTAATTACTATTCACATATGCAAATGAATGTGTTCCACCACAACAAAAAGATACATGTTGTTGCTATTGAATCAACCAATGCATGTTCTAATGTAGTCGAATGTATCACAAATCCTTATATTGTAATGGCAATGTTTACCAAGTAAGGAATAAAATAGCAACGTGGTTTTACATTACATTAAACGAAACGTCTAAACTTTAAACGTGTCTTTTTTTTCTAGTTTGTGGCATTCAGTTTCATGATTTATTCTCTCTCCCCTGTTGAGCAACAGCGTCTATATTTACTGTTTCCTAAGATTTATCTGTTGGGACCTTTATATAGTCCGTTATGTTCGTACCATTGTGTCAGTTATAAATAGCAGTTCCATTTTGCTCTTCAAATCTCCTTCTTGTAGCCAATTTTTTTCCCCCTTTGCGTCTTTTTGGTCAGTCATATAAAGTGTTCTAGCAATTGTATCCCTCTAACTTTTGTTTTATTGTTGTTCCCATATTAATTGTTTTATTGTGTTCACTTTAATCGTGCTTTTGCAGCTTAATCACCTTTTCTAGAGTTTGGTCTGATTTTTGGAATTAGAGACACATATAACGGGGGACTCCGAACCATGATGATAACGACATTTATATATGTTTACATCTTGACAACGACTGAGACGATTCCCAGGGATTCATATTATTAATACGGAGCTGAGACATCCATGCAACCGTTTTCGATGGAGGGGAGATACATTACTGATGATGGCGGAGGGGACACATAGTTCATTTAATAGATTATGGGCGAAACACATTTACCTTTCCAGTCGGTGGAATGACGACAGACGAAGACAAGGTTATAAATAGTAGGTGTTTTTTTTCCATACCAGCTGAATAATGGATGATTCAGGAATTCAAGCTTGTATTCGATATGGTCTACTCTTCTCCACTTTCACCTGTAAGAGCATCAGCTCACCTAAGTCATTGTCATACTCTCGTCTCTAACTGACTCTATCACTGTGACTGTGATTGTGTGATTTTCTCTCTAACTCCGAATTCTCTCTCAATATATTGAGAATCTCCTTTCTTTATGACATCAGAAATGTGGTCAACCAACGTGACTTTTTCACGTTTTACTTTACCCGTGCCCTTTTCACATGTATCTAACACCTCTCATAAACAAAATAAATCCGTAAATCAAATTTTATCATTTAATATTTACATAAAATTTTCAATTTGTATGGCCTATTCTTTTAACTGATATTTTTATATTCAGTTATTTCTAAAAGAACGGACAATCGCTCTATCCCTGACATAGATGTTTAGTTATTTGCGACAACAATGCCAAAAGTTCTGCATTCCTACTCTATTATCTTTTAATACTTGCTTACTGGGTTCGATCCTAGCATTTTCCTAATATCATTTTCAAACTTATCTAGTTTTACTTTCCCACTTACTGAGGTATGTCTCTTTTCATAACATTTTAACCACTTATGTTCACGATGTATCCATTCTGTTCTCCTAGTACACCATCTATTACCATGTTGTTTGATAATATATATATATATGTATATATATATATATATATATATATATATATATATATATTAGGTTATTGTTTTCCAAGGGTTAAGTAACCAAGAACGTTTAAGGAGTTTAAAAGAAGAGTGCTCAATACCAAAGTAGGGGACACCATTCTATTTATTAGTTGCTACACAACCATGAGTATGTTTCAGTTATCTATAAGTAAACGCATTAGTACTAATTAAGTATTTAATAATATTATAGCTGTTAAAACCGGGAAGATTTATTTTTTTATTTATGGTAAAAAGATGGATGGAGGAAAATATTCAATGGAGGTTTTTAAAAAAAAATACATAAATAAGGGGGAAGAGTCGGCCGACGAGGTTTCGACCTCATTTTTCAAAGCAGAATCGAGAAAAATGATTAGTATAGGGAAACGACTTTTAGGAAACGGCTAATATAAAATCAAACAATCAGAAAGGAAACAAAATGGGGGAACGATTTTATTTGAAACAAGGAAAATTCTTGAAAAAACTTTTGTAAAGTATGGAATTCTGCTGTTTAGCAATATTTTCCTAAACAAACGAATACTAACTAAATGCATATATATTGTATGCATACGTATGTGGTATATATATATATATATATATATATATATATATATATATATATATATATATATATATGTGCGTGTGTGTGTGTGCATGCATATATATGTTTGTGTGTATGCACACAAAAACACACATAAATGAATATACATATATTAATATATATATTAATATATACATATGTATATATATATATATATATATATATATATATATATATATATATACAGAAGATCACAGAACGGTTTCAAATAACAAAAGAAACTTATGAATGGTCTTCCTGTTTTGGTATTAACAAAACACAAGAATACAGGTCCTCTTTTTGCATTCAGAATTGAAACTACTAATATTGTTCTGATCTTCTGTAATACACATATAAATAAATGAATATTACACTCTTATTTCTGAATTGTCTTTATCGAGTACACAATTGAGGATGTATCCCAGTAATCCTACACACACACACACGCACACCCGCACACGCACACGCACACACACACGCACACACAGACATATATATATATATATATATATATATATATATATATATGTGTGTGTGTGTGTGTGTGTGTGTTTGTGTGTGTGTAAAGAGAAATGGAGTTGGAGTTAGAATCACCCAAGCTTTGGTAGCATAGGTGAACGAAGTGCAGGAAAACGAGGAAGAGTGACTAATATATTACTAGTTCTATGGGTTGGAATGCGTTTAAAGTGTAAACTTTATCAAAGCATATGTGATAATGTTTATAAATCGGATATGTCATTTGGTTCCTGAATCTTTTTCAAAGTTCTCGTCATTCAACTTGTTTTAAGGTGTTGACAGATCGAGATGTCGTAAGTGCACCGCGTTTTCTCGTAAAACATTTCCTAGTTTTACATTAACACTGATAGTGTTTATTTCTGCCGCTGTAAACAACGTTCTTTCATGTTTCCGGTTTTCTATTTGTTTCGCGGACATTGATGCCAATTATTTTATTTCAATTATCTGTTCACTCTTTTATCCTGTAGGACTGTGTTTCCCAATGTCGTTTCGGTCGTGGCCCCATTGAGTTAGCCTTTTCCTCTCAATGTTAGTATTTAACTACCTTTCGCCCGTCGGTACCTAAATCTATGTCAGGAAATGAAAAGACATGTTTAATTTTTACTTTTGTTCCCATCAAATTTACACTGAGTTTTATGAGGTTATTTTATATGGATCAGATTTTCAAGGACGATATATATGTATAGTTTAAAAATAAGATATTTGTTTTCATTATATTTATTTGTTTACATGTTGGTACGACTAGAGAATGGGGAGCAGGCTGGGAAGTCTAAGGTAAATAGTTGGAAGAAATGATTTATTAGAGTATAATATTTCAAACATTTAGGGACTTCTTAGAAATAAAAGGTGTGACTTGGCTGATGGTCAAGTGCGTTATGAATATTTCAGGAAAGTAATGATAGCAGCTTTGTACCATTTACAATGATGAAAGATGTATAGTTTATTTGCCATGATACCATCTCTCATTAGCTGAACCTTTAGTCATAAGTGTAGTATATGTTCATTCTATTTGATACTCGCACGTTGGCAAAATATGTGATCGGATGATAATATATATATATACGAGTACATACATATATATATATATATATATATATATATATATATATATATATATATACATATGTGTATATGTGTGGGCATGTGTGTACACATATACATGTGTGTGAAAGCGAGTAATAAATATAAAGATGTAATATTAATAAAATTGCATTATTTATTAATTCAACAAATGTTCAAAACGCATCGATATAAAGAACGAATATCATATTCGATGCAGCTTCATAATTATGTTTTTGTAACTTCAGTGGAGCAACTAGCAAAATAATACTAAAGAAAGTATATAGAATTACAACATAAAAACAGAAAAGTATGTTAACTACATTAAAGACAAATATTGGAAAAGGAGGTTCATGAATATATATGTAATCAATTAGCAAAATCAGCTCAATACAAGTTGTTGGTAAATAAAATGCAGGTAAAAATTCGTAATATTAAATGTTAGTAAATCACTCAAAATAAGACTTAAAATGTACTTAGAAAGTCGAATTTAAATTGAAATCGTTGTGTATGTTTTTTCTTCCGTCATTTAAGGAGATTTTTCTGGGAACGATTTCTTATTTTAGTATGGTAAATTCTTTCAAAGCTCTGTTTGCATTTCTCCCACGAGATGAACCGTTCTCTTATTCTTTTAGGCGTCAACACACCCACACATCCACACCCACACCCACACACACACACACACACACAAACACACACACACACACACAAACACACCCACCCACACTCTCTCTCTCTCTATTTCTCTCTCTCTCCCATCTTCTCTCTTGGTGTCTCTATCTATCTATCTATTTATCTATCTATCTATCTATCTATCTATCTATCTATCTATATATATATATATATACATACATATATATATATATATATATATATATATATATATATATATATATATATATATATATATATATGTATCGACCCCAATTGTTTGTAAAACCGCATGGGAAGGACGAAACAATACCTAAAATCGAACAGACACAAAAATCTAAAATTTCAGCACTGTTTCAAACCTAAACTGCCGTTTTTGCTTATTCTCACCCGTCGGAAACTCGAATACTTTTTCTTACTTAAATCTACCACATATCGTCTCATAAGCAAATTACTGGCACGTGCTTTTCTCATTTTTTTTCTTTTTTGCTGATTTCTTATATTTTCATGAACCAAATTTAAAATGCAGTAATTTACAATTCATTAATTGTACACACGTACTAGATTTTCATTACAAAGATCATGGCATTTACAAACAGCCTCAAATAAAGTCGGGAATAATCGAGTTTCTCCGATGTTGTCAAATCTCCAAAATTAAAAAACAAGTAAAAATACTAATATATTATGGGGAACGTCTTATTACGGTCAAAGTATTTGATTTATTTAACTATATTATGTTTATATATTTTAAAAATAAAATAAATCATTTTACATCGTGCTTTGGTGTCTAACTGTTATTTCACCGACACAAGTACACACAACCTCACACACATATACATATAAACACTATATATATATATATATATATATATATATATATATATATATATATATATATATACATATATATATACATATATATACATATATATATATATATATATATACATATTGTGTTCCAAGAAAGTCAATCGATTGTGAGCATAGCCGAAGGACAATACCAGATTGGTTGTTTGCCAAGAAATTCCCGTCGTCCGTAAACGCTAGATCATTGATTAGGTTAACTGGTTTGTTTTTGAGACTTGTCCAGGCCCAAGGTGGACGGAGAGGACGCTTAGATGGAACAATAATCCGTTATGTCATAGCCAACATAATAGAAAGAATGCGTTGCTTTGCCAAACTTTTTCTCGCGACGGTCATCTTAGATCTGATATCCGATGTTCATCTTGAGCGGCGATCTTTGAATCCTTGGACAGACTCCAAGCGTGGCGTATACACCAGTAAATAAATAATCCTCCTATTAATATTTAAATCAGTCCGAGGTTTAGATCCGTGGCCGTGTTTTGCAATGAATAGCTGCAGAATAGCTCCTCATTCTACATGAGGTCAGAGACGAAAGTTTCATCTTCGACTTGATAGATTTCCCGGCTTGCTATCGCTGACAAATTTTGATCCTTGAAATATTCTCATAATTTTGTTGAATACATATACATAAATAAATAATGGTTAACATTTTGGTAATTGCGATATAAAGGAATGCATTTAACTATCTTTAACATAAGACCGTAAAAACATAAAAATAAACCAAGAAATCAATTTACCTGTTCATTCGGTAATTGAAAATAAATATCAACTTGTAAAACATCAAGTCAATTTCTCTAAAGAAAGGAACATATTAACGGAAATGCTAAATATTTGTACAGGAGGAAAATTGATAATAGTCACTTATATCAAAACCAAAACAATCATCGGTTTAAAAATTAATGAAGAAATACTACAGCTACTACTTTTTGTACTACTGATAATACTTACAATGATGTATTTTTACGTAACAAATGTGCAAATTATTAACTTTTCAACCGATATCACAAATACATGAGAAGCATATATAAAACGCTCATCTATCGTGTAAATTTGAATGAACTTTACCGTCGACGGTCAATCCTACAAAACAGTTGGCCGTTTTGGCACCAGTTGGTCCTGCTTGAAAGACTGGGATATGCTTCTTCTCAGACTTTTCCTTCTATTGAATAGGAGATATATTATTACTAATTGCCTGAGGTGCCCTTGCAGAAAATTCTAATATAATGTGGACATTACTTTTTAACTATGTCGTTACACTAACAACTTCTAAGACCCACACGCTGCCCAGGACCTTCGCAAAAGAAAAACAAATAAAACAGGAAAGAAAGAATAATCTGACTCGGTAATTTTTAAAAGTTCAACTGAAATGCATTTAATCGTGGTTCATTCCAAACAATACATTATAATTCTAAAATCTTTTCGGACACTAAGATGCTGTTTGAAAAAAAAAAAACTTGTAACTGCCGCTTCATACTGGCGATATCCAGCACTTTCTCGCCTTCAACATTTACACAACACAGCTTGCTCCTCTTCTAATCACGCAGTGTATTTTACTCTCATTTTCTTGTAACACAAGCCGTGCACACTTGTTCATTTGCATATGATCTATGTAGTCCACGAACTTATTATGTTCGCAGCTCCCAATTTTGTAATAAAAAACGACTCTCTCTTTGCTCGCCCCATGACTTACAATCAATCCTGAATAGGTCACCAAATCTGGGAAAATAGTTTTCAAAAGTCTACTCTTCTTCCGGACATTAGTGAAATGTTTCTAATACTGACTTTATTTCAGTTTGGGAAAAACATTCTGGTCTAACTCGTTGCTGCCTTTCTTCGAGTTTACTTTAGTTAGTAATTTTTTTTTCTTTGCCTGGGTCTGCATTTGCAGTATTTTTTTTCTTTGAATTGCCTACTTTTCTCTTTACTTTCTCTTCTTTCCTCTAATTTTTCTATTCTTTCCTCTTTTATTACCGCTTCTTTTTTCTCCTTTCTTCTTTTTCTCTATCGTTTTTCTTGTTTTCATACACTCTTTACTTCTTTTTTCTCTTCTTTCTTTTTCTCTTTGTTTCTGTAATTCCAAATATGAGTGCACTGTAAACATATCATGTCAAGTAGCTTTTCCATCTTGAAAAATCAATAGACTCACAACATAAATCTGGGTTTAAGAAATGTTAAACAGAAAAACTGCGACTTACGAAGAAGATATGGAAAATTAATATTCAGGAAAAGAAAAAAAAGTCGCGTACACGTGGTTTTAATAGAAAAAATATTCAATTTTTCACAGAGAGCAAAAGACTATTTCGAATTTATACGAAGACTTTTGAGTCCAGAGGAATTTTGAATAATAAAACGAATTGTTATCGCTTTTCGTAGCAATACTCCAGTCGAATATTCGAGTTGTTTTTCTGAATTCTCGTAATGAAATGAATGCAGTTTCGATCCTTCGTACAGTTTATATACTTTTTTCTCGTTGTTTACTGAGCAAACGAAAATCATGCAGACTATGGACAGAGAATTTTTTTGCCCACAAAAATACATTTCTTTCAAATATATAAATGGCTTCTTGCAAAGAATAAAATGTAAGATATTTGCACTAGAAAAACTCGACCAGCCCGTTTCAGAGAAGCAGGATTCAAAAATATAGAAGAGGTGGGCGTAGTACACATAAGAAAGGTATGAAGTAACAAAGAAATCTTACTTTCCAGTCAGTTGAAAGCCAAAAAGCATCCGGAAAATATCTCAATAGAAGCTTGAGTTATCTTGTTATCTATGCCAAGGATGTAAACTCCACTGACAGAAGACTTGTCTATACCGGTTCCGGAAATGTGATCAGTACAGACGCAACAGGCACAATACCTCACATTGCAACGCTAAAGAACCCCGCCGGAGCAACGTAAAAAAAAAAAAAAAAAAAAAAACGGGACTCAAGCGGAGGACGAACATATACGAAAGTACCTTACGATAAAAATTTGAGACAAAACTTCAACTTGACCGTGGTTTGGATGTGTCCATCATAAACAACCATACTTGGTGCAAATTCGAAGAACCAAAGATGAGGAGAACCAGGAAAGTTGCTAGTTCAATAACCGGAGAAAAATAAGATTTGGAAATGAGATTACCATTAACGTAATGTTGAAGGGAAAATACTGCATTTCAAGATGTTTGTATTAAAAAACATTAATAGCCTTTCAGGGACAAGCTGGATTAAAACATTTGAACATTCGGACTCGCCTATTAAAGATTTCGTCAAAAGGTGGATAACATTACAGTCGAGGCTGAAAAACTAAAGAAAGACCTGAATGAGTCATTTCGGGCAAACCAGCCCGCTGTAAAACATTAAAGCGAAGTTCAAGTTACACGACAATGCCACCGCATACTTCAAAAAGAAATGCAGCTTGCCGTATAAAAGATTGACGTATAACTGGACAGACGCATCGAAGCTGGAAATTTGTCCACAGTCGACTACAGCGAGTGGATTGCCCACGCCCTCTATGTAAAGAAAGAATAGAATGGTATGAGTCTGCGCAGACTTCTCGACTTGGTTGAATGCAGCACTTAAGGATCATCATCATCCCAAACTAAATAAAGGGAAAATATTCTCAAAAATAGATCTGGGTGAAGCGTACTTACAGATTCCCGTTGAGGAAGAAAGCTCCAAAATGCTGGGCATTACAACTAACTAGAGCATATTTGAATTAAATAGGTTACCTTTCGGAATCAAAGTCGCACATGCTATTTATGAACAGATAATCTATACGATGTTGAGTTGCCTTGATTTTTCCATCGGATACGTAGACTATATTCTAATGAAAAGCTAAACTATTGAGCAACATAGAAACCACGTTTTTCAGGTGTTCGAAAAGACAGACGAGTAGGGCTTCACACTTAAAGACACCAAATGTGCATTTTTCTTCGACCAAATAAAATACTAGAGCAGCTAATGTATAGGAATGGTAGACGGCCCGGTCTAAAATGGGACATAGCAATAAAAACAAATATGCCTAAGCCACGCGGAATAATAACTCCGCAAATAATTTTAGGTTAAGCTAATTACTACAAGCCTTCATTCTTAATTTGCAAACATTACACGCTCCGTTAACTGAACTACTTAGTAAGTACAAGGTTTGAAACTGGATCAAGTAATGCAAGATAGCGTTCGAAAAGCTATACCATGTGCTTACATCGGAACGATTTCTGAACCATTACTGTCCAGATTTAGATATTGCGCTCGTAAGTGACGCGAGCACATATAGACTCGGCGCGTGTATCCCGCATAAAATGCAAAACGTTTCTACGAAAACGGTAGCACATGCGTCAAAATCCCTACTACCTACGGAAAATAAATTAATCTCAGATAGAGAAAGAATTGTTAAGCATCTTTCCGTGGTAACAAGATTTCACATATTTCTTCATGGACTACATTTCAAACTTCAAACAGACCACAAGATGCCGATCTCTATATTTGGCTCTTCGAAATGGTTGCCTACACATACGGCAAACAGGCTCTAAAGATGGCGACCACTCCTACTAAATTACGACTTTGATATGGAGTTCATTCTGTCAAAGAAGTTAGCACACGCACACAGCTTATCCACGTTAATACCAAGGAATAATTACCCACTTGAGACTCGACATTGCATCACTACGATCAGAAAGAGATTATTGTTCGATCCTATGCAACGCTGTGAAAGAACTTCAAGTTACTCTGGATTATATAAGGAAAGAAGCCGAAAGCCACGATTTTTTTTAGAGAAACAAAGGAAAAACTGCAGACTGATAAACAAGTAGCAGAGGTTTTCTCAACATGCGACGAGGTATTATTATATAGGGAGAAAGTAGTTTTTCCAGTCACTCTACAAAAGAAAATATTAAAGGAGGTTCACACAGGATAGCGTCACCAAAATGAAAAGTGTAATGTGTTCGTGCGTGTACTGAAAAACATGGACTGCGATAATTAAAAAAAAGCGAAAGCACACAACGGGTGTGCACTAACTGCTAAAGCGCCACTAATTCAATTTAACCCATGCCACAAGCTGACTACCCACGATAACGGGTAAACGTGGACAACGTGGGACACTTTCTGGACATTACTATCTCATAGTAGTGGGCAGTTTCTCGAAGTGACCTGAAGTCTTTAGGTGCAAAAGCCTAACTACGGACTTCATTATAAAAAAATCTTCATGAGTTATTCGTACGGCTCGAAGTGGTTGGATGTTAAATGTCAGATAATCACACTCAGTTTACATCCGGGGGGTTTAAAGACTTCAACCAGACCACATCACAACTCCGATCTACCACGTACAGGCAGAAATAATTGTGGACACCTTGAAGAGAGCTTTGAAGAGGACAAAGGATACTGCATTAGAAAAGGAGTTGCAACAATCTCTTCAGATGTACCGCATGACGCCTAAAGAGAATACACCATCCCTGATGTCTCCAGCGGAAGTGATTTCGCGAGAAAAATACGGCCATTCTTTGACAAACTATTGACTGAATGCGGAACCCCGCAAAGACAATTGTTCCCGAGAAGAATTTACAAGGGAAGGGTGATATTTTTTAAGATGCACAAAGATAATCATACTTTCTGAGAGCAGGGAACAATCAAGATCATAGTAGACGGACCACATTCCACGCATAAGAATACTTGAACCAGATATGCAAACGCACTCCGCCAGAAGAAGCTGAACATACAGCATGAGGCATTTGGCCTGGGACCTCCTCAAACTAGTACCGAAATACATCGGTCCGGCAGAGAAAACGACACTGACGGACACCTTAGAGGTCAAGCCGAAAGAGAAAATCTATATTTTGGCGAAATAAATCTTCGGGTGTGGGTGTTCTGGGGTAGTTTACAGCCCAATATCAACGATTATTGCCGTCGAGCAGTGAGCACATGCGTAGTTTAACCTGTCATAGTGAACACCAGGACTCTTTTATCTTATTATTATGAGCCTCTAAACAAGACCACAAAAATGAGCTAATACTTTTCTAAACAAACCTGAGCTTTTTTGTAAATTTCTAAGTAGTTTATAAAGTCGTTGAATAAACTTGTAATCGAACATGTTGAACGAACCGTCCGTGCGAGAAAGTAAATTAGCAACCACACTTATTCCTTTGCAATTACTAGCAAGAATAACCAATTATTCCTCCGAACAAAACGGGGTTACACTACTTTTATTACTGGTATAAAAATTAAAATTAAATGTAATAATACTAAACCATATTATGTTTATACATTTTTGCGATAAGAATTAGTTTTTCGTATTATTTAGATTCTTCGGACTACTGTTCCAGTCTCAAGTGTAATTTTCATAACGTTTTGGTCGATTTAACCTCTGATCTGTTTAAGGTATATCATGCGGAAAGATCCGTGTCAGAGGGGAAAATCAATTGCAAAAAAATGGAAATATCAATTGTAAAAAAATTGGAAAAATCGATTGTAAAATATTGTTACTCTACTTAAGGTTGAACGTTCAGTCCTCACTGTGGGCGACCGAAGAATTAAATTACGTATTACTTAGGAACTCGATCCAGTCATGGCTTGCGGAACGTGACCATACTACCCCCGTAAAATAAAGGGTTTCGATCAAAATTCTGTTCAAATTCACGATAAACTAATCCTTATATATATATATATATATATATATATATATATATATATATATATATATATATATATATTTCTAAAGGTAATACAGTTAAGTATTATGTTGTGAAGGAACATAACTGGCTATACACCGGTTACAAACTGTATATATATATTGGACTGTTTGGCAGACAGCGGCAGACAGCGGCAGACAAGCAGTCGCAGTAAGACGAATAGTCTTACGTGTTGATTATCAGACTTTCTTCCCCATACTTGTTACTATGTACTTCTATTTACCTTAGGCGAGCAGCCTTACGTTTCTGTATTATAAATAAACCCCATTACACATACCACTCGGTGTAACTCACGTTTGTCTTTATTTCCTAAGTATTTAGGAATATAACAATGGCGACGAAAGGATGTTCTTTCTCTTAACAGAGATAAATTACCGTACCAAGGACTGTGTACAATGCAAGGATTTTTTGTTTTACGAAAAAAACAAACTACACAAGGATTTTTGACCACGTGCGTCAATGAATTTAAAAATTTTTCCTACCTAAAGTAGCGAAAAGTACGGATTTTTCTTCGTAAAGAACTCACAAGAAATTATAGAAACATGTTCAAGGTAAAGTGGAATTTATATTTATTTTGACAAGTAAAAAAAAAAAAAAAAAAATGGTCGCAAGTTGAATTCGAAACTACACTAAAGGATTACGAGTTTCGAAAGAAAAAAATATAAATACAACGACTATTGTACCATTTTATGCCACGTGGGAACGGCAGCCATATATATTTTTTTTTTTTTTGGAAAATTAATTGTTTGTTATTGCCTTTATATAAATAATTGGAACTATTTGTCGTGGGAAGTAAGAAATATTTTGTGTATGAACTTACGTTGTTGAAAAAAAAAAAAAAAAAAAAAAAAAGAATTATTTTACAAAGCCTGTTGAATTACTATGGATGAACTTTGTTGAAACGTGTTGTGTCTGCATATTGCTACTAATTTACGATATACGTAAATTTACGATTTTTCTTTGGAATTATTGTGTAGAATTCGAAAAGACATTTTTGTACTAGAAGCTAACATGGAACAATTAGCAGAGTTAACTAAGGCTCTAGCCCTTAGCATCCAGGAACAGACAAAAATGACTCAACAATTTTTAGCGCAACAACAACAACAACAACAAATTCAACAACAACAGCTACAGCAACAGCTGCAACAACAACAAGAAAGAACACAAAAAACTTTAGAGGCACAACAAGAACAAACAAACATACTACAACGACAAATGTCGACACAGCAAAAGAATTTAGAAAAGCTAATTCTAACGTCGACCGGGAAGAAGACTAATTTTTCTGCCGAGGGTATTTCAAATTCACTAACGGAATTTCGTTACTCCCCGGATACTGGTGTTACTTTCCCTGCATACTACAGAAGATACGAAACAATTTTTACGAAAAGATGTTTAGACTGGACCGATGAGGAAAAAGTTACCCTGCTACTACAAAAACTGGGTACTGATGAAAACACCAAGTATGCAAATCTAATTCTACCAAAAAAACCGGAGGAGGTTTCGTTCGAGGAAACAATTAGTACCTTGTCGAAAATATTTGATAAAAGGGATAGCCTATTTCACTCTAGATACAAATGCTTGAACATTCAGAAGGCAGAAGCTGAAGACTATCTAGAATATGCTTGCACTGTGAACTGTTTATGCGAATCATTTAAATTGAATGAAATTTCAGCATACCAATTTAAATGTTTAATCTTTGTACAAGGTCTCACAGCACCAAGGGACAAAGATATACGTTCACGGATCCTAACAATTATGGAGGCGGATCCTAACATAACATTGCAAAAAGTCACTGAAGAGTGTCAACGTCTGATTAACATAAAGAAAGACAACACTCGCATTGAAGAGAAAAATATTTTTAAGGTGCAGCAAGTAAAAAGGCAAGGGACCACAAGAAAGTCCAGGTTCCAAGAACACAGGATCCTTAAAGGATACAAAGACCCAAAGCTAAAGTGTAAATGTTGTGGTAGTTTAAGACACAACAATAAGACCTGCTGGTTTAGGAACAAAATATGTTATGAATGTGGTCTCAGAGGTCACAAGGGAACATACTGTGCCCAGAAGAAAAGACAAGGGACCGATAATGTAAATACGCTTCGCATGAATAAAGAAAAAAGCTGCGAAAGACGGAAATATGTTGATGTTCGGATAAATGGACATCTGGTTACATTGCTTCTGGATAGCGGTGCAGATATTAGTATTATAAATGAAGATATATGGAAAAGGATAGGTCGACCTGAATTAACGAAAACCAGAAAGACGGCGAGAAGTGTGTGCGGCAAAAGATTAGAGTTCAAGGGAGAATTAAAATGCAAAGTGACATTCGCTAACCAGACTCATAAATCCAAAGTGTACGTCGTACCAGGAAAGAATACATGCCTGTTTGGGGTAGATTGGATTGTCCTGTTTAATTTATGGGAGAAACCCATAAATTCGTTTTGTAACGTTTTAACTGCAGAAAAAGCAAACCAAAGGGAAGACTTCCTGAAGGATTTGAAAACTGAATTTCCCAATGTTTTTGCCGAAGGACTAGGACTCTGTATTAAGACAGAGGCAAAATTTGAATTAAAGAAAAATGCCACTCCAGTATTCAAACCTAAAAGGAATGTGCCTTTTTCAGCGATGGACGCAATCGAAAAAGAGTTGGATAGACTTCAACAACTGGAAGTCATTGAAAAAGTTAACCACACAGATTGGGCAAGTCCAACCGTGTATGTAAAGAAAAAAAATAACAGAATAAGGGTCTGTGGAGATTTTTCAACGGGTTTAAATGACTGTCTATTGGACCATAATTATCCCCTTCCGTCCGCAGAAGATCTGTTCTCTAAGCTTAACGGAGGAAAAATTTTTTCTAAGATAGACCTCTCAGATGCTTACTTGCAAATTAAGATCAGCGATGAATGCTCCAAATACTTAGGCATAAATACTCATAAGGGCATTTTTAAGCTAAAGAGGCTTCCTTTTGGATTAAAGGTTGCTCCTGCTATTTTCCAGCAAATTATGGACACGATGCTGGCAGGGTTGGAATTTTCAATGGCCTACCTTGACGATATCCTAATTAAAAGTGAAAATTTGCAAGATCATAAGAAGCATGTAAAAGAAGTATTCAAAAGAATACAGGAATTTGGTTTTAAATTGAGCCCAGAAAAATGCGATTTTTTTATGAAAAAAATTAAATATCTAGGTCAAATAATCGACAAAGAGGGTCGAAGACCGGATCCACAAAGGACTGAAGCAATTGAAAAGATGCCTGCTCCAGATTCAGTGACAAAATTAAAATCGTTTTTGGGATTAGTTCAATACTATGCAATTTACATCCCTAACATACATAATTTAAGAGCTCCTCTTAACGAGTTACTGAAAAAGGGTGTTAAATGGAACTGGAATAAGGAATGTGAATCTGTTTTCCAAAATATCAAAAGATGTCTACTGTCAGACTTAGCATTGGCACATTTCAATCCAGAAAAGGAACTAATACTAGCAACGGACGCCAGTGATTACGGTGTTGGCGCTGTATTACTTCACAAGTATGAGGATGGTAGGACAAAAGCTATCGCCCATGCTTCAAGAACGTTGGTTGCAGCGGAGAAAAATTACAGCCAAATTGAAAAAGAGGCGCTGTCGATAATATTTGGAATTACAAAGTACAATCGATTTCTCCATGGACGATCTTTTATTTTGCAAACCGACCATAAACCCCTACTTACCATATTTGGATCAAAGAAAGGCATTCCCACACATACTGCGAATCGATTACAGCGATGGGCTGTAACCCTCTTAAACTATCAGTTTAAGATGGAACATGTATCCTCAAAAAAGTTAGGACACGCAGATGCATTATCACGGTTGATCCCTAAAAGAAGCGAAAGTTTCGAAGAAACGGTAATTGCTGCGCTTAAAGACGAAAGTGATTGTACAAGTTCAATGTGTAATATGATACGTGAACTTCCGGTAACTTTCGAAAAAATAAAAAAAGAGGCAGTAAATGACATTTTCATTAAGAAAATGAAAAATCAATTGGGATGGATAAAAAAAAATAAAAAGGTAGATCAAACAACGCCTTTTTCCATCTGTGAAGATGTGCTCATGTATGGTGAGAGGATCGTAATTCCACTAACGTTACAGAGGAAAATTCTGAAGGAATTTCATACAGGTCATCCGGGCATTTCGAGAATGAAATCCCTTATGAGAGGATATGTGTACTGGCCTGGTATGGACAAGGAAGTTGAAAAATGTGTCAAGACATGCAGAGGATGTCAATTAGCAGCTCGAGATCCTCCAGTAAAAACGACGCCATGGCCAAAGACGGACCTACCCTGGTCACGTCTGCATATTGATTATGCGGGACCTATAAATGGTTATTTTTACTTGATTATTGTAGATTCTTTTTCAAAATGGCCAGAAATATTTAAGTTTAGACATCCAACAGCAAAAAACACTGTGAGTGCGCTTAATGAAATTTTTAGCCGTTTTGGAGTGCCAAAAACCTTAGTGAGCGATAATGGAACAGCATTTACTGCTCATGAATTCAAAGAATTCTGTGACTCACTAAATATTCTACATATGACAACACCTGTGTACCATCCACGATCGAATGGGTTGGCCGAAAAATTTGTAGATACGTTTAAAAGGGCACTTAAGAAAAATCTTACTACGGACACAGACGAACAATGTATTCAAACATTTTTAGCAATTTACAGGGTGACACCAAATCCTAATAATAATGTCAATTCTTCCCCGGCTGAGCTAATGTTTGCAAGAAAGATAAGATCTGTCTTCGATAGGCTGCTACCAGAGAAAAAGAAAGTTTTCAAAAAAGAAAACCTTAATACCAAGTGCTTCTCCCCAGGTGAAAATGTATATTTCAAAAATTTTCAAAATGGACGAAATCAGTGGGTTGAAGGTATTATCAAAAAAAGGATTGGGAGCATGGTCTATACCATCCAAGGATTAAGTTTTGTCTGCAAAAGACACAGAAATCAAATACGTCCCAGACTGTCTCCAAATGTGGAAGAGACACCAATGGAAACATTGTGCGATATTTTTGATATACCAAAACCAGCGTGTGTACCGCAAACAATGAATATTTCGCCTGAACCGACCATACGGGCTGGACAGAAACCTTTACCCCGGGTAACGCTGACCAGAAGAAAAGCGCAAGAAAGAGAAAAGTTACCAGGAGATTAAGCCCTGACCCTAAAAGGAAGAGGTATTTAAGCTAAAATCAGGAAGATTTCAGCTTCAGGGGGAGGTGTTGTGAAGGAACATAACTGGCTATACACCGGTTACAAACTGTATATATATATTGGACTGTTTGGCAGACAGCGGCAGACAGCGGCAGACAAGCAGTCGCAGTAAGACGGATAGTCTTACGTGTTGATTATCAGACTTTCTTCCCCATACTTGTTACTATGTACTTCTATTTACCTTAGGCGAGCAGCCTTACGTTTCTGTATTATAAATAAACCCCATTACACATACCACTCGGTGTAACTCACGTTTGTCTTTATTTCCTAAGTATTTAGGAATATAACATATTATTATATCTTCATTTTAATTTTCATAAAAGTAATAAAAATTAGCGATAAACCGTTTGTTCGGAGAAATAATCGGTTATTCTTTCTATTAATTCTAAGTGAATAAGTGCGGTTGTTGGATTAGTTTCTCGCTTCCGAAGAATCTAAACAATACGATTAAACCTGATGTGGAAAATATTTATTCCCATTATTTTTCTGACTCCATTTCATATGTTTGATCTTATAAATCTCTGAACTGTGGGCCTGAAACTAAGGTATATATATATATATATATATATATATATATATATATATATATATATATATATATATATATATATATATTTATATATATATATATTTATATATATATGTGTGTATATATATATAATCAGAATTCAGAAATATTGCTTGAGTAGAGCCTAATAACTATTGATCAGATTTAGTCAAAATCTAAAAGTTTTTACTTAAAAGAACAATGTATTAATATTTATTATATGATGTCAAATACCTGTTGATAAAATATCATTTTACTCGCTCTGTTATAGCTAAATCCACCATTAAGTAAATTCCATTATCATCGGTTAAGTACTTTAGTAAAACATGCACATTACATTATATCAGTCAATTTATTTTTATTCACAATACAGGGCGTAAGGAGCAACTGGGAATTACAGTACAAATATGCAAGTAGTTTTGCAATGAGATATTACTTCACATTGCATTTGAATTTCTGCAAGTTGATACAGTCAGGAAAACAATGAGTAGAGAGATAATTTCAAACACTAAAATCGCAGGAAAGAAGTGAACTTTAGAATATTAGTCACAAAATGATTACTGCACGAGCAGAAAAGCTCTAAAATTTAAACATCTAGAATCTTCGAATATATGTTAATTAAATTTCTTACCAATTGCACAAATGTGCGTAATTCTTGTTATGATAATATAATGATCCTCCCTATTTCGAAAATATATGAATTATTTTATACATTATATATAGGGGAAAGTACAACGACAGAGGGTTGTTTCTTTCTGCAACATCAATCTCAGATAGACGTCAGAATGGTTTATTCTGATCGAGAATTCATTTGGGAGAATCTGTTCGTAAAGTCATTTCGGTGTCCATTTGATTCGTTGGGTTGTGGTATTTTGTCTGAAAGTTTTCAGACTGTCAACAATCTTAAGGTCTTTCCTCCTCTCTTTAGGCGGAGGTCATTGCGAACTGCTTATGGTGCCTGAACCAGGGAATGTCTACGGAGCTGACCAGGCCAAAATATATTTTACATTTTACCCTTTCTTAAGGGGTACTGTTTTTTTCTTTTTTTTACATAGGCATCACCATTTATCAGGGTCCTAAGACCACTCGAGGATAAGGGTTAATCGTGTCAATTGAACAATATAGTAAATATTAGTAATAAAAAGTGGTTAAATTTGTTAACTAAGTGTAACAGCTCATCAATAACTTGTTTACGTTGGACATTAAGACAACCAGATTTTAGTCAGCTGGAAAGCAGGAGAACGGAAGACAATTCCACAGGTGTGCAGTTCTAAGAAGGAAGCTTTGATCATGGAATCTACGTTTAGGTTTAGGCACAGAATAAGGGTTGAAGGAATTATTGATAGTGTTCCCAGCTAGACGAGAGTTTCTTGTGAGAGTTTGGCAAGGGAGGCATAGATTGAAGCTCAGTCGACCATTTGCCATGAAAATAACGGTAAAACAAAGACAAACTCGCAACATCCCTTCTGTGAGATAGGGGTTGCAGAGAAGAGAAAATGCCATCTTCTACGAGACTAGAAAGTCCATTTTGCACTCTATCGAGGCAGGACAAGTCCTTTCTAGCAGCTCCTCCCCAAATGTGGCAGCAGTACTCCATCCTTGACGTACCTGGCTTTTATAAAGATAGAGAATTGCGTCAGCAGTAAGATATCTACTGAATCGATAGAAGGATCCTACCGTTTTTCCAGCGGCCTTGTCAAAAGTTTTAATGTACGTGTTCCATTTCAGATAAAGATTAAAGGTCAAGCCCAGAAGCTTATCAAAACATGAGGCCTTCCCAATACGAGAGCCATTCATTTCAATTGATACCAGATGGGGATCAAAACGTTGATGGTGTAAAGACAGAAGTTTGGTTTTAGATCATTAAAAGTAACCAGCGACTCCTTTCACCATTTTACCACGTTCTCAAGACATCGACAGTTTACGATCTTAGATGTGCTACCATATATAGTAGTGTCATCAGCATAAATGTCTATAAATGCTGTAAGGATGTGATTTGGAAGATCATTAATGAAAATCAAGAAGAGAGTTATGCCCAAGATGGAACCTGAGGGACTCCAGCATTAATATTGTTAGCTTCTGATGTCTGCCGATCAACTACCACTCTTAGGAACCTATCAAAGAGAAATGGATTAATAATTAAGAAGACATTTCCAGCTATACCATAGCTGGAGATCTTGTGAAGTAAACCTTTATGCTATCAATTATCAAAGGCCTTTAATATGTCAAGATCAATTGCCCTTCAAAGGTCGAGCGATCCGGTAATCCTATGAGATATAACTGTAAGCACATCTGCTGAAGATCTAGCAGAACAGAAACCATATTGTGTGTCATTAAGAAGGTTATTTTTGCTGAGATGATATTTATCAGAGATTCTAGCAACTTACTCATGACGCACAGGAAACTCCTAGGCATGTACTGAGAGGGAGATGAGCGATGACCTGAATTCTTAAATACAGGGCATTCTGATGAGATTGTCCAGGGTGATGGGAAGCAACTCTCCTTAAGACAACGTTTAAACAGTTTTGTAAGTATTGGCGCTAGTTCAGGTTGAATTTTTAAGCACTATAATTGGAATCAAGGTTTTGATTAGCTTGGAAAAATCACGAACAGATATTTGTATATCACATAGCGTGTATTCTGATACAGGAGGAAATATTGGGGGTTGGCGGCCTTGGTCGAAAAGGGTAGAATTAGCTGCAAAGTTCTTGGCAAAGAGTTTGACTTTGCCTGATGCTGACGAGATGACCTCAGGTCCATTGAGGATAGTTGGGATAGAGCACACGCTTCTGTTCAGGATTCTGTTTGCTATTTGCCAAAACTGGTGGGAACCAAGATACTGCTCAGCTACTTTGGGCTTGACGGACTGAGCATACAACTCTCTTGCGTTATTTATATTTCTTACAATGGGTTCTGGATTTAGTCTCAATACATCTATTACGGTGGAAGCAGTGGAAAAAGTGATTTCTGTGCGCAATGGCAGCAGCACATTCTGGAGAGAACCATGGTTTACTACTGTTAGGTTTTTGCTGGAACTTTTTCGAGGTTATGAAACGGTTTAAATCTACAATGAACCATTCCGTCAGGTCTGATACTATAGAGAACACATCCTTTTTAAACATGGAACGCAGAGGTAGATCTGATGTAAAGGTAAGGAAGCTATCCCAGTTAGCCATAGTGTATCGATATACTGTACGATGAGAGGTACGTATGAGGACTTATTACATTTCATTTTTATCTTAACAGAAACTGAACATAGTTCAGGGCAAGTTGTGAGAAAAAAGGTCTAGGAGGCTCGCATACTGGCCGTCAGTGTCGGGAACATGGGTGGGTTCGTGAACAATCTTAGTGAGGTCATAAGCAATGAAGAATCATGACAGAACCTTCCCTCATCATCAGTCTTGTTTGGGTGGGTTAAACTTTCACATTGTGAACATTGAGTCTCCACATACGTGAATATTAGCTGAATGATGTGCAGACAGGACGTGGTAAATTTTCTCAGATATTCTTTTAAAGATAGTAACTCCACTGTTGTGGGGGCGATAAAGAGTAAATATAAACGCAGTTGTGTGAGCAATGTAGGGTAAGTTAGTATCTTCTCTGGAGATGTTCCTACCACAGGGAAAGCCATCTTTAATATACGCACATATTCCATGCGAATGGCAATCTTGGGGGTCAGATTTGGAAGTTGAGTTAGAGCATCCTTTAATTACAAACTTATCTAGGAAAATAGTCTGTCCAATTCCAGTTTCACTTAGAAATAATAGGTCTGGTTTAGTCTCCCATAATTGGGTTTCAACCTCTAGAAGGTTAGAACGTAGACCCCTGTCGTTGGAGAAGGAGACATGGTAGTTGTGGTCTACGTTGGAAGTTGGAGATCCGGGTTTAATCGTGTATTTTTTTCTTGAAACTTGTAATGATAGAGTTTGGGGCTGTGTGGCAACACAGCAGCCCCAGTACTTTGCATCTGCTGATAGGACAGCCTCCTTAGTGGTTAATCCAAGGTTCGGGTCCCTAACTATCAGGGGGATAACGTCAGCCTAGATAAAACGTTTACCTTCAGCACCATTACTAGTGACATGGTTACAAGGAGAGACATAGAAACAGAAAATTTCCGACATCTCTGGCGACTGTTCCTGCAAAATACTGCCAACCTAGAACACAGCTTTTTCTTCACCCTTTGTCAGAAAAATCAACCATTAAAAAAATGAGGACTGAGGGACAATTAAAGAGAAGCGAGAGTAACGGGACCTGCCGACAACGCACCCACAATGCGTTCTCTACTCTCCATTAAAAAACAATATTAATCCTGTACTTAATAAAAGTCCAACTGGCGTGTTTAAGGGAAAGAATGGTGATAGATTTCTTGTCGATATATGCAATCAACTAGTTATAATAAACAATATTTATGGATTAGAAAGCTTTAATAAAACAATCAGAACAATAAAAATATGAATTAAATGTAGTTATTAACATTTGAATCTAAAAATAGAAAATTTAAAATTAATATAGCAATGACTTATCTCAATAAGTATCCATCGCCAACACAAGCAAACTCCCTGCCTGCTAGCCTTGTGATGGGAAGAAAAGAAATACCATTCTTTCTGAAACAGCAAAGAAGCCATAAATATTAATACTCCTCGAAAAATCAATTAGTTTATTGCTGCCTGAGGCGTCCCAACCGGGAGTTTCTGACATAGCTATTATGGCAAGTTGGAAAAGAAAAACGTAGCGAAGCTTTACGGCAAAAGTTTGTTATGACAAACTTTCAACCTTGTACTACGTTTTCCTGTAATGAAAAGAGAGTAAATAAAATTGTATTTGTAACATAAATCGCCGAAAGGCGCCAGAATGTAATACGCCAGTCAAGAATTATTTTCGAAAATAAGTTCCGTGGAAACTGCATACGTTTAACTTTTCTCTGTCAGACTGAGGTATAAGTTCTGGATAGTCCTAAGAGTTTAATTTCGTTGTCTAGGGATGAAATATGTTATTGTTAACTGCCTGAGGCGCCAGGACAGAAAATACCAACAGAAGCTTAGACAATTTTAAAGGGTCAAAATAATATTTTTTAGGGGTGCTGACTAAAATCTTCCGGCCTTGTGATGCATCATCAATATGTAAGTCGATAAATATCTAATTCCTCTGTAACTTCTCGTAGAAATACTTCAGACAAGTACATTCTAGTCGGGTATGATACACGACAATCGATCCGATAGATATCAGGCCAAATCAATCGGAAAAAAGAATACCTATTATCTTTTGGGGTGTGATAGAATAATTTACCTTGTAGTTGTAAATTGTTGAAGATGGAGTGTAACTCGTGTAAGATAAATTAATCGGTCCTAGGAAGAGTAGTCTGATGGGGTAATACTCAACTGTCGTGATAAATATATTTAATTCAGGATAATCTTGTGTTATCAAGCATCGTAAGTCTTGCCTCCCGTTTTGGAAAGTAATTAATTTATTGCTATCCGTCTGAGGCGCCCCGAGTGGAGAATGGCATAGAGATGTGAAGAGTTTTTTAAAGAGAACATCATATTTCCTCCTAGTTTACAAGAATTACTATTAATATTCCTTACTTTTCAACATTACGCAAAATCATGGTCTTTTATAACACTATTCTGCATTTCTGTTAATATATTTGTGATAGATAATTATATAAACTTCACAGTTAATACAAAAGACAAATGAACACTTATTTGTATATTTTCCCTTTAATCAGTGTCAGCTACGTCCTAAGATTTAGTAATGCTGTGCCTCTGAAGACGTGCCACATAAAGCACTCTTCGTTGCAAGTTCAGAGTCGACCAAAACTATAGCGAGAGATAATGTCTCTTTAATACTTTATACATATTGCTAGTCACTCTCTAATCTCTCATACTATATTATTAACCACAACAATTTTGAAGAATTTTCTCATTAACAAAAAATACAAACCAATGTTTATTTACGTAAAGTTCAATAATGTTTGTCCCAACTATGCGAATATTGTTCGATATATAACAAGAATATCATATTTCTAGGGACGTAAGTGTGAGTTTCGTCTGGAGGATTCCTATAACTTCATTAACCTCGGGGACCAAAAAGGTCATCATCCGGCCGTCTATACAAGTGAATATTTATTCGGTCTTCTGGAGAGTAAGCGGTCGTTTGTTGGTATGGCTCATATATCCGTATCACTTGCAGCGTGGTGACTTCTTATCGCTTACATCTCATAATAAAATTCAGTAGATCGTTTACATATGTCAGGACTTATCAACGTCAAAAACGAATAAGCAAAATTTGATTTTTTTGGCACGTAATTATTTTCGTCTTTAGAAATGATGAACATTACAATATATATATATATATATATATATATATATATATATATATATATATATATATATATTATATATAATATAAAGCAGAATGTGCGTGTGTATGTGTGTGTGTGTGTGTCTGGTCACGAAGAGGCTCCTATATGCTTGACTATTTTAAAAAATATAATGATAGAAGATGTATCGAGACACAGAGATGGGTACGTTTGATCTGGCAGAACGGTGGTTCATTAAAATTGTGGAGTCTGCGTTCGCGCCTGGTCAACAAAGTATGGAAATAAAAAATTAAAAAAAAATTAAAAAGTGTTTTTCATTCGTATATAAGAATACTTTGATAAGTGTGTTTTAACTTAAATAGGGAGTATAATACAATCGTGGGGTCTGCGTTCGCCCCTGGCCTCCATAGAATGGAAATAGGCACACACTTTAATAAAGAGTTTTCATATCTATCTGCGTAAGTATACTTTGATAATTATGTTTCAGGTTGAAGAAATTGGGTATAATAAAATTATGGGGTGTTCGTTCGCACCTGATCTCCATAGAATGCAAATATGTCACAAAGTTTAACAAGGTTTTATAATATAGACGCACAGAATATTGTGATAAGTGTTTCAGTGTAAACAGGTATGGTATAATAAATTATGGGGGTTATCTATTTTATTTTTACTTTCATCATATTTTTCTTTGGATTTGATACACTCGAATTCGAAGCTATCTGTTTACAACCCTCCCTTTTCATGACCTATTATACTTTCATAAATCAGAGTCCATTTTCTGTAGGCTGTTTTTGAACCCAGTCAACGACGAGTAGTTTTGTTAGTATATATATATATATATATATATATATATATATATATATATATATATATATATATATATGTGTGTGTGTGTGTATAACTATACGTATATATATATATATATATATATATATATATATATATACATATAGATATATACATATATATGGAAATATATTTTCTTAAAATACATACCAATCCTTTTTAAGAAGCTCAATATAATTCCAAAGCAATTTAGTGAATAAATGACAACTTTTGTTATTTATTTACTATATATATATACATATATATATATATATATACATACATATATATATATACATATATATATATACATATATATATATATCATATATATGTGTGTGTGTATGAGTATGCATATATATATATTCTTTCTGCATATGTGTGTGCGTGCGCACGCGCGTGTGTGTGTGTGTGCAACCGCGCGTTTGTGTCGATGTCCTTGTGCGAACCCGCATGGGTGTTTATATATAAACACAATTATTTTATAGGTTCTATCAATTTCCAAAGTAAAATTAAATATACTATTCCGTATTCATGTTCATATAAATAGGGATATGTTCTATTTTGCACTTAATATTTCTGCAGAAACGTGTAAAATTATTTGGCTTGGAAACTGACATTAAATGGGTAAACCGAAGCTGAACCATCGATGTATCTATCTATCTATCTATCTATCTATCTATCTATCTATCTATCTATTCGTCTATATATCTATTTAGTTATATATCTACTTCCATCTCTTCATACAGCGTGACCCCAAAACGGGCCCAACTCTAATTAGGCCCCGTTTCTTAGTGTTTTGTCCGAATAAAATAAAACTTTGGTCATAACTAGTTTATTATATTCAAAACATCACATCAAAACAGTAGGGTCGTTGGCCTTTTTCTCTCCGTTCTACAGCATATGTTCTAGATGGCCTCCATTTAGCTTTTGGTTTTTGGGTGGCACCCTGTCTATGCATATAGGTAGAGGCCCTGGATTTCGGAAAAATAATACATCTATATAGTTATGAATGAAATTCAGCCTATTCTGTTTAGCTTAATTGGCATATATATTTTCATAACTTACTACCTTACTTTACTTATGTATTGAGTACTATTGAAGTAAATACTGAAAATATACTCGTAAATGTATATCCTCGTATATTAATTTATGTGATTAAATGAAGTAGTCATATATATATATATATATATATATATATATATATATATATATATATATATATACTATCGTAAGTACCCGTCGTTGACTGGGTTCAAAAACAACTAAAGAAAATGGACTGTGATCGATGAAAGTATGATAGGTTATGAAAAGGAGAGGGTTGTAAAGAGATAGGTTTTGATACTCAAAAATTTTACGCTAAGCAAAATATGATGAAAATAAAGATAATTTTCGCGAAAATATATTTTTTATATCAACTTTGTTTCCATTCGTAGTGACCAACAAAATGATGTTTCCTTACAAAGTGAAAATGGTGTATATATAATAATATAAATATACAAGTTATAAATTATAAATGTTACCATAATAAAAGTTACTTTTATGGTAGAAAAGTTCATTGGTTTGTATTTTTAAGTCCAATAGTAGTTTGTAAAAAAAAATATTTTTAAATTCACGAATCGGTTTAAAAAACAATTAAAATGGCAGCGACTTTGAAATGGAGAGCCCCGTTTTCAATTTGAAGGAGGGGCACCTGAACATTCTGTGTTAACCATTTAAGAGAGTTCCGTAAACGTTAGGAATATTTATAAACATATTTTAATGTTTTCCGTTATTTTGTGTTTGGGAAATATTTGATTATGGCATGTGTAGTTTATATAACAATTCATTTAAGCAGTTATCGCGTCAAATTTCTTTTTAATTTCGGTTCGTTGAAATTATTTCAATAAAGGTCATTAAAAACTATTTCAAAACAAAATAAACATGAACTGAACTTTCATTGACTATGGTGACATTTATTTCTTGTATATTTATATTTCGGGTAGTCGTTTGTTGGCTTTTCTGCTAAACACTCTGACTAAATATTATCGACGACATATCGTAAAACAAAGAAACAAAAACAATTTTGAAAAATAATAAAGAGTTACTTACCTACTTACCTAATTGACACAGCACAATTGGGTATTAAAAAAGTAAACACGTAATTACTTTAGTTTTTTAAAGCAAACAATCGATATAAATATGAATAAGAAGAAAATTGCGCTCTTTTTAAGCAGAACAGCTTCGTTTCAATTTTACAGTATTGAACGGTGTAGTATTGCGCCGTCGCATTCAGGGGTGTACTATTATAATGTAAATAACACGCAGAAAGGGTTGTAATCAACTGAATTCCTTCTCTTACACTAACAAAAAACTTAAACAGATATATGAATCAAAATAAAAAGGTTATGCAAATGTTTTTAAAAAGACACGTAATCACGTGAGCTGGAGTTTGTCCTTCTTTTGACACGATAACAAGTACCGTTCTTCTTTTTTATTATTTATCTATTTATCTATTTTCGAAAGAGTGTCACGTGCAACTGGAGAAGCAAAACCACAGAGTTATGCAAAATTTAAAAATTTTTGCCATATTTCCATGGAGTACAGGCGCGAACGCAGACCCCACACTTTTATTATACCATCTCTATTTAAGTTGAAACATACTTATCAAACTATTCATATGTACATCTATATCAAAAACCCTTGTAAACGTTTTATTTTTCAGATTTTATTTCCACACTTTGGGGGTCAGGCGCGAAGGCAATTTTTATGAACCACCGTCCTGCCAGATCAAACATACCCATTCCTGATCCTCGATGCATCTTCTATCATTATATGTAATCAGTGTTTTAAAAAAAAGTCAACCATATAGGAGCCTATTCGTGACCAGACACACACACATGTCTGTAGTCAATAGAAGAGATCGGATGATGCGTTGTTTAATAAAAACATGATGATTTCGCTTCAGCAATTCCGAGTCACCTTCGAATTCCTTCAGATATCAACAGATTCTTTGAAGGCCAACATCGGAATTAATGCATGGGAGTATCAGAACTATGCGGCGACGCCATTCTTTTGTACATGCATAAAATTATCATCATCATAATCATTATAGTCATTATGTTCTGTTTAACGTCTGTTTTACATGCTAATTTACGTGAGGTGACTTTAAGGTATTGCCTCCTAAAATACCATATCTCTGGATAGGTAATTTTGAACCAGACTCCAAAACCAAGCCATCATGTAAGTAGAAAAAACAACAACACATAAAAATAAGCCTATAAAGTCCAGTTAAAGAAAAAAAAACATGTAAATTTGTGATACAGTTCGCTGTATATAAAAATATGGTTCATCTATTGTGTAACGATTACTTAATTTCAAATAAGATATTTAAACTTTAACATCTGTGATAGGAATATTACGGAATTTCGCATTTATTCGTTTATGTCAGCTGTCAATTGGTCTAATATTGATTTTATTAATTTGTCACTGTAAACATCGCTTATCCGTTGCCTATATGGCGGTTGCATGCTTAATGGGTTGCATATTTAATACATTGCATATTTAATGAGTTCATATTTAATGATTAGCATATTTAATGGATTGCATATTTTATGAATGGCATAGTTCCATTACATGCACAATACATACCTCATTGCGAGTGAGACATATTTAACTAAGAAAAGAGAAATCACACAAGATACGTGAAATTTCTAAGATTTTGAATTACATTGTCAGCCACGCTCTAAAAATAAAGTTCCCTCAGATACGGATTCCTTTGCACTAGTTTTAGAAAAACATTTCTTTTTCAAAAAAGTGACCGAAAAGATACGAGACGCTTGAACCAGTAATCGTTCAATTTTTATAGATAGATATTATTTCAAGCGGATTTTCTGAGATGGATCTCGTCATATCTATATATGTTCTACAAGATTGGTGTCCAATAGCAGTGTGTTGTCGTTGGCCCCCTAAAGCAGATTATTTAGGATTCGATTAGCTCGAACTAAGAATTCACATATTTCAGTATAATGTTCAGTCGAGAGAAACATCTATAAATCTAACATTCAAAGAAAATACACTGATGTCACGTGTTTTAAACTAGTTTTCATTTTTGACGGGACTATTTATATGTTATATTAAGGACTGAGACATCGAGTTGTAACTAACTGATTTCTATACAATTGTGTTTGTTCATACTTCGCTATAACTCATGGGTGTTCCCGAAGGACTCTTTTAGGGCTAATAAAACCCCTCCATTTTTGGAACTATTTTACCATATTGGTCCAAATGTTTTTGGGTATGCTTATTTAGCAGTTGTATCAATTCAAATTTAAATATGTTAAGTCCTTCGGAACTTTCAGGGCTAAATATGGGTGGGGGGAATGCTGCAGAAGGCGAATTTACATATGTTTAGGCCTTAAACTGCACCGTTTGTTTATTTGTGAACTTTTAGGCAAAATGGAGGGGGGATGCTTAAATTTGTCATTTTTTAAAATTCCTTTTTCATTGTACACTCAGGGGGGCCATGCAGGCTTCGCATGTTCGCTTGCCGATCCATTAGTGCAGATTAAGACATATATCGGTTTCTATTGTAGAGAAAACCCAGCTTCTGCTAAGATAGACAATCTGCATTAGAAGAAAAATGTTGTCTAATTCTAGATCTTCTTTATAACTACGGAAGGCAAAATTTGATATATATTACTATAACAGATACTACACTACACTCCTAAACAAAGAGGCATGTTTGTATTTATATAATTGTGTACAACTTTATTGCGTTAAATGGCTGCATTATGAAAATAACTAAATATATGATCGCATAAGAAGTACGTATAGGGAAGCATAAATGATTAAGATTAAAAAGAAAATAGATGGAAGCATTGTTTTATTTTTTTACGGCTCGAATGTAGCCGGGTATCATTGCTGGTATGATATGAATTCAAGTACTAAACTTTCAGTCGATGAGTGTGCCTTCCTGTTTGAGAGGGTAAGTTGGTCTGATGTGGTTCGGGCGTAGGTGTGCGTGGTTTTCCAAGACAGTGATTTATTATCTGTTTTGACACTTAAAAAAAAAAATTCTGCGAAATTGAGCGCTAGGGTGGATCCTAGCATTGATGGAAGTCGAGATTTCGGATATCATTTTTTACCAAAGATTAAATGAGTGTTAGGCCAAAAAATTGCCAACATAATATCATTTTTGCTATTCTTAACCCCTCACAAACAGACAGCCACATACACACATATACACATGCTGAAGGCTGGTATGTAGTGTGAAAAGTAGAGTACCAGTGAAACAATGAATATGTATATATATATATATATATATTATATATATATATATAATATATATATATATTCCTTAGTTTTAATAATATATATATATATATATTCCTTTGTTATCATTTTATTAAATATCTTTGTTTTAATTATACACACACACACACACACATATATATATATATATATATATATATATATATATATATATATATACATAAAACGGTGACGCATGTCAGAGATGACTTGCTGACCGGATTCGAATCTGTCGACCGGTAGTAATCATGTTACCCTGCACTGATGATTCCAGAATGGATGAAAAATTATGTCTGTAGGTATTTAAATTATTATTGAAATAATTATGTCCACCCCGCCAATAAACTCGGTGTCTTACTGTTAAGCACTTTAAAGTTAAAATACAAAGTCTGTCCTCTATCTTGCATGATGTTATAATCATTAGATCACTATGGCCGAATGTTACGTTATTTAAAAAATAGTTGTAAAAATTTCAAAAATATTTCTCGCGGTTGAGATTGACTTTGGAGATAGTTCCTTGCTAATGGAGTCAGAGATGGTTTTATGGTCGGGTTTGAATATTTAGACCAGTAGTAATAGTGTAACCCTGCACGGATGATTCCTGGAAGGATGAAAAACTAGTGTTTGTAGATATTAAAATTACTATTGTTATATATATATATATATATATATATATATATATATATATGTATATATATATACATATATATATATATATATATATATATATGTACCAATGCAATTTTGTATGTGTGAGTTAGTTCTTCATAAGTTCCAAAACGGCTGCGCAAATCCAGTTCAAATTTCACACAAACGTAATTTATATGTCTGGCAGTGTTCTTACAAATATAATTTTTTTTACAGTATCGAAATCCGAAAATCCCCCAAAAGTTTGTTTTTTAAAGATAAAAACAATAATCTTTACAAGGGAATTTTTATACGTTACAGCGGCAAGGGAAGTAACGCAATTTAAGCAATTGTTTCTTATCAAGCAAAATAATTATTGACATCTGAAGAAATAGCTCGGTTATAGAGTATTCGATTACAGGTCGATAAATCTCGTGTTCAAGCACGGATGTACCTCACAATTTTGTTTTATTTTTTTTTCTTATTAATGATCAAATCGCCGCAAAACATTTTTTCGTTAGCATGTTTTAAAACTAAACATTACTCAGAAGTGACTTTTCTAAAGGATTCATCGTCAAGCCCAAATATCAACTGACGTGGTAGCATAAACAAACACGGAGGAAATTCGATAATATTATCATTATGATTTATTTTATTTTTAATTTTTAACGAATTAGTCTACTTCGCAAATTAATTCTCCTAATATATTCAATAGAGGACTGATTTTATAATACTATATACGCAAGCTGTATAAATTAAAATCCCATGTTTTATCGTAGTGTACGACCGAGTAATGCCAGATGTTCTGCTAGTATCTATATATCGTGTCTGTGTGTGTGTGTCTGTCTGTCTGCGTGTCTGTGTACATTTCCCTACGTAATAACTTTGTCAATTTTTAGCCTACAGACTCAAAATTTGATATACAGGGTACTGAGATTAAGGAAACTCTATGCGATCGGTTTTCGACCAGAAGTGTTGCTGTTAAAGGCGTCAAAGTTCAAAGATTTGACCTTTAAGAACTCTACAAAACTACTCCGACATTTTTGGGTCTAAACACTTGAAATTTTAGATCTAGGTTTATTGGACATGGATCTAACTTAATAATTCGACTTGAGCCCCAAACAATAAATTTTAAGGGGTCATAATAGCGGTCAAAGTTTAAAAAATTGACCGTTTTAATTTTATTTATTTATTTATTTTTTGCTCAGCATACACCCTCAAACACCCGGGCAACGCCGGGCACCCACGCTAGTATATCTATAAAAGTGAACGTGTATCTGTGTCTTTGTGTCTGTTTGTGGGTCTGTCTGTGTGCATTTCTCTACGCAATAACTCTGTCAATTTTTGTTTACAGACTCGAAATTTGATATACAGGGTACTGATATTTGGGGAAATTTTTGGGATCGCTTTTCGGCCAGAAATACGGCTGTTAAGGGGTCAAGGTTCAACGATTTGACCTTTAGGAACTCTACCAAACTCCTCCGACAATTTTGGGTCTAAACACTTGAGATTTTAGATATAGGTTTCTCCGACATGGATCCAAACTTTTCATTTGATTTGAGCCCAAAATAGTAAATTTTAAGGCGTCATAATAGGGGTCAAAGTTTGAAAAATTGACTGTCTTTTTATTTTGCTCAGCATAAACTTCCAAACACCCGGGCAACGCCGGGCATCCATGCAAGTATATATATAAAAGTGAACGTGTCTGTGTATCTGTGTATCTGTGTGTCTGTGTGTATAACTTAATAACGTGATTTGAGCCCCAAACAATAAATGTTAAGGAATGATAATAGGGGTACAATTTAAAAAAATAGACCGTTTTTTTTAATAAACATACTCCTCCAAACACCCGGGCAACGCCGGGCTGAAATGCTAGTGTATATATATATATATATATATATATATATATATATATATATATATATATATATATATATGTGTGTGTGTGTGTTTTTGTGTGTGTGTGTATATATAGTTATATATGAATATATATATATATTTATATATATATAAAGAGAGAGAGAGAGAGAGAGTCATGTTCTCTTGAATACATCCCTTTTTATTGTCTCCGCCGACCAGGATACATGGATGCCGATGTGTCTGTCTATTTGTCACTATTGCCTCAATTACATGGTTAAAGTACCGAAACTTTCAAGCCGAGCCTAATCGTAGTCAGTATAATTTATTTTCGCTTCGCACTTTGGTACAACACTTTTAAACATTGTCCAAGAGGTTCTAACATTCCATCTGTGATGGCGGATGAAGATACTGAACCATCTCCTGTTGCTTTACCTCCTTCTTTGCTTGAGTCGCACGAAGCCCTCTCGCTGTGACCAACAACATTCCGATAGCGAAGCAACAAAATACAACCGCCCCAACCTACCCATACCATACTCAAACAATTCATTATCCCCTCTTCAAACTCACTTCTTTTCAACCAAAAATATATACTACTTGGGTCGAATCTGTTCGTAATTCCTATGCGAAATATTTATTCAGAACGAGGTCAAGTAGAGAAGCAAAAGCACTTTGGAAAAGAACAAAAAACAACAAAAACAAAAACAAAAAACAATAATAAAAAAACAATAACAAATGTGCAGCAAAGCAGATTTTCTTTCATTTTTTCATTAATTTTTCTCCTTAACTTATGACAAATATTTGACACGTTATTTTCTACAGAACACACAAGCAGACACCTTCCACACCAATAATTATGCTTCATATATATATATATATATATATATATATATATATATATATATATATATATATACATATACATATATATATTTAGATATATAATTAACTGTGCATATACACACAGACACACAGGCATATATATATATTTATATATATATATATATATATATATATATAATGAATGAAAATGTTTACGAATGAAATTAAAATAATAATAGTAGTAGTAGCAGAATCAACATCAATGCCAAAAACAAGTAAGATGAAACTATAACTGTCTTATTTTCGTCGTGCACACATTGTTTTTGTTGTGATGAAAAAGTTAACAATTATCTGCTAAAATATAGAATCTATTGCAGTTTTATTTACTCCATTAGAATATTTGTTTTAGATTCTCTTTTTGGTGTTTAGGTATTTTTTTTCGTTTTGTAGAAAAATTTAACAATTATTGGTTTAAAGGTGAGGAATCCATAAACGCTTTCACGACTCAGTTTGAATATGTGATTCATATTAGATTAAGTTTGATTTTTTTAAATAATAAAATGTGGATTTACACCACGTCATCTTTAGGTTTCAGCAAATGCAAATTATGAAATAAAGGTTTATGTCTGAGCATCGAAAAAGTAGAAGTGAAAAGTCATAAGTGTTAGTTGAAAGAGAAAATAATGTAATCACAAACAGATAATTCAGGTGATGCGCGATAAGTGTAGGCTCTTACGTATTTACCCCGGTGAAATATGAAAGATCGAGTGGAGAAAATAATGCGTAAGTATAATTCTGTCACCTGTAAACATAACTAGTTTTATAAAACAGCATTCCTCGGAACTATTATATGAATGTATTGCAATGATTGAAATAAAATAATAATATCCGTAAAACGTACATCAAGAATTAGTAGGTAGTGTGCCCCTATTTAATTTATGTAGCGGTTATGTTTGTCTTGCAAACTGTTTAATTCTAGCAGAGAAAAATCGAATTCTTTATTATATATATATATATATATATATATATATATATATATATATATATATATATATATATATATATATATATAATGTGTATGTAAGCTACGGTATCATTATTTCCGCAATCACACGAATTATTAGGTAAACAAAAGTCAAATCCAGAAATCCAAAACAAGAGTTTTCCTGCACTTGGCTCATGAGTAGAATGAATCAGTACCCATAGTTTGAACTCTGAATCACCTGCACAAGAAGTAAGTATTATGTCACCAGATCCATCATTTTTCTTAATAGTCCACAATAAAATATTTGTCGTGGTTGACAGGATCTATGTTAGTTAAAAGATATACTAGTAAGTGGCGCGTTGGCTCAGGTGGCAAAGTACTCACTTTTCATGGAAATTATCCGGATTTCAAATTATGAGTTAAAATGTGACCAAGTGATTAGTCCAAACAAGTCCGAAACTCGAATCTAGGCTTTTCAACTTGTGTTGGCTGCGGCGTGGTCTGATTGTACACATCACATACACATGCAAACACACACATGCAAACACACACACACATATAAATATAAATATAAATATATATATATATATATATATATATATATATATATATATATATATATGTATACCAAGTTAGAGCTAGTTAAGAGCGATAACTCATTATTTATTAAGAGTGTTCAAGAAAAAAAAGATCAAGATGAATTTTACTAATATAATCAAATTTAAAAGGACACGTCGTTTTGCATTTTAATGTTTCGGACAGATGATGGCTTAAATCTGCAAATCCTCACAAGGCGACTTTTAAAATTTTGATTTCTACGGAATAAAACACTCCTCAAAAGTTAACATGTCCAGTGTCAGTTTTTTTAATATTTATAATTAATGTTCTCTGTGTCCTTTCTCATTCATTCTATATTTAAAAAAAAAACAGACTCAAATCCGCACACCTATCAGGCCTTATTTACGTACAACCAAATCTTAAGTTTTTCAACATTTGAGAGATCCCCTTGGTCTTAACTCTCTGTGACGAGGAAGACCTGATATTTTCATTGCAAACTTTACCTTTGGATAAGGTGTTTAGCCTGCAGAGGTTTATCGTTACTTGTAACTAGCTTACCGAAACATGTTCATGACTATGTAGCAACATATTTCTGCTTATGTAAAAGCAAATAAAGAGTATATGTGTGTATTTATCTATATCTATCTAGCTGTATATATATATATATATATATAAAGCACGCGCAGATATATACATATACACAAACACACACACACACACATATATACATATATATATATATATATATATATATATATATATATATATATATATATATATAGCACTGTCATCACGAGTCACGGGTGGTCTAGTAAATACGAGTAATCATGTGAAGACCATTCAACGGCATCAATTGTTAACGCCTCATATTTATCATTTTTATTTTCGTTACAATATTCTCCTCCTCATCCGTTTTCGTGTTTGTCCTTTCATCTTTAATCATAAATTCTTTCGTTGTCAAACAAAAACTTTTTTTCTAAAGAGTTTCCATTCTCTATATCAGTTCCTTATTTCTCCTTTTATTTGTTTTAATTTTTTCCTATTTTCCTCCAAAATTAAAGGAAATTTTAAAATATCTTATAAAACCGGTTGAAATACATACATTTTATATAATATATCCAATTATATTTGGCAGAGAAGAAAATGGAAAAAGTGAATTGATGCGTAGGAATGTAAGAGAAAGACAAAATACTGATCCTAAGAGAAGGAAGTACAACTCCAAATAGAAAAGAGAAACATGGTAAAGCAAAGGATAAAAAAGAGTATGAAAGTGGAGAAAAGAACGAAGCAGAATAAGAATGAATAGACTAAAAATATGAAGAACAAGAATAAACAGAAAAAACAGGAAAACATTAAATAAATCGGTATATAAAGAAAAAAAAACAATAATTAGCAAATCACGAACAAGTGACGGAAGAATGTTCGGATGAATATACTTCGGAGCTTAGTAGTGGATGCCCTTTTCTCTTCCCTGCAACCTCTTTCCTACAGAAGAGACGTTGCGAGCCACTTTATCGTTATTTCGATGTCAAATGCTCGTCTGAGCTCCAATCTATGGAATCTTTCATGAAAAACAACCGTCTAGCGTAAACCATTGTCAATAATCTTCCCCACTCTTTATCTGTGCATAAACTGAAACGTAGATTCCATGAACAAAGCTTCTTTCTCAAAACTGTACGCCTATGGAACTATCTTCCATTATTCTGTTTTCCAACTGAGTACAATTTAGTTGTCTTCGAGTGTTGTATAACCGGGGTCATATTGGGGATCATATATCGAAAGATGGTGGAGACATGAAACGGGTAAATATAATATAAGGTAGACGATGATGAGAGGGAGAGAGAATAGAGAGACATTTATACCGTTCTGTGATGTTTCTTTTTAAGACAAATAGCGAGGAGAGGGTGAGTACTTCTTTAACACAGAAGGGGAAGAATCATTACCTATGATAGAGAGGCACATTACTTAGGATGGGGTTTATACTCTCCATTAAAGATGATTGCACGTTACCTTTAATTGTTGAATGACGACACGAAGACGACAGTTACAAACATGATGATAACTTCTTTATTATCATATCGAACAGTCAGATGATGATGCCGTCAAGGAATTCAAAGTCGTTTTTACATGTTTAATGTTCTACCTCTTCGCCTCTACGGGGGTCCCTCTTCATGTCAGTTCTGTCCGACTGACTGTGCTGACTCCGATCCAAACTCGACTGCGTGACTGCCCTGATCTTCGACTGACTAGCTCCTATATTGAGAAATTCCCTTTCTCCTATGACGTCATATGTATGGCTTTACACGTGATCGTCTCGCGTGGCTTAAACATGCGTGGCTCTGCACATGTTCCCAACATTTCTGCAGACAAAGAATTCTCAGTAACCTATTTTTCAACCTAACCTATTTTTGATATATTTCTTAATTGCATTGTTCATTATTTTCTAGCTGACCTTATTTTAATTCAGTTTTCATAAAAAGAATTAACAATTAAATTCTTTTTGCAAACAAACATATCTAAACTATTTTATATGAAATTTAACAATGCGAATTCCTAACATTCCATTTTCCGAATCTATTTCTGAACCTTGCTTACAAAGTTCGAATCTCGGTCTATCCTAATCTCATTTTCACTTCTCTTATGTCTTTCTTACTTATACGAAAAGGGGACCCTTGATAAGTGGTGACCCCTTTGTAAAAAGAAAATGATAACATTTAAAAGAAAATTGAAAAAATAACGCTGGCTGAAGCGAAATAAAGAATAAAAAAACAATAGCAAAATAGACCGAAACTGAAAAGGAGAAATAAAAAAAAACTTAAAACTAAAAAATAAACAATAAAGAAGACAAAAGAAGTAAAACAACAACATCCAAACAACAAATAAATGAATTATTTCAAATGACAAACCATAACTTGAAAATTCTGTAAAGTTTACATTAGCCAATAATTCCATTTTTGCTGCGATTGTCGGATTGTGATGTACTCGTAGGCTTTTAATTTTGTTTTCGCAAATGATGGATGAGGTAAGGTTCCTTATATCACTCCCCGGCCAACTGCCAAAATGAAAGGACACGAAGCGAAACACCATCGGAAACAACTAGTATATCATACGCCATATTTGTATATACAAAAATGAATATACGCTTTTAGAAGAATTTTTACGCCTCCTTCTCCCTTTATCTCTAACATATATCTACTTTCTTCACTTAAATTGATGTATTTATTAATCAACAATATAATACACATAAACGAAATGCATGTATATACGTGCGTGTATAATTAGAAAAAATGTTACACATCGGTCTATCAATTGAGTTCACGTTCCATTGTTCGCAACAAGAAAATATGAATTATCAAAGCAAAAATGTAGAACTAAACTCTTGCTGATCTGATTAAGAAAAATATTACATATTACTATTGGGAATGTATTTTTTTCATCGAAAATGCTCGTTTGAGCTCTAATCTATTGTTCCTTTTAAGCAAACTTTCATCAGAAATACTCGACTAGCTGAAAACACTATCAATAATTTTCCCCACTCTTTATATGTGACTAAACCTAAACATAGATTCCATGAATAAAGCTATTGTATACTCTTTACTGTTTATCCTCCAGTGGCCGCTGGGCCTTGATAAGTGGTGATAGAAGTATATTTTTATTCTTTATTTTCTCTTTGCTGTCGATTTTTATTAAACACAGAGAAAATGAGAGAGAGCAAGAAAGAAGTAAAAGAGATTTCAGTTTTAGCTGTTGTCTCCTCATAAACCTATGCAAGAGCTGTTTGAAAGATTGAGCTTTACATTTTAGATGTATCTGTGACATGACCACTTTGGCCGGGCGCTGAAAGCCGCCAGACCACCATTGTAGATCCTATCAACGTCGCTGGCATACTGAAATTGAACCAATTTTTGATTGGACCATCTTGCATGAACGGATTCACTTTTTGAGTGCCATAAGAGAGTCAAGGAAGGCAGGGGATATCTGAGGGATGATTAGAGGTGTGCGAGGACTAAATAATTCAGAACACCAGAGTTGATTTAACAAATAAAGAATTTCATGGATTACATTTGGCCCAAGAGTGCTCATAGAAGATCAGAAAGACAGACCTTGTCATAACAGCAGGGATGTGATGGAGCTGATCAATTTATAAAACGCAGTCCTTGATCATTTGATGGCGTGTGATTAACATTGAATCTATTGCTATGATCCAGAGACCAAGAGACCCAAGATTTCCAAACCCAAGAAGGCCATACACAGTAAATCCACCCAAAACTTTTTTGTTACAGTACGAACATGATCTACATGAACTACTTTACCACTGGACAGAGAGTCAACAAGGACTGCTATGTTGAGGTGTTAAGGGAGTTCGGGAGGAGATTCCGTCGGAAGACGCCAGCCCTCTTCAAATCTGGTCAGTGGCATTTCTACCAGGACAATGCACCTGTCCATAATACGAATATTACACCGACCACCAAGATAATCTCTCCCATTCTTTATAATCTGTGACTTTTTGTTATTTTCTAAGCCTAAGGAAATTTTAAAGGCTGTGTTTAGAAGACAAATGAGAAGATGAATGAGGATGTGACGAAGGTCATTGACACGCTATCCGAAGACGGCTGATGTGGTACCCTCCGAAAGTTGTTGGAACAGTGCAACAAGTACATTGCGACCGGATGGGATTACATCAAAGAAAACAAGTTTCATGTGTGTACACTCAAAAATGTGCCTATACGAGAAAATCTAGAAACGTATTGATGTCACCTCGTAGATGAATTAAAGTATTATATTTAAGCTATATATATATATATATAGATATATATATATATGTGTGTGTGTATATATATATATATATATATATATATAAAGTCCCCCACCCACGGACGGACTGTTTCATTGTATAACAGCTTGTCATTGGGTCTAGAATAGCAACTACCTCAAGTCAGGATTTAAACTCTACATAGCTGACAGTCGGCGCTTCTAACCATTAGGCTACTCGACTTCTGCTAAGATTGGTATGTTAAATTACAAACATGGTCAAAACGTCAAAGCTCCATTCTACACAAAAAAACATTGCCTTATATGCGAGAGAGTTTGTTCTTTCACTCCCCAATATGCTCAACCCATATCATGATGAACGGATATATACACACACACGCACACACACACATATAAAAATATATATATATATATATATATATTCATAAGAATAAATGTAATCAATATACAGCATTGTAAAAATGTATATATTATACATATTACTACGAACATAAGGAATGTCTCTCTCTCTCTCTCTCTCTCTCTCTCTCTATATATATATATATATATATATATATATATATATATATATTTATAAACATACTGTACGTCTGTGTTTATCGTTTTTGCAGTCATTAAAAATGAATTATGTTTTTACTTACTATTCCTCGAATATGTATTTAAATATAAGGCATACCGTGAAATAGACGTAAAAAATTTAAAATGTTTATTTAATTTTACGGAACTGCATCTACCAGATTGATTTCGGTCTCTTCGTAATGAAGTCAACAGATTTAATAATTTGTTAATAGTTAAAAAAAAATTAATGCGTGAGTTTTCGAAATTTTGAAATGATTAAAAATGTTAAGCAGAAAGTAATGTATAAAATGCAAAAATGTTTGCATATTCTCACGTATTGTACGTTTTAACAGCTTGATGGCTGAACTAAAAACTTTTGCGCACGGAATCGTTAATACATTCAGAGACCTTAGTTGCAACCTAAATATATTTCGTACAAATAGCTTTTAAGTGTAGAGTTGACGTGTCTATAAAATTTCAGTTGTGATCGTTCAACAGATTTTTATATCGCCAGTCAATGATAAGCATTTATGAATAAAATGTATGATATTATCAAAGACTCTATTATCAAAGACTCATAGGCATTTTGATCTTATCGCAATCCTGATTAAGGCTGAGAGGATCATCTTAAATTTGCGTATTGTCTTTGGATTTTTTTATATCGAGTGTCTTTGATATAATGCTATGTTTGGAATCTATTCCAGACTATGTTTTCTATTGATGAGACGATCCTTACTGTTCCCTTACTTATTATTGAACGATGATTAAAAATTTGAACGATGATAAAAAAAAAATTGTACGGAATGAGTGACTAATTGTGGAATTCCAGCAAATGTATTTAGGAGGAGATCCACACCTCTCTGCAAGAGTTGCAAAAACATAAGCTCGTCATCTCCTCTGATGATGATTGCAACGTCTTGTCAGACGAGTGCCATTCCCTCAGTGACTTAAGGTCCATGAGCCCAAAAATGACCTTTTAAAAGTTCTACAGGCGAATGCCCACGCTCAAGCAGACGTGACACTGAAGACGGCGATTGGTATACATACACGCACACATACATATATACACATACACCCATACACACACATATATCTATAAACATGACGATTGCTGCATCTTTCCAGGTGATCGCCGTCACATTGAGTTCTCCAAATCTTGTCGTCCATGCCATCTCAGATGACTCTGCACTTCCACCGCAGATTTGCACATCTTGGAGCAGATGTGACATACAACTTGAGCAATTTCCATCAAGTTGACTTCCTCTGGAGTTTGAAGGATATTCAAACAATCACGTGTCTCCTGAAACCAGTAGAAGACATGCAAACTTTGCTTCATGTTAAACAGATCGTTTGGTTCGGAATGATAGGTGCAAAACTTACCTTAACAGGAGTTTTATGCGACTTAAGGTGGTTGACGTAGCCAGCTTTTGACAAAAGCACTCGTTCACACGTGTCGCATTTCCAGCTCTGTGTATCATTGTTAAGACAAGCAATTAAACCTTTGCAAAGCTCTCGCTTACGATTGCTGTTGGTCTGCTTTCTTTTCTCTACAGTATCACAACTTTCACGTAAAAGCTTTCGCCACTTCGGCCTTTGCAGAGTAAGTTCTTCCCATGTGTCGATGTCGATTCGTAAGACTTTTCAATTATTCTTTGTAGAGTCCCTGAATCTCTTCCTAGGCTTGTGTTAAGGGCGTTTGCCATTTTCCAGCTTCGCGTAAAAAATGTATTTTGGCAGCCTACAATCTTTCATTCGACGCACGTGGCTCACCAAACGCATGTGAGATCTGATTACAAGGGTCTCAACACTAGAGCAACATGCTCTCACAAGGACTTCAATATGGCGAACTTGTGCTTGCCACTTGATATTTAAGATACGTCTCAAGCATTTTTGATGACATCGTTCAGGCCATTTAATGTGCCTTTGATGCAATGTCCATGACGTCGATGAATACAACAGTGTTGTGAGCACACAGGTCTTGTACACGCAGATCTTAGTCCCATCTGTGATGCCACGATCAGACCACACTCTCTTCTCAAACCTTCCAAAAGCTACAGATGCCTTATGAATTCGCTTGTTGATTTCAGTGTCGAGACAGCCATCCCTCGACAGGGAACTACCAAGGTATACAACTGAATCAACTACTCCCAGTCTATCACCAGAGACCATGATGTTCGGCTTTTCGTATGACTGGCCCTGTGCAGGAGTGAACATCATCTTTGTTTTAGACAGTCTGATCTTCAGCCCAAAGGCAGTGCAGGAGTCAGCAAAGCTATCCATTATATGCTGCATATCAGTCTCAGTGTGCGACAATAAACTGCATCATCTGCATACAGTAACTCCTTGACCAATACATGATGCAGCTTAGTTCTGGCATAAATCTTCTAAGATTAAAAATGCGACCTGTGGTTCGACAATTTAACATGACACTCGAAACGCATGAGCAAGTAGAGCAGCAAAATATATAGAGAAAATAGTCAGGACAGGAATATCGCCTTGTTTGACACCATTGTCAACTCGGATTTCATCAGACAATTTTCGTTAAACGAGACTCGAGCTTTCATGTCCCTGTGCAGTTCCTTGAATATTCTAACAAAGGTTGGAGGACAGTCTACTTTCTCTAAGATTCACCAGAAAGCATCCCTGTTAACGGTGTCAAATGATTTGGTTAGATCCAGAAACACTTGATACAGTGGTATTTATTGTTCAATGCAATTCTCCTTGACTTCTCGGACTGAAAAATCATATCCATAGTTCTTCTTCCAGACCTAAAGCCACTTTGTGACTCTGGAATCGCATTATGACAAACAACTTCTAGTAAACCGTTTAATAGAAGTCGTGAAAGAACATTGCCAGCAGCGTCCAAAAGCATAATTCCACGGTAGTGGTCACAAACATTCTTCTGCCCCTTTCCTTTAAACAGGGTCACCAAGACACCATCAATCCAATCCTGTGGAACAGGAGCTCCTTTCCAGATTTCCTCAACAAAACCAAGGATAGCATTAGCAATATTCATACTTCCAATCCTAAGAAGTTCCACCGGAACACCATCCAAACCAGGTGCCTTGCCACTGCTGATTTGTGCGATAGCCAACTGCACCTCAACCAGACAAGCAAACAATCCATTCTGAATATGATATAACATTGTGGTAGGCTATCGACTGCATCAGCATCTACTGCTGAGGGACTGTGAAGCACATCAGTAAAGTGCTCTTGTCATCATCCAATCTATTTTCTGTATCCTTAATGACAACAAAACTATCTTTCGACATCGGGGGAGATATTGAAGAGGTAGGAGGACCAAATACTTGACGCAAGAGTTCATAAAATTTCTTCGAATTTTTTTGTGCCAAACGCCTTTTGGACCTGCTCCGTTATATTCATCCATCATTCGTCTTTCGTTTTTCTTAGCTCACGTTGCAATGTGGGTTTTACCTCTTTGTATTGTCGCAAATTAGTTGTATAATCAGAATGATCTTCACGAAGTAAAGATTCTTACATTGTCTGTTTATTCATTAGCAACTGATTAATTTCAATATTGTTGCCGTCCAACCAGTCCTTGTTCTTATCCCTCTTGAACTCAAGAACTTCAGCACCAGCAAAATAAAACTGAGTCTAAAAGTTCACCAAGGTACCATCAAATGCAAGACTATCGAGCTTTTCCGCCACACTCTTTTGAATTTCAAGCAACTATAACTTGGAGACATCAATAGGGATAGGCACCTTAACATCACTATGAGGAACTTTCTTACGGATTCGTAAATGAAACTTTCCCATCACCAACTTGTGATCGGTGTCACATTCAGCACTGCGCATGACACATGCATTTAGAAGGTCGTGTGTTCGAGTTATGATGAAGTCAACTAGGTTACCATGCTTAGAACGTGGGTGTATAAAAGTAGCTTTGTGCTTCAGTTTACGGCGAAAAAAGTATTACAGATAGCAAGATTAAATTCTGAATCCAGTTCTAGTAAGTTGAGGCCATTAGCATTCATGGTACCGATACCATAGCAGCCTGGATGACTCCTGAAGAACAAGTTTTTCATTAACTGGTGTAGATGCAACAACAGAGCGCAGATAAACACATGATGCCATCTTCATTTGCTTGAAGGGTTGGTGCATAGACCGAAAGATTATAGATGAATCTGTTGTGTGAGAGAGGAACACGAAGTTTCATGATGCGATCACAGATACTGGAAGGAAATTCCATAGTATCAACCAAGGATGTTTTAATCGCAACACCGACTCCACAATTTCTACGGATACCCTCCGTGTACCTTGAGGATACCTCTGTCATTTGATCTTCTTCTGAGAAACGGGTCTCTGACATAGCAATAATATCTATATCAAGTATGCGTAGCTCTGCGGTGACAAGTGCTGTCCTGCGCTCTGAACGGTTGGATGACGCTTTATCAAGAAGAGTGCGTACATGCCAATAGTATAAATTGAATTTTACTCCTTTTTAGAGATACATTTTTGTTTTCTTCCTGCTTACATGAACCACCGTAAGCCACAGGAACTCACCAGTGATAGTATGACAGACTATTTTATTGCACATTTTCTAGCACTTTCCCAAGATAATGGGTGAGCAGTGCTCTCCCTGAATAGGGCTACTCAGTTACAGGAACCCCCACCGGAGTTGGCCTCTGTCATGTGAAGACAGAACAACGATGTTAATATGGAGTTCCTCTCGCCTCCGTGCAATTTTTTGACTGTGTACCTCCAGCTGGTCAAGTCTGTATACGTTGCCACTCCTCCATATACACATGGCATACAACGGCAGATAAAGAATAGATGTAAAAAATAAGAGATAAAAGTAACATATGCACGTCGTTGTATTAAAGTGGCAAGCGCTTGTCCGACACTTGTGCCACTCACTAAGTCTCAGCAATAATAACCCAGCGTAAAATGTTTTTTTTTTTTTTACTCCTAATGGGGGTATGAGACGAATACATTTGCCAATCAGTTTTATAACGACAGGCTGTGCTAAACAATCAATGAAAACCTTCCAAAGTTAGTATAAAAATTGTCGAATGTTGGATTCAATCAGTTCGCCGCTAAATACGTCACGGACCGCATTTGATTTTTAGCCGCCATCTTGGTTACTGCAAATTACAGTAGAGATCTCATCTGAACTACGCCGCTATCTTTGTTCAACATAATATCACAACCTTAACAGGTTATGGGCACAGCCTTCGTCTTTTCTTTGACGGATCGGAATCTAAATTCGAATTGTGGCAGGTAAAATTCCTGGGATATCTAATGATTCTAAAACTACACAAAGTGATACAATCTCCAACAGAGAATCCTGACGACCCCGAATTTCTCGAAGAAACGCGACCGTTTTTGCAGAACTGATTCAATAGTTAGACGATAGAAGTATGCCTCTGATTATAAGAGATGTTGGACGGAAAGCATTGAACATATTAAAAGAAGATGATTTATCAAAAGGAAAACCAAACATTATATCAGTATATACAGAACTAACGTCACTGAAACGTAACGAGGATGAAACTATTACCGACTACGTTATAAGGTCAGAAACAACCGCTAATGCCTTAAAACTCTCAGGTGAAATAATAAGCGATAGCGTGTTGATATCAATGACCCTCAAGGGACTTCCAGCCCATTTTACACCATTTACAACTGTTATAACTCAAAAAAGACCAACCCATAAATTTCACCGAATCTTAAGTGACATTGCGCAGTTAGGAAGAGACTAATCGTATGCTAGTGGACAATAATCACTCCAGCAATATTATAATGTTCAGAAATGCTTCTCGAAAACAGACACCACCAAATTACGCACAGCACCGTAACGTGTTCCGCAAAAGTATTTTTCCCAAGTAAAAATAATAAATGTATATGCGATAATTGTGGATGACACAACCACAAAAGTTCCCAATGCCGATATAAACGCTCTAAAGTGAATTCCGTAAAAAACGTTGAGAACTTTGAGGAAGAACATACATTTCTATTCACATGTAACTTTGATAATACCACACACCGTAAAAATCTCCTTGTATACTGTGGTGCTACAGCACACGTTATCACCAAGTAATCTTATTTTATTAATTTTGATTCAAACTTTAATCCACAAAGTCATTTTGTCGAACTTGCCGACAGTAGTCAAATAAATGATAAAGTCTTGAAAAGAGGCTATGCTAAAATATCCCTAAAAAATAATAAAGGCGAAATCTGTAACTGTATTCTAAAAAATGCTCTTTTTATACCTACATTTAAGCAAGACATATTTATGTGCATGTTGCAATTAAATAAGGCGCGAATATAAAGTTTGGCCAACACAAGTCAAAATTGATATACCCAATGGAACTGTGTTTGATATTAAAGAAAATGCCCGACTATATTATTTAAAAAGTATGGTTCCCTCAAAAACTGCCTGTCACGACTTATAACCCTGGCATAAAATTCTAGGACACTGCAATACAGCTGATATTAAAAAATTACCAAATTTAGTCGAACGCATGAAAATAATACCTTCAGACGATCTCCAAAATTGTGATGTGTGTGCCAGGAGAAAATGACAAAATATATAAGCCCAACGCCAGACAAAAAAGCTACGAAAATTCTCTCACTTGTGCATTGTGACTTTGCAGGTCCGATCAGCCCTATGGGGAGAAATAATCTAAGGTACGTTTTGAACTTTATTGATGATTTTTCCGGGTTAATTCTAGTTTATTTTCTAAAAAAACAAACCCGACACTATCCTCGCCACTAAGAAATATTTAGCTGATATTGCCCTGTGCGGCTCAGTAAAATGTATTCGCTCAGACAATGGGACTGAATTTTCTAGTAAAGACTTTGAACTTCTATTAATTAACCACCGTATTAAACACGAGAAATCTGATCCGTATTCGCCCTTCCAAAATGGTACCGCTGGAAGGGCATGGCGAACCCATTTTGAGATGGCAAGATGCCTACTTATCGAATCAAAAATAACGCATAGTCTATGGACGTACGCTTTAATTTTAGCAGCATATATCAGAAATAGATCGTTCAATAAAAGACTAGGCCAAACGCCGTATGAAGCGTTCTGTGGTGTAAAACATAAAATTATTTTCAGACGTCACATAAGTAGAATGCATCTATTTGGTTCTGATTGTTTTGCATTTATAGAAAATACCAGTATACTAAATACTAAAAGCCAAAAAGGTATTTTCGTAGGTTACGATAAAAACAGTCCATCATATTTAATCTACTTTTCACCCCAAAATGTCATAAAAGGGTTAGATGTGTTAAATTGAATGATGCATTAAATTGAAAAAAATGGGGATTCAGTGGATGAAAAACGTGAAATATTACCCAGCATCTTAATCGATTACAATGGAAATATTAATAACGACGACAATTCCAGTAGAACTTCTCAGGAAAATATAAACCAGACACGTAAATAGCCAATAAGGGAGCGAAAAGGGCCAGGCTTCTTACAAATTAAAAAGATACACGATTACGCAGTGGATTACTGTTACTCGTTTAACAACGCACCGGAAAGTTATAATGGGACGATTAATTCAGAAAATCACCAAGAATAGGAACAAGTTATGATATCCGAATTGAACGCTTTATCTGAAAATAACACATAGGAAATAGTGGCAAAACCAACAGATAATAATATAATTTCTTCACTCTGCTTTTTTTTCCAAAAAAATCACAGCTTCTCGCAGTGAAACCTTTAAAGAAAGATTTGTTGCAAAAGGTTTTTCACAAATTTCTGGAGTGCAATATTTTGCAACATTTTCACCAACGACACATTTAACGACAATTAGAATTTTATGACAACTTGCCGCTCAATACAATTAAAAAATACATCAAATGGATGTAAAAAATGCTTATGTAAATGCCCTGATTGAGTGTGAAATCTATATTTACCTTCCAGAGGGATTTAAAATGAAAAATAATAATTGCGTATGGAAATTGAATAAATCCTTATATGGACTAAAACAACGTGCACGCAATTGTAATTTAACACTCCATAATTATTTAACAGAACAGGAATTCAAGCAAGGTCCCGTAGACGCGTGCATGTATACAAAAAATATAGGTAATACATTGTTGATTGTGTTTTTTGGGGGTTGACGATATATTACTCGCCTCAAACTGCGACAACACTTTAAAAGATGTTAGGAATAAATTAAATAAAAAAATTTAAAATGGCCGATCTTGGACGACTGTCATGGCTACTCATTATAATATTAACCTGTGAAAATGAAACTATAACTATGCACCAATCATTGAAAAATTCTGCTCAAGTTCGGAATGCAAGATTGCAAACCGCGTTTAACTCCCGTCGAAATTGTCATAAATAAAAAATATAGAGGCCGAAAAAAAACATAAATAATCGATTATACTGAGAAATGGGTGGAAGCCTCATGTATTTGATGACTTCATCTAGGCCTGGCATATGTAACAATGTAACAAAGCTTTCTCAATACTTATCGACAGCGAAAATTAAGGACGTTAATCGTGCAAAACAAATCCTTGGTTACCTAAAAGGAACCAAGGAACAATCTTTAATATTTAAAATAATATAACCAACATTTTCACTAAAGCTATAAAAAGAATAAAATTAATACATTTTATAACCGAACTTTTAGGAATCTAATTATCAATAAATCTCTTTTCAGAAACCCAAAAAGAGAAGCATTAACAGTCAAATCACACACACAAAACACATTTTTGAATTGTCCCGGGCACGACGTTAAACTGTGACCATTTCTACCTTACTAACCAAAGTAACCAACTAATACCTAACATAATGTTTCCAGTTTTTGTTAAAAAACTTATTTGTTAAAATCTTGTTGTAAATTTCCTTTTTGTCAAAGAATTTTTTTTGTATCTATTTTTTTTTTCAAACATTTGTTAAAAACAAAATGTATATTTGTGAATTTTTGTGCATATGTTTATATGTATTTCAATAGTATTCTATTTGTATGTTTATATATATTTGAAAAATGTTTATTTTGTATGTATCAAAATGGCTCCTTTTTGCACACATTGTACCAATATATTAACAATTTACTTTGACCAATGATAATAAAGACAAATCCCCTCCAAAAAATATTTTAATGTTTTATTTATTTTTATTTCTTCATTTATTTGTTTGTTTTATTTTTATTTTTATTTATTTATTTTTTTTCCTTTTCTCAAGTTAAACCAAAATTGAATCAGAAAGGATTTTTCCATTATATCAAAAAAGCGGGCGTGTAAAATGTTTTTGACTCCTAATGGGGGTAGTTATTTGCTTGATTTCTACCACACCTAAATGTGGCACAAGGCCAGAAGGTGGAAATAGGCAAGCTCTCCTACCTGAGGGGCATTCTTTCCTCATCAAAAATTGTCTGGGCATCCCCGTCGGCAATCCCCGGTAGGGGCGCCTCAGGCGACAAGTAATTAACTTGCCCCACCGTAAAGACCGGTGGCAAGACCTGGGAGGGTGGACCTCCTAGGTAGTAGCGGTGTACCTCAGTCTGACAGGTGCTCGGCCAGATCTCGCCCCCTCACTTGTCGGGTTGAGTGTCAAGAACGGATTCTTGACGAGTACGACTCCCCTGTCTCCCTGCAGCCGAAGCTGCTAGGAGACACATCCCCGTCAGACGAACTAATGGGGGTAGTTCTTTAAATTTCTGCCCACATCAGCAATATTTGGAACAACGCCGGGAAAGTGGGGAAGTAAGCAGGCTCCTCTAAAGGAGGGGCACTCCTGCAATTGAAAAACTTGCCTGAGTAACCCCGTCGGCATTCCCCGGTCGGAGCGCCTCAGGTAGTAAGCGATGAACTTACTAGACTGGAAAGCCCAAGGGAAAGGACTGGGAGGATGACCCTCCTAGGTATTACCTAGGCGGTGTAACTCAGTCCGACAGGTGCTGGGCCGGTTCCCGGCTCCTCACCTGTCGGGCTGAGTGTCAAGAACGGATTCTTGACGAGTACTGCTACCCTTTTTCCCTGCACCCGAAGCCGCTAGGAGACACATCCCCATCACACGGACTAATGGAGGTATGAGACGAATAAATTCGCCAATCATTTTTATAACCACCGCCTGTGCTAAACAACCAATGAAAACCTTCCAAATTAGCATAAAAATTGTCGAATTTTGGATTCAATCAGTTCGCCGCTAAATATGTCACGGACCGCATTTAATTCTTGGCTTCCATCTTGGTTCTGCCAACTACAGTCGAGATCTGATCTGGACTACGCCGCCAACTTTGTTCAACATAATGTTAGAACCCTTAACACCCGGTGACAAACCATTGCAAGATGACTGGTAATTCTTTGACCGCAGATTTCTCGTATGAGTTTTCCTCTCCTAGAAGGATTGCCTCCTCAACGGCTTACAGGAGCTCCTTCTTCCCCGCTAATGTCATTTACCCATCACTGGGACTTAGGTAGCCGAGCAGCAGAGCATGGTCCACTCGCCGGTGGGTATTAAATGCCGCAGTCAACAGGGTCTAAGATCTTCTGGAGGTTTCTGTCCGGGTTACCTAACGCTTAATCATTAGTTCAAACACCTTATCTCACAAGGCAGTGGGAATTCAGTTTCCTGGCGCTGAACACTCACTATTTAGCAGAGCTCCGTTAGCGTGGCAGAACTTCGTGGCAGAACGTCCACGTCGGGATGATTAGATTGGGACAAGCTATATATGATGCTAGAACATTTGTGTGCTTTTAAAACACGTTTACACCAATCCTTGAGCTACATACACACATATATACATACATACACAATACATAACACACATACATACATATATACACACATGCATACATGCACATATAGACACACATATACATATTCACATACAAATACGTACATATATATATATATTTATACACATACATACATTGCATATATACACATACATATATCTATACACACAAACATAAATATATATATATACATATATACATGCAAACAAACATGAACATATATACACATACATATATGCATACATATACATACACATGCACATATATAAACATACATGATGATTGTAACGTCTTGTCAGACGAGTGCCACTCTCTCAGACATTTAAAATCCATGCGACTAAATGTCTGAGGGAGTATCTATACAAATATGATGTTAAAGAGTCTTAGCTTTGTACGACAGCTAAGTCTCTCTCTCTCGGTTCAAAATGTTGAGATCCAGCAACAAGCAAGTGCAAGATAGCCAGCAACAAATTAAACTGCAGACCAGCTTAATGCGGGTACTGCTCTTCCGTTTTATGTTTTTTTAAATCAGAGATTTGCTTCTCCTAGAAAGGTTGCCTTCACCACGGCTTACGGGAGCCCTCTCTACCCAAATACACATAGACACACACACAAATATACACGGTGTTAGTTGGTCGTTGACCCAGAAAAAGAGTTCATTCGCCCTTTGTAAGGTCTTGTTTTTAATCCTTCAGGGAGACTAGCCGCCCTCCTCACCAAACAATTCTGATGGGGGAACCAGTTTAGTCGCCGGTGACCCGACCATGAAGCAGTTAGTACTGGGTTACATGATACCAGTAGCATATGACATGACATGACCTGACATGAATAAACATACATACACATATACATACATACATACATACATACACACAGATACATATAATGATGACAGATCAATTATTACATGCTTCCAGCATTTCAAGCCTACACGTGTCACAACTTTTTCATTGCCACAAGACTATTTTTATAGACAAATACCTGACGGAGTATCTATACAAAGATGATGTTACAGAGTTTTAGCTTTGTACAACAGCTACATCTCTCTCTCAGTTCAAAATGTTGAGATCCAGCAACAAGCAAGAGCAAGATAGCCAGCAACAAGTAAAACTGCAGATCAGCTTTACGCGGGTACTGGTCTCCCGCTTAATGGGTTTTTAAATCAGAGATTTACTTCGCTTAGAGGGGTTGCCTTCAGCATGGTTTCCGGGAGCCGTCTCGGCCCCACAGGAATATACATACGACTGATGGCCGCTTGTGAATTTCATACTTCCATACTTTGGAGGAACCCGATTAAAACAGCATAGGGTGTGTGCTATTTCTTCTTTTTCTTCTTCTTCTTCTTTTTCTTCTTCTTCTCATTCTTCTCCATCATCATCGCCATCTCAACAATAGTCTTTACTCTGTTGACACCAAAGCCAACAGACAATAGGCTATTGTTGCCATATAGTCTGTTGGCCTGTATACGAGCTTAGGTTAGGCTATTGATGAGATGACTTTATAAAACAATAGTTAATTTTGTTAGGCTGTATAGTTGACCGAGGTGTGTTTTTAGTCCTGTTAAAATTTAGGAAGTCCGCTATATCAGGCTGTACGTTTGCATCTTTTGAGAAAGGCATTATGATCACCACTTATCAAGTCCTGGTGGCAACTCAAGGATAAGCGTTTAGTGTTAGGTAAATGGAGAGACAAATTAAGCCTTGTAAAGTATCAATTTACTGGGAAGCCCCTAAAGTTCTCCAATGGCGGAATATAAACAGGGTTGTCCTTGCACATTTTACAGGCCTTGGGGCGATGGCCTTTTAAATCTCACTTTCAGATCCTTGAGGAACATCATTCCGCCGTCTGTGTAAGACCAGCAGTATAGTTTCATAAACATTGACGACTAAACGAGACGATAATGATTGTAGTGACCTTGATAAAAGAAAATGACATAGTAAAATAAATAGAGAACGAATAAATAACAAATTGCCAAGCCAAGCAGCGACGATTATTTAAAGTAGTTTATAAATGCGATTAGATGATGAAATAAACAACCGTTATTTATTTGTTTATGTACAACCTTGCTCAGTTAAAACTGAACAAAATTGCAAAACAATATGGCCGCCCATTATGGCCGGATTTTACGAGTGCAATGTTCGTCGCCGTTTGAATCATAATCATTTTTGACGGACTATTCGCAGCGATGGACCTTGTTAATGCATCCTGATTCATCGATAGAACCGCAGAAGTCTAAGACCGTAATAAAAGTATGGTCCAAACCCATCCCATCCCTCCCTATTCACATCATCAGCTCAGCCTAAACCAAAATGGCCGACACCCATCAACAGATATTTTCCCGGGTTTAATGATCTATATATTGTGGTTATTGAATGCAACTTGTATATCTACTTATCTAAATGATCTAACATCTTCCTTATCTGTTTATCTGAGTTGATAGACGTCCAAGAAAGCTGAACATTGGATGCTGCTAGTTTTAGAACCGGTTCGATTAAGATATTGTAAAACGATTTAAATATTTCGACTGCTGATTAAACACACCAACGCAATTTCTTTTAGACGAAATGAAATCAACGGTAAATCTATATCTATAATGCCAAGCTGTTTATCGCAGTGATAGTGAGATTGAAACACCGAATTCATATTCAAAATTAAATCATTTTTTTATATACTCACAATGAATATGTGGATTGACTTAGGTAATTAATCAAAGTATATATTGTTTACACAGTAACATTTCCTTAATTTCATATTCTTTTTCATCCCTATCAGTGGAACGATTTACTGTTCTTTTCTTTAACCTCTCATCCACACATTACCATGTCCAGTAACACACTATCTAGAGTCCATCGCTTAAAATTCAAGGTTAAAGATTCGCAAGCAACATGAATTAAAACAAATGCTCTGCTGATATTGCCAAGGCTGATTAAAATAAAGCGGACGTCACCTCCTGACTAAATGTTACCAACACCTGTACATATCAGATATCTCTCCAAATCAACCTCGTTCATGCATGGAGTATTGCCGACAAATGTGGACGGTCAATGAACACATTTAAATACAGGATAAACCTAAATACCGCCTTCTTCATTTCTTTTACACATTTTTTACAACCATCATAAACTGTACATATATATAGGAAAGTTTTTTTTTTTACATAAAACTCCCCCATTAATTAAAGGTAGTTATAATCAATGCTAAACAAACGGGCAAAATATGTGTGTGGCTATGATATCTCTTCTTCAGCTAGTGGAAGAAAAGGCAGCGTCAACATCTCAATAAAGAGTCATTACTTCAAATTGATAGTTTCCTCGTGTTGCAGTGAAACATTAATTTTAAATGCCCCGTTACCAAATAATGTTAAAACATAATTATTGTAAATATTTGTAATTTTGAGAATAAATATTGATCCGTGTTAACTTCTACATGCGCGCGTTTATTATATATATTTATTAGCAGACAAAATCTGGTGTACTATTACAGGCGATAAAATAAGCGGCAAATATCCCTAGCTCGTGATGCACCCTTGCACAAAGAGCGAGAAAAAAAGTTACATTTCAATAAATTTATGTTTTGAAATTAATGATTTCTGTGTGTTGTGAAATTGCATGCGCCTCGGTCAGAGAGGAGTGGTTTCTCGCCGCAATGTCGGATCCTGTACTCGATTTAAAGGGATTTTAATAGAATGTCTTCTGAAAACCTCGTAGTATATGAACCTCTTCGACCTAAATATCTTGACTAAACAGATAAGTAGTAACCCCCACCGTAAAGGCCCCGAGATAATAGAAATGCTTGTGATAATAGACTTGTGAATTACTTCCCGACCTTCTGAATTTTTTTGCTGTACTGACATTAAGAAGTGTAAATGTAACGTCTGATGAACTCCGTACTCAGTGCCCTTATAAATATGGTCACAAACAATATCCTCCTACGTCCTAATGGCACTGTGCTTTGTTGGGAGGTTAATAAGAGCAGGAAAACACAAGGTAAGATTGGACTATGTATTTTTAATTGTGATCTTCCCTCGGATCGAAAGTAATCCCTACTATTATAAAAAAAGGAAGGTTTCCTATGCATCTGTGTGTCTGTTAGTTTGTTCGCTATAAATTTAAAAACGTCTGAGTCAATTTGTTTAAAATTTTACACAAATTTACTTTATGCGTCCTGAAGTGTTTTTTAGATGTGTTTTATATCGGAAAGTCTTCGATGAGTATCGGAAATCGATAATCAAAATAATCTGATGAAAAAAAAAACAGTCGAATTTGATTAAAGTTTACACTTGAAAACTCCTAACATCACCCGTGCATTTTAGAAATTTTATTAACACATAAGCAGAAAGGCCCGACATACCAAATCAACAGTTATGTTTTTGATATGAAAGGGGCGCATTCGAAATAAATGCTTCTCCTTTGTATTTTAAAGTTTTATTCAAGCTTTCACCGATTTCGAGGACAATAAAAAATATTGGAATGTGAATAAGTCCTCAATCGTCTTTAAACCCCGGTTAAGGTAGGATCTACTTGCCAGTGTAATAAAAATGCTTGTAATTACAAACGACACTATCCTTTGGTAACTCAATTTAGTTTTTGTTCTTTATTCGTACAATTCTGTAATCGCCAGCGGTAACATATGTAGATTGAATTAGTCTTCGCGCGAAAGAGCAGGACAGAAAACGTTTTAAATAATAATAATAATAATAATAATAATAATAATAATAATAATAATAATAATAATAATAATAATAATAATAATAATAAGAGAATAACAATAACAAAACTTTCGCTGGCAAGGACTACTATTGACCGTAACCAGTTATACAAAACTATTGAGATTTTCATCTCTATTTTTCTCGTTATCTACTGAATATTTTTAATGAAACCTACATGTAATATGTTCATTATTAAATTGTAAAGATTTTCTATTCTGAAAGAAGTTTACAAAAATTAATTTAAAAAAGTTATTTTAAAGTTTTTGTTAAAAAATTCAGATTTTCGCATTATTCAGGCATTTATGACAAAGAGAGAGTTGCAAAAAAGAGTTGTGATGTGAGTAGAAATACAAAATGAAACAGAGAGAATATATCAGATCTGTAATAATACAAAGAAGGTGTTGCAAAAATGAGGTGTGGTGTGAGTAGAAATACAAAATGAAATAGAGAGTAGGAGACTTTTTATACATACACGCAAAACCACATTCATTTTTTAATCTAAATCAATAAATTAGGTAAAATATAATCTTAAAAAGACACGATACAAGTTAGAAAATCATTTCATCCAAGACATGAAAATTGTTAAACAAAATGTTTTTACTATAGGCTTTAAAAATAAAGGTACAAGATTCAATTTGAAATTTATTTATCTTCAAAGTGCACTTTTATTTCATTTTACAAAGTAAGGTATTAAATGTGTATACCTTACTTTGTAAAACTTATAAAAGTGCACTTATATATATATATATATATATATATATATATATATATATATATATATATATATATATATATATATATATATATATATATAAACAGACACATATAATCACAGATTTTTGAATTCGGGCGAAACGATTTCGGCGAAGAAGTACTGCCGACAAATGTTTCGAAAAGCATTAGAAGCTCCAACGTATGTGCCCGAGATTTTTCAATATGAAGGGGTCAATTCTTATTCATGACAACGCTCGCCCGCATATTACTCAACTGATCCTGCAGACGCTGGAAGAATTAGACTATGAGATACTGGCTCATCCGCCATATTCTCCGGACCTCTCGTGCACAGATTTTCACTTTTTGAAGCATCTCGATAACTTCTTGTGCGCAAATTGCTTCCAAAGCCGAGATGGTCCCGAATCGGCCTTCATTGATGTTATCTCTTCCCGAACTTCGGAATTCTGGGCTAATGGAATAAACAAACTTGTTCTTAGTTGGCACAAATCTATCGATTTAATGGTTCTAATTTCGATTAATAAAGTTTTTTTTTTCTGAAAGGAGTTATGCTCTGTTGAAATTGAACGTCAGAAAACGACATTTATTTTTGCACCAACCTAATATATATGTGTGTGTGTGTCTGTGTGTGTGTGTGGGTGTACGTGTGTGTACGTACGCACTTATTTTCCTCTAAATCTGGTTTCAATTGCCATTGGCTTCGAGTTTATATGCTAGCCGAGGAAGGACATGGTGGCATCTCTCGTCACAGAATAATTATCACTTCCTATTTTAATAATTATAAAGTTCCTTTAAGAAATTAAAGCTGAGCATTCTTTAGAGAATTGCGAAAAAAGTTGTCAACATTAGCGCGAATGCAACATTACGACTTACGATTGTTACATCGTTTGGGACTGTATTATGAATGCTCGTCGACAAAGCCATTATAGGTTTTTATAATCATTTAATTCTGGTGTTAATTGGTAGAGTTTCTCATGTTAGATATTAGTCTGCGACATGTGACATGGTTTTGTGATTAGGTTCTTATCTCCCGAGACACAGTAATTTCTCCGGACATCGATGATGGCGAAAGCATTAAACATCTGTGTATGTACGTTTTAAATATTATTGTGAATAATTATCTTTTTTAAATGATGTGTGTGTGAGTAGCAAGTCAGTGACTTAGTTTGTAAGCGGCTTTGCGGATTAGGCAATAGATAAATTCGCTTCTTGCGAATCTGCGAAGCCTAAAGTGCTTTGAATCGGAAAAAGACGATTCCCTCGTCGAATAAGATTACATAAAATACATAAATTGCCCTCCTGGGATGAAGAACGTTCGTTTTATCCTTTAAAGTAGCTGACCAGTGTCCAGCCTTGTGGCCGATTATTAAGAGTTCGCCTGTCCATCACTTGGGTCTTATTACATACGCGACCAGGTATCGGTCGGACTCGATTATGAGCATGAACGATTACAGTTCCTCACCGACGAACTGACTCGGATCTGTCTTTCTTTGCTTTACTAACCACACACACGCACACACATATTTATAGTAGGTAGGGATTCAAGAAAAAAAATAACACACACGAGTATATATATATATATATATATATATCTTCGTATTATAACTACTCACGGGCAAGTGTTTTGTCGTCTATACCTAAGCGGAATAGGTAAATCTAGCGAGATTGGGATCTTGAAACCAGTATTTCAAACTGGCGCCTTTACATCTGGTAATGAAAACTTGCTCGTAAAAGTTGCATGATATATTACATGTAACGTTTTTTTTTTTTTTTTGCTATATTGTTCATATTTAAAATGCCTCCCCACAGACAGAGTTAGACACCAGTGTCGTTTTTTTACGTGGAGAAAAGGAACAAACATAAAAATTGTCTCAGTCGTGAAGGATTTCTCCTCCACTGACAGAGAACAAGAAATTGAAGTGCAGCATCTGAAGAACAGATACTACACTGTGATCTTATTGTTAATGGAACCTATTTAAAATAATCTCTAGCTCTGTCTCTTTCTTTCTCTCTCTCTGTGCATATATATATATATATATATATATATATATATATATATATATATATATATATATATATATATATATATATACACACTGAAATATTCGGTGTTGCCAGGGTGAATTTGATATATTTGAATATTCCGCCTCACACATAATTATCGTATTGATTAATCGAATCATTATTTCCTAATAAATTCTTTTTCCGCATCCCTCACCTAAGTGCGTTTTATTATATAGAGATCCTGACAGTACCCCCTAATCTTATTTTCTTTCTTTATCTTTTATATTTTTCTCCTTGTTCTTTAAAAATGTAATGTAAGTATTGCAATTATTTTATATCATAGTGTATATCTAATACTGTTAAATATCTTTCTGTTTTTACTGATTAATATATATAATATATATAAATGTTATAAGATATCTATTGATTAATATATATAATATATATATATATAAATTTTATAAGATTATTAATTAATTAATAGATATCATAATTAATTAATGTTAATGAAATAAATTAATTTAGTTTCAAGCAGGGCATATCTACATATCTGGACACTGGTAAATGGAAATGTAGCATTAATTTTGAAAAACCTCTACATAAACATCATTTCGGGTGTGTTCTCTAACTAGTGTATAAATGTAAATTTTAAGGACTTCGAATGCCATTAACATACAACTGGCCATGAAAAATAGCTGAATATATTTGTGTAGATGAATATGTGTCGGATCACTCTTTACATAAAAGTTGTAGGATTTACATGAAATCATAAAATGTATTAATAATCTTATAGTTTGCCGAGGAACAAAATTAAATGATATCCAACATTTAACTCCCGGCGCATAAAAGACCATGAGGATATTACCGGCTTACTGCATCAAATATATAAATAAGTATATTTTGGTGTAATAGTATGCGTATAAAATCGACTGGAAAAAAAAATTCATAGTGAAACCCAACATCAATTTTATCCCTCCCGATAAAACTACATGCTCTCATTTATAAGTGGCACAAGATAACAAATTCGTTCAAAGTTAAAATACAAATTTAAACAATCTTTATGTCTATGAAGATGAGTTGTTTTCTCGCTTTGACATTGAAATTTAAAGCCTAATTTTAGGAATTATTAAAACGAACTCCTTGATATATACTGGCATAGATATGCGAGCAACTATATAAAGGTTAACTAATTTGCATATCTGCTACAATCAAAATTCACTGAAATATTTTGGATTTCTTCCCAAATATTTTAAAACAAATTCTTAATATTTTGACTCTGTCAAAATATTTAATTTTTTTTTTTTTACGGAGAATACTAGACTCGAAATTCAATCAATTATTTGAGAACAATTTGTCTCGGCCCTTCGCTACATTTCTAGAAAGATTTTAACGAAGAACACATTTTAAAAGGGTATAGATATTTTCTCCGGAGAGCAGAAAAAATCCGAACCGATCAGTTCAGAAATATTTTCCAATCTGATAAAATTTGTTGAATTAGCTTAAAACGAAAACTCTGTTTTTCTTTTGTTTACATCACGTGACACAACACAGCCAATGAGAAAGCTAAAAAAAAAGTCGTCTGCTGAATTCAAACAAACCGCTCCAATTCACTTGGCCTTCGGGTCAAGTTCAAAGTGTGGTGTCTGTTCTTCAGATGCTGCACTTCCGTTTCTTGTTCTCTTTCGGTGGAGGAGCAGTCCTTCACGACTGAGACAATTTTATTGTTATTTTTGTACCTTTTCTCCACATTAAAAAAACGACCCTGGTGTCTAACTCTGTCCCATGGGGGGCATTATAAATAGGTACAATAATGGAGCGTTGATATATTACGCATTTTTTTGTTCTTTAGATGATTTTTAAGCTGAATTCTATTTAGGCATTATATTCGCATTTTGCAGAATGTACCTCAGTGGTCGATACTTGGATCTTTATTATTCCTAATATTTATAAATGATCTCCCTCATAAATTAGTCTGTGAGATGGGTATATTCACTTACGACATCACGCTTTATAACAGGCACGAGGGAAAAACGAACACATACCTAAGGCAATAGTGGAAATCCTAAGGGAAGACCTCAAATCTGTAGTGAAACGGTGGTAAAAATTGTTGGGTGCATTAAATACTGCGAGGACTACGCTCGTTTTGCTTAAGAATTACAAAAACAACTTTTCAACCACTAAACATGCCTGATAGGACGGCTTTCAAACTGCTTTGCTTAACATTTATAGGAAACATGAGTTGGGTTAGATACATGAAGGGCATTGCCGACGCTGCTCCGAAGAAGGTGGCTCTCTCTACCGTACTAGAAAGTTACATACGCCTTAAAGTATGCTGTACCTCAATAAGGCCACAATTCGGCATTGTATTGAATATTGCTGTCATGCTGTTGCTAGTGCACCTGATACTGATCTCTCACTCCGGGACAGGATTTTAACAAAAGTAGGCCCTGAATTGTAATTTAAGTTTTCAACCTCCCATTGACGAAATGTTGCATCACCCTACCTGTTTAACAAGCATGTTAACGGCAGATGCCCCGACGAACTACAGTCCTTTGTACTCCCTCGACGTAAATGCACCTGAAATACCCGACAAACAGCAAAGTCCCACCCCTACACAATATATATCGCTAGATTATGAAAGCCTTCTACCCTCATAGTTACTTCTCTAGAACTGCTAGACTTTGGAATTCCCTTTCCGGTTACTGCTTCGCTTACTCTACTGACATGCAGAATTTCAAGTGTAATGTGAACAGACATCTTGCTGCTCAACTCCCTGGATTGTATTTCTGTCACTTATGTTCCTGATAGTAGCGCCCTACATCAAAGTGTCACTGTGCCTTGTTGGGGGTGTGTGAAAATGTAATAAAAAAATAAAAAAGAATTGCGGAAAATTTAAGATAAAAACAATCAGGAACACGAATATATATATATATATATATATATATATATATATATATACATATATATATATATATATTACCCAATATCTGAGTATATTTGCGTGGATGTGTGATATTTGGCGGACCACTCTACAACTAAATATCAGTGTATTTACATGAAATCTAAAACTGCACTAATCTTATAATCTTATAATTTGCCAGTAAACAGAACTGAAGTGATATCTATCTTTAAATCTAGAAACATAAGAGACCATGGGGACAACACCCGCTTCAACCGTATATAAATATGCATATTGTAATGTAATAATACACGTAAAAAAATCCGCAAACAACAACAACAATTACAACAATATATATATATATATATATATATATATATATATATATATATATATATATATATATATATATATAAAAGTTTGTTTTGGAAATGTCGTTACTTTCAATATATACCGTTTTCGATTAACGGGTCTAGATTGTTATTTTAAAACCATTCACCGTTAATTTTGAGTTAAGCTCAATGTGTCTATTTAATAGGGACAGATCATATATAGTGAAAAAGTTTGTTGAAAATTCAAAGACTCACATGTTCATTTGCATAACCTTCGTTTATTTCCTGGATTTTTTCCATAACTGCTGTTTAATTGATGAGTGGGCAATTTTACGAGTTATGTTCCCATGAAAATATCATGTCCCCACCAACTTCTTCAGGTATTTATCCATTAGATTTTTACAACAAAAGGTATATTTTTAACATGCTGGACATCGTACATACATACATACATATATATATATATATATATATATATATAAATATATATATATATATATAAATATATATATATATATATACACACTCTAATAAAGGCGTCTTCCTGTCTGTTTTTCTGTTCACAATTTGGTTCATATATACAAACTATACGCTGTTTCACAAACACATTTTCATACTGAAAACAAAAGAAAAAGGAAAGGAATAGAAAAAAGGAGGTTTATATTCTTAAAATTTGTCTTATATTATTTTAATATATTTTAACTGTTTATTGTGTCCTTTCTGAAAAAATGCCATTTTATTCTATCAATTTTAAACTCTCCTTTGTTTCAATCAGAACCTTTTCTAAATTAACCACTCCATGGGACATAATTATCACAATTCTCAAAGCCATTTCAAATTTTATAGTAATTATTTCATTATATATTTATATTTAACTTTATTACGTTTATTTTATATGGTTTTTTTCTCTTCACCCGTACTATGTAATATGGGTAAAACGTGATTTTTAAATAGTCAGATACAATTAATATATATATAAATTTTAATTATAAATCCTATTTAATGAGATCAAGCAATTTTATTAAAATTAAAGGTTAACTCATATTATTTTTTAAAACTTTTATATAAATTCTAAATTTAAATTTAAATTAAATCTTTCCGATATTCTTTTCAAATTAAAGAACTAACTCCAATATCAAGTAAAAATTACTTTTTTTTACTAGAGCTTCAAATTATCTGACATAACAGCAAGAGAAGACTCGATTCAACATATTTCCCATATGTTATATTTTCTCTCTTTGGTTTTCATGCATAAAGTAAATTTCACAGTGTATAAAGATAATTTGCTACTGGAAATAGTCATAATTATACGCTACTTCCAGAAGATGGGAGATATAACATTTGGAAATTTGTTATTTCAGATCACATTAAACAATAGCAGCAAGTTGTAATCTCTCCTCTACTAAACTCAGAGGTTTTGCGGATATATATATATATATATATATATATATATATATATATATATATATATATATATATATATATATATATATATATATATATATATATATATGACACACAGTTTCCCACTATTCTATTGAAGGAAGTCGAATATTTCATTTTAGTCTTTTAAAACCGCAAAAACAAACCATTTTAATATTTTTAGAATATTTTTAATTAATAAATAAAACATTTCCTTGAGTATTTCTAAATATTTTAAAGTTAAAAACCAATGCAATTTTTTCGTATGCAAAATATCGTTAAAAGCATTTTTCCTGACAGTTTGTGTTTTATTTTTGTTGTTGTGTTGTTTTTTCTTTTGTTCAACTAAAATGATTGATGAATTCAATATTTTAGCAGCGGGCTTAATTTATTTCTTTGAAATATATTTAAAACTTAAAAAGTGTTTTTTTTCTGTTTGTTTGCTTGTGTTATAGCATTTCATCTGAATATAATTCACATGACTGAAATGCGAAATAAAATAGGAAATTCTCTATTCTCTCCCGAGACATACGAATACAAATCTATATTAAAAATTCATGAACTAATCAGTTTGAAGTAAAGTTTTTTATATGAACTTTAAATAAACAGTATATTTAATATTAGTTAACACATTCTCTTGTGTTTTATCTTATAAAGAAATATTTTAGGCGCCGTGCTGAAATAATAACGTTATTTTAAAAGCCATATTAACTGGAGTTGCGCTTTCAATCTATTCTGCACTTTCACTATATAATTTAATGAAAAAATACAATAAAACTTTAATTTAACTTGAAAATTCTATCGAAAATATAGCAAAGTACATACACTGCACCAGCACCATTATTATTATTATTATTAGTAGTAGTAGTAGCAGTAGTAGTAGTTGTAGTAGTAGTAGTAGTGGTAGCAGTAGTAGTATCATTATCATTATTATTATTACTACAACAACAACAATAAATAAAAAGGTACTTAAAGGGGAATGTTGATCGTGCATAAACGGGGTTTAATAGAACAGTTACCCCCTTAAAACCGTTTTCATTTGTTTATTTAATCACGAAAACATTTTTAAAAGTACTATTTGAGGCAAAAAAAGCCAAAAGTATTATTTGCATATGTATGTAAAAATAAATGTAACAAAAAATAAGAACATTTGTGTGGAAAATATGAATTAAAACAAAATCAAAATGAAATAAAAAAAAAATAAAAACAAGCGCAAAATAAAAGGATGAATCGAATTTAATTAAAGAAATAAAAAGAAAATCAACAAATAAAATATATGCTCGATTACAAAAAATGTGTAAGATAAAAGGATGAATCGAATTTAATTAAAGAAATAAAAAGAAAATCAACAAATAAAATATATGCTCGATTACAAAAAATGTGTAAGATATATACGAAGAAAGGGAAAGAAAACCTCAGGGAGCAGTCATTAAATTGAAACCCGTTTAGCAAGGGTCTACGTTCCCGTGAAGTGTAAGAAAACTGTATATGACATCGACTGGCACCACCCCAACTAGTTGAAAAGGGTCCGTGAGGATGAAAGGTCCGAGGTGGCAAAGTACTAATCAGACCTCCATTGAAAGTTGAATATTAATTGTTTATAGCTCTGGGATGAGGTGATTTCATTATGGATTTCGGTCTTCTTCAGGTGTATCTCGAACTCGCGAACAGTTTTTTTGTGGAATTTCGAACCCAACCCTTCATTGTTACGGGGTACCATGTTATCGTTCTTTTCAGGCCGTCCCTGCTGCTACCGCTTAATGCTGTTGCTGCTGCGTCTATCGCTGTCGCTGCCATTGTGTTGTCACTGCCACTGCAGTTCTCGAGTTCGAGATACACCTGAAGAAGGCCGAAGGATGGTACGGCCGAAACGTAGTGGAAAAACACCGAAGATGAGGAAGTGAGTCTGAAAAACGAAATCTATATTGTGCAGTTTAAATCTGGTCCCTTGGGTATGTATCTTGTTAACCAAACCACAAGAAACACTAATGGCCGATGCCAACGAGAAATCAATGGCAAACGGCTGTTGCGTGCGATCATCTGCGCGGGTGGTCAAGAGGTGGAGAACATTGGAAATCTGGGGAGGCTTGTTGTCACTCGGTCTCCAGAAAATACCACATGTTACTGCCAGTGAGCGATGAATGCCTGTGAGACAACCTCCACCGAGTGAAATAATAATAATGTCCCCTCCCAAATTCACCACCACCCTGATTTAATATCAGAGATGTTATTTTCTTAGTTTTTAACCAATGTTCACATAATGGTGTGATTGTATTTTAGAAGTTATGTAAACTTCATTTCCATATTTATGTATTCTGCACTGATATGAAAATGAAGACTATAGCGGAGTATAGGATTCCTAACCATGTAACTGATGAAAATACGCTACACATTTGGATAAAAAAACATGGTGGAAAAATGTGCATAGAAGATCAGAAAAACAAAACTTTAAATATAATTTTGTATTAAAAAGTAATACTTATTTAGATATTTCAACATATAATATGTTGGTGGAAATCTAGCTCCCCAATAAGGGGAACTCTGAATAGGAACAAAAATAAAAAGTGAAAAGGTGATTTTTAGAATCGGAACAGCTACTACAACACTGTGGTTTTGTTCCGAAGGGCAATAATTGTTTGTTTTATGTTTCTTTAATGTTTGTTCCTTAAATTCATAATTCAGTTTTATCAGTATTAGATTGTATATTGCTTTAAAATTATGTTATTTTACATAGATAATATTTATATTTTATATTGAATAAGGTTCAGTTTCATTATTAATCGAATTGGGTTCCTTTCTTTTCTTTTTAACATGATTTAATACTGTTTTTAAAAATGCTGTTTTATAATATCGCCAGTAAAAGTTCGACAAATCGTACCTACATTGTCTGCAGGCTTATTTTTGTTAAAATGCCTTCTATATATCGGTTGCGTCATATTATGAAGATTCAGCAGACCACAGGGTGAATATCAAAGAGAGGGAGAGAGAGAGAGAGAGAGAGAGAGAGAGAGAAACGGAGTAAGTACAAGAAACTTGCCAGAGAGCTTACAGGAATATGAAATATAAAGGAGTTAAGATATGACCAATAATAGTAGGGCCAATAGGAACAATCCGAAAAAAAAATTGGAAAAATGTGAAAGATCTAAATCAGATGAAAAGCTGAAAATAAAACAAACAACAGTAATGAAAACAGTTGAATGTTTGTGGAAAAACCTTGAATACACAAACCAATACAAATGAGCTAAAACGCTAAAGCGGATGTATAGAAACTACAAAAGAATTAAAAAGATGAAACGAAAGCATAACTGAATGAGGGAAACTGAAATTGTAAAAACCCGTCTCCTATAAAGAAATGTATCGACACCAACTGGCACCACACCAAATACTAGAGAAAAAAAACGAGGAGAGAAAGCACTAACAAGACTTCCGCTGAAGGAGTGAGGAAAGGATTTAAACCTTGCTAAGGCTTAGTACTCCCCTCCAACTTCCAAGGATGGTAGTTGCCAGCAAGAAACCAATGGTTAATTGCTGTTGCGATAACTCATATTATTTTGCAAAAGTTCTCGAAAGAAGTAGAGAGTAGTGCAAATATGGGGAGACAATTTGTCATTGAAACTCCAGGAAACATTACAGGTTGCTTTTAAGGAGAGTTATTTGATGATGGCCTGTGCGAATACTCCTTGTGATTAAATAATGAAATAAATAATAACAGAATAACGCTTCTGAGACATAATAAAAAATGTTAAATAGCACTAACTAGAACATAAATGCTTTAAAGAATATGCAAATTAGCTAGATATTTTGCTAATAAATGCAATTCCACTACCTATATAAATATAAAATTTGTATTTTCTTTTTAAATAAATAGAAAAAGGAGTTTTTAATATGAATATCAACACACAAACCACCAAATTTCTTTATGTATACGTATATGCGTATATATTTATGTGTGTGTGTGTGTGTGTGCGGAGGGTACGTCGTGTAAGCCCTTATGTATCTTCTTCAATAACTCTTCATCTCGCTTTCGGTATATTTATCACAGTATATATTCATGAATGCTTGGTATTCACAGTGCGTTCATGGGCAGGTTTAAGGTCCAGCAAGTTGCCAAGCAACATTATATCTTATCTGATGCGTCATTCTCCGATACGCAATGATAGATTCAATAGGACGCGGTCAATCCCGAATATCAATAAGTGAATCATTGTTCAGGGTGTTGTCGGCCGAAGCATTTGAACTCTCCGTCATAATCAATCGATCAGTTTATCGAAATGTTCCTGATTTAATCTTTTCTCTTTTATCTAATTGTCATGCTTCCAAATCGATTTAAACCAAAAGTCTATGAATGACACGTTTAAGAAACACTCAAATACGCCTGGTCAGTTATGATTAAAGAATAAAAAGTAAACAGATATATTCATATTGTAGTCATTTTCTGTAACTGTTAATGACTACTTTTTTACAACACAGTCACCGCTAGTCCAGGTCTGGAAGCCCCTCAATGATAAGGGTTTACGTGTGCGAGGTGAGACAACACGGTGATGATTGGTGATGGCGAAAATTAGATAGATATTCATTATTTAAAAAGACGGGTGAATAAGCATTTGTTTACGTTGAACTATACAACGACCAGGAAATAGCTCCGCGGTACTGTGTTCACGAGTTGAGCGATTTTGAGAAAATACTATAGATTATATTTCTGTTAGTAGTAACTGAAGGAGAAACAATTTCACACTGAGGCAATTTTTATTATGTAAAAATATAGTGTGCTGCTTTTACATGTGAGATTTGCCCTGCTTCAAATATAATCTGTAGACAAGAAGATAATCAAGATAATAGTTTTCTTATCATATTTACCTAGTATTTCTGGGAATCAGATACAAGATGACACTTACCCCTAAAGTTCCCTCCTTGACTTGTTGATAAATTAATAATCATTTTTGCAATCCAAGCAAACTTTACAACTGTCGACTTAATGAGCGTTAAACCAACTTCTTCCAAAAGAGGAAGTTTTATATGAGTATGAAAGTTACAAACGGTTCCCAGTTACATGTATAATACCACTAGCGGAGATGATGAAGTAAGCTGTTTTGCAAGTCTTGCAGGAGGTGTCGACACACCTCTACAATTCATTCAACAATACTAATACAATACTACACACAATGTCTTATATTCTAAATTTGGTCACGTGTACCTGACTCAACGTTACTTAACTTATGTGAACAAGCGTTAACCGCTAGGTCAACGTGATTACGTCGTAATTATTTTTTGTATAAATAAACGGTAAAGTTACTCGTAACTCTTTCAAGTGAATTCATGAATGTTAAGGTGTTTGCTTTATCGCAAATTATGAACAGGAAAGGGTGTTTTAATCCAATCGTTACTTCTTAACAAGATCTAATGACCACTCGAGGATAAAAGTATATAAATTGTTTCGAGCTTAGTGAACCAGAATCATTCGTCCGATTTGCAGCTGTGCGTTTATCTCAATGACAATATCTGCGACAACAACCTATTGAATGTTTCCGAATTGGAAAGTTAATCTCAGCCTAAGAAAAAATGTGAAAATAGAAGTGTCTCAGAGTTATTGATAATTTTGTATGTTATACGCATATGTGTTTATCATTGACCTACGATAACACAATATTCGATATTCATGCAAAGTTAATGGAATATACGCTGTAAAAATGATGGTAAATTTTTACAACCATTCCATTTTTGAGCGCCGTTTAATTTGAGTGACCCTGAACGTTGAATATCACTGCTAACTACGTAGACAGGTCTTAAAGACACCCACTGAAAACTAGAAGTATGGTACATTTTAATGCAGGTTGTTCCACAAAAACATTTTTATCGAACCCACAGAAAACTGTGACGAACTTTCTTAAAAAAAATCTGGTATTGCGAATATGCCCCATAAACTTGATGCTTATGTTAACAAATGCTATACAATTGAGTGTTTTCTCAATATAATCTATACAACTGAATTATATACAAGAATACAATGGAGTTTTCCTAATATAAGAAATAACATAAAAAGTTGTGTTAATGTAGGGAAGCTTGTAACTTACCTAACTAGCACGTGTGCATAATTCAAAGGGTCGGCCGTGCAATGAAATGAATGAAGAAGAAAGAAACAAAAACGGCTGCATTATCTCTTTATATGCCTGCAATGTGACCACACGATATGTAAATGAGATGCTCCTGATTGGATATAAAAGAGGGTTGAATTTTTAGAGGGAGGTTGATTTTGAAGTAGGATTTCGAAGAAATAAGTTGAATTAGCAGAAGTTCTTTTGGAGTGTAGAGAAGGTGTGTTACGTATACAGAAGTTTGGAAATTGGAAGTTTGGACAACAGTGTCAACCTTACCCAGAAAATTGTTGGTCTGACAGACAGAAGAAATAACACTCAAGTTATTGAATTATAAGCTATTTCGGCTGTGCGGTGACTCGAAGGCAGAAAATGGACAGATTCATCATTTTATATTGTGTACGTGTGTTGAAAGGTGATCTTTTATCGACGCATTTCATACATATTTATATATTAAATGCTTCCAAATAATCGCATGTTTTTATCACGATTTTTTTCCAAGAAATACAGAATTCTATTGAGAGAAATTTGAGAAACAATTACGGATTCTTTTTTATATGTTGCGGAAATAATTAGCCTTTATTTAATAAAAAGCCTAACCCCGCCTTTACCGGTGTAAATACCTATTAAAATATTTATTTGTTTATTTATTTTTTAATTTTTTTGCTGAGGGGTAAATGTCTATTGATTTTTTTGTGAGATTAGTTTATTTCTATTTTAAACAAGGGGAATATGAGCTGCTTAATCAATACTTTTGAACCTTTCCGTTTACAAAGTGCCATTTTTATATATTCATGCACTATTGCCAGTTTTAGCAGTACAATTTTTACATTTCATTTAATCCGGAGCCATTTATATAGGTGTAACTTTTAATTTCATTCACCGCAATTAGCAAGATAAAGCTCATTTCAAAAATGGCCTTAACTCTGGTGAATTTAGTGCCTAAGGAAAATCAATCGGTTGTTCCTTTATGCCACTTGATACTATTGCAAATCGTTAATATGAATCTCATTTAATTCTGTATTGTTTGGAACATGCGAAGTCATTAAACAATAAAAATGGAAAGGGAATGTCACAAAGAATTTTGTTTCCATTTTTACGTTAGCCAATCAATCTCTCTTTTCATATGTCCATGTTATCAATTCGCATCTCCTCAATATACGCGGCCAGGCTTTTAGTATCTTGCTGTGATTTCACTTATATCTGCCAGGCGTGACGAGTATTTCTCCACGTGTGCATTGTCATACTATCTCAAAATGATTAGAACATATATAAACAGATAAAATCCAACTTGAAACGAACAACTATAACGAAAGCTACGCTTTTACGAAGAGAGTCACAACTTTTAAAACGTTAATTTAGTGATATTTCTTAAAAGCTACCAGACTTTGACCAGTCGCTGTCGCTTTGCAATTTAATTGAAATTAACACTTAATATTATCGAAAACAATGTAAATCATTAAAAATAATAAATCATGATTAAATCCTTGAAAATAAAGTAAGAAGAAAAAACAACATTAATGAGTGAGTAAACAACAGTTATGAAAAAGAACAAAAATAATGGATAAGAGAAAGGCGACAAAACTAATCGATAATAATCTAAATAAATCAGTGAAAAGTGCGAAATATCTAGTAAATGAAGAAAGGCTTATGAGTGGTTGTCCATTTATTGATTTTGCGATTTGTCTATTCTTATCGATTATGTCTCCAATTTCCCTTAAATCAGTGAAAATAGCAATTTCATTGAAATTTGAACGCAGGTAATAGCCAAGATTTAGAACTGAGTTTTAAAATGTTCCAACCATTAACTTCGATTTTTTTCCTTAAGGAAAAACAACATTTTTTAGTTGATATTCAAAGTGGAAGAAACTGTTTCTTTACTCATAGTTTATCCTTAATCATCAATACTATACTTTCCTTCTTTTTCTCGAAGAAATAAAATTTTATAATTTATAGTGAAAAGTACGCCAGACACACCTATGTTTACTTTTATTATGTAGAAAACAAGTAGGCCACCCGACGTTTCCCAGTCGTAAAATATACTTAAATATTATATATTATTTTATATTTATTATAAAGGAGCGAATTATATTTTATTATATAAAATCAATTATATAGTAATGATTTAAAAATTGAAATAATATATTATTTGAATGTGGTCATGCTGAATAAAATGAAAACTATTTACTTTCCAGTGCTATTCGCGATCATATGATCTTTGGGCATTCGCATATCAGAAGCTTTAAAAATAGCGTAGTTAAACGTATGAATGTACATATGTGCAGCGTAGAATATACACCTGTAAAGTTATATTTTTTTAATTGCTCCACCAATTTCTACTGCCCTAAAAATAAAATCGAATTTGTTCCACAGACCCGAATATCCTCTATATAAATTTCAAGTCTCTAAACAAATAAATGATTGAGTAGTTTTGTGAAAACCGATCCACACACACATACACACAAATGCACAGTCCAAGTTACTTTCATATACAGAGAGAAAAAAATCAATTTTGAAAAGTAACGATTAAGCAATGTAACGTTCTCCGGGAACCAACACGTTGTAGGCTCAATCTCAAAACAGACAAAGAATAGAAAAGAACTTTAACTCGCTCTCTTGGTTACCGCTAACGTGATCTAATCTCGAACAAACTTTCTCCTTTCTTTTTTCCTACGCTATTTCGCTCACAGCTCGGTATTTGCATCCGCGTTATGTTATTATTATCAATATCTACCAGCTAAGAAGTAGAAAAATACGAAAACTGTTTAACGTTATAATGAATACACACAGAGACAGAAAACAAGGTGAATCTACAAACGCTTTATTCATCTCAATCATGCTTTACTCATTCGAGGGAAGGCCATTGAATGCAGATTTGCAAGGATGCAAGCAAAGAGTAAATCTTAACCACAATATATAAATCTATTCAAATAACAAACAACGTCAATACATTACTCGAATATACCCAATGACAATAAACCTCGAGAACATCGAAATGCCCGAAGGGAGTTAACATAGGAATCAACTAAATTTGGAAGACAATCCACTTCGAAAACAAAAAGTATTTTTAAAGAACTCATATCCTGCATTAAATGACTCATAGAAGGTATATATGCTGTTTAAACAAACCAGCAAACCAACCAAGCAGTAGAAATTAGATATCTTAGAAGACTTCTTCACATATAATACAAAAAACACTTTTTTCGACAATGAAGTCCGCAGAAAGATCAAACAAGTAACTCACAATGTTTACGTAACTGAAAGTAAGGAAACTCAGAGTGTATTCACATGTAATATGCCCAAAAGAATTTGCAATGACCACTCTGTAAGGGACAGTAGAGGGAAAAAACAATACGGGCATACAAAAGAGAAAATGGGCCGATACAACTTTGATTGGCAAACAAATGGTTAATGTTAACCATGCCCTCGATCACAATCGCACTAAATAGTCAACTACTTCGCCATTCATCCACCATACAGCTCTCTAAGAGCCTGTCTAACGTTAAGAGGAATTATTAGATATTTACAATACCCATTTTTTTTTAAACTTTGATTCAGTTCAAATAAAATCTATTGGTGCTGCGACGTATGAAGTTATTCTGGGTCCAAACCAAATTCATAAGACATCTGAAGTTTTACTGTGAAATATTTGTTCACATTACATTTAATGGTAAACATATTGATACACTCGGGAAAATAAGAAAACGGCAAAATTTTCTAGGTACGAAGGTATTATAAGATCTAGACAGCTGTCAGGCGTCTACGGAATTCTACGGCGAAAGAGTGTGATTTTACAGCGGGTTGGGCATTTATGCGTCGTAATTTAGTCGTAGCATAAATATGCTACAGTACTTGTAAAACCAGCACAGAGATGTAACCTTGCGTCATGTTACAGAAACTAGAAATTTCCAGACGCTGTGTGAACTATTAGATTAGAAACTATGATGTCGTCATGTCTAAAATGAAATAACCTTGATTTTGTGCATTAATTAAGATATGGTAAAATAATAATAGAGTTAATCATTTTAGGAACAAGGAGTTAGTAAGCCGAAAAACTAAAAGTTAAAATATATATTTTAACGTAACTGTTAACCCTAAAATAATATTAAAAACATGTTTCATTTTCACGCTAATTCTAGCCATTAAGCTAAAAATATATTTAAAAATATGGCATTTTATTATCGTTACGCTCACCTTATCCTAAATTAACTGTAAATTAACTATAACCTAGCAAGTCTTGTACCAGTAAAAAAAGAAGAAACACTCCAGCTGTACCAGTAAAAAAAAAAGAAACACTCCATTGATTAAATAATACATAGCAGGCAACATGCAAATTCAGCGGAATAAAAATATATTGAACAAATAAAGCGGGAGGGGGCAGAAAAAAACTAATAACATGTAGCAAATAAGAGTTTATTAACATTGCTATGAAAATAGTGTCCATTGTATATTTAATACAGAATCGACCCAAATAAGATAAACTCATCAGTAGTAACAACTACACAGAAAGTAATATTGCGCTACGTAGCTCAATACAAATGATTAAATAACATTGTAAGACACAAGTAACTCAGTTCAGCACCTCTTGGGAGGCAATGTCCTTTTTTGTTCTGTTTATTTCGAATGTTCCCTTTTTATTTACCGTCCCGTTGATTCGTTTGAACTGCTGCACGTCGAAATATCTACGAGTTTCTTTCTCACACAATGGCAACGATGATCGTATATAATAATAATAATAATAATAATAATTATTATTATTATTATTATTATCATCATCATCATTATTATTATTATTATTGTTATTGTTGTTGTTCTTCTTCTTGTTGTTATATTCGAAAACGAAGCTATATCAAAGGCAGATCTTTCTACTTCTTGTCCAGGGTAACTAGATTGGCTTTTAAAACACCAAATTTCGCGAAGTTGATCTTTCTTTTAAGCATCTGACGTTAAAAAATTGTATAGAGTCTTTTCAAAATTAACGTGCAGATTAACCTGTCAAAACATACGGATTAGAGTTGCATCAAAGGAAAAATTACAGATGGATTTCGACTCCATAGCACGAAGAATAATGTTACTATAGAATGACTTGCGGAATGGTGGAGAGTTATTTGCGTTATTTCATGTAAGGGTAGATAGAAATATAATCTAAACGATATATGCAATATATTTCGACGTGCATATATATATATATATATATATATATATATATATATGCACGTCGAAATATATTGCACACACACACACACACACCCACATATATATATATATATATATATATATATATATATATATATATATATATGTTAGAAAAATGATTTTATTCCAATAAAAATTTCTATTTTTTTATGCATCATAAAATTTGTCTTGCGGGGTAATTTTAATTTGAACGAACATACTCCTCGGCATATCTTGTATACATTGCTAGATTAAATTAATGGATATGATCGGTTTTTACATCTATCACTTACTTGCAGGGAGACCCGACGTTGCCCGGGGTTGCATAAGTATACACGAATATTCTAAAATTTCAATAAATTTATTGTTATCGAAATCAGGGTAATCGATATTTTTCCAATCAAATCGATTGATTGGCTGCTATAATCTGGGACCCACCGCGATGCTACCGATAAAGTGTCCCACTCCTCCCCGCAGTGACATAGTCCACAACACATTGCACCACCAAATTACACACATAAAAAACTGAATTTGTATCTAACTTTGCTCATCTATGGAATAAATTAAAAAATAACTTCTATATATATCTTCTTTTTTATATTTGAAATATTCTGGCCGATCTGACTTCTGGTCTTTCTTCAAATTCATAGATTTGAACTTAATAACTTTAAATGCCGAACTCGGTAACCCATACGAAATTTGGAACTGAACTTTTAATTTAATTCACCGTGTACATTGTTCTTGTTTCCTCATACATTACCAGGTTAAAATGCCCATTATTGTTATTCTTATTATCACCCATAGAAATGACTGAACCTTCGACTGCGAGATCACAATAATGTCAAATGCATTTTAAGATCAAACTAATTCCTCTACACATACGCGTGCAACCAGAAGGAAACGAAAGCCATAAAAAATACTGAATATAGATCTGAACACTGAAGTGGCAGTTGAAAATGTCAAAATAATTCATACACTGATAAGTTTTATGTGGAAATACCACTTCTCAAAGGACCATTAACCGTAATTAGCGCCCAAACGACACATATCAGGTTCGTTTTTAAGAGTTCCGTTTTCTGCTATTCAATCATTATATTTTGCTTGAGCTAATATGCACATTAACACAAAATCTGAACACAACAATTAGCTAAAAAATAAAGTTTGTCACAACAGATTTATCAGCTGACGTAATATTGTAAACAAATGCCGAATTTAATGAACAACATAATTTTTGTTTGTTTTGCAATTTAGTGGAATTGCAATAATATTCCTCGCAATAAATAATATTCACCAAGGGAGTCGATTCTATTATAATACATACGCAATCTGCATCAATTAAAATAGCATGTTTAAGCTATCTTTACGGGCGAGCAAATTAAAACAGCATGTTTAAGCGTATATTTACGGGCGAGTAACGCCGGGTATCCAGCTAATATATATATATATATATATATATATATATATATATATATATATATATATATATATATATATATATATACTAGCTGGATACCGGCGTATATATATATATATATATATATATATATATATATATATATATATATATATATATATATATATATATACTAGCTGGATACCCGGCGTTGCTAGTATATATATATATATATATATATATATATATATATATATATATACATATATATATATATATTTGCTAGTTGCTAGTATATATATATATATATATATATATATATATATATATATATATATACTAGCAAATGTACCCGTCGTTGACTGGGTTCAAAAACAGCCTACAGAAAATGGACTCTGATTTATGAAAGTAGGATAGGTTATGAAAAGGAAGGGTTGTAAATTTGGGTTGAATTTGGGGGTATCAAAACTATCACAAAACACTTCAAATGAACTACGAAAATGCTATTTTTACATCTCCAACACATTTGAAAATAATTTCTGACGAGGACGCTTCACAGAACGTCTGAAACGCGTAAAAACGATTTCAATGATTTAAAAACATTATTACAATGATCTAAACATAATACTCAATGAAAAACCAAGACACGGAATAATAAAAAAATGTTAAAAATACAAATTGTTGGTGACTACCCCCTTATTTAAATATATATATATATATATATATATATATATATATATATATATATATATATATATATAGACGTCAAAAAAAAGAAGAAAATCCGCACTCGTAATTTTTTCAAAAAATGCAATTTTAAGCTAAATTGTTTAACCAACAACTGTTTAACCAACTATACCTCATTTGATTTGATTTTTATTCTTCTATAAGTTTACCTGTCTATATTTGACTTTTAATTGAAATATTCTAGTGCTAATCTCAATCTAAACAAATAACTTCAAATTGAGGAGGCGAAAAGAAAATCCGCACAATGGAAAATTGTTATTTAAATGTAACTTTAGGACATTAATGCAACACAAACACAACAGGAACAAAATGAATTTTATTTCTTTAATTTGTCTTCAAAGTTCCTCCCAATTTTAAATTTTATCATGGCTTAGCTGTAGCTTGATATAATGCCATACGTTTTCGATAGAATTGGGGCGTGGAGATTACGCAGGCCAATCCAAACACTGAATATCATGCTCTTCCAGAGACATCTGGCATTGCCAGCTGGAGCATTATCTTGCATAAAGATGGGATTATCATCCAAATTCCAACCAAAGTATGGTAGAAATGCTCAGTAAACATATTTATATACTTGGTCTAATTAATTCGACCTTACACTCGAACTATAGGCCCTGGACAATTTATACTGTCCTTGCCCCACACCAAAACTGAACCTCCACCACCTTGCAGCATGGAAACTGAGCACCTAGGATTCGATTTTTCGTCATTCCTCCGACGGACGTACTGCCTACCATCACTACGTATCCAACTGACCTTGCTTTCGTCGCTAAAAAGCACTTTTAACCAATATGAATAGCAATGACCGGCATTGCATCTGACGCAGTTCAGACGGCGCTTCTTGTTCTTTATGGAAATCATTGGATTGCGTCTTGCAACATATCCTCCCAAATTATATTCCTTTAATCTGTTTCTGACAATAGAAAGAGAGTACTTTTTTACAAAATTGCACTTTTGTTAGATGTGGGGAGCCGTTTCAAATCTGTTTCTTAGGCTGCGGATCTTGATAGCATTGTCCTCCCTGTTAGAATAACTCTAGTGCGATCAGATTTCGGGACATCACGAACACTACCGGCGTTTTTGTGCTTTTTCGCAGTCTTTATTGCCTACATTTAACTTACTTAACTTAGTAACGTGCCTACGATTAACTGATTTTACTTTCTTTAATATTTGAATTTGATTTTAATTGAATGTAAATAAAAAGACGAGAAGAGTAAAAACAAAGAAAGTTATATGGACTTATTAACTAAGTGAAACAGTACAGATTACTGATACTTGTCCAATCACGTTTTCCTACTAGTATTTATATCCGGGTTTCAAAACATTACTTATCTATTTTTGTTTTTGTCATACTTCGTAATCAACAAATATAAAATAAGAAAACATAAACACCTTATATTAAATGTATAGACGAAAATATTAGCACGCACATAATTCTAAAAAAATAATGGTTATTATTCCGGCAATGCTTGTATCGAAATTTTCGGGATACATTCGTGAATAAGCAGGAATTTATTTTTTGTATATTCAAAAAAATTCCGGGACCATCAGTTACTCCGGCTTAGATATAGGATGACAGTAATATTTCTCAGATTATTGTCAGAAAATATGATTAGTTTTATTTGTGATTTAAAATATTTTTTAATAATATATTTGAACGTTTATTTTAAAAACAAATCTAAGCCTGAAATACGGGAAGAAAAAAAACAAAATAAACGCATAATTTCTAAGAAATGCATCTAGGCGTCGCCTAACTGCATTGCAAAACAGACTGCCATTTGAATGTATTGAGTTTGTGGCTATACTTTCTGGAGAAAACTGACTTTTATTCATATATATAAATTTATATATATATATATATATATATATATATATATATATATATATATATATATATATATATATATATATATATATGTGTGTGTGTGGGTGTGTGTGCATATATATGTGTGTGTTTGTATGTGTATGTTGCTGTGAGTATACATAAAACACGAACAAACATAATGTATATATATATATATATATATATATACATGACCAAGCAGCCCGCTAGTATATGTATATTAAAATAAATACGCTTAAATATTATATTTAATTCTGGCAGATTCCGTATTGATTATTATATAATGCCGAACCCAATATATAGTAATACTTTATAAAGTTTAGGGTTCTAATACCCTATACACTAAGTTTCATGTTTGTAGACCGAAAACTGCCGCATGAGGGGGGTAGCCAATATTTCAAAACAAATATATATACGCATACGTAAATATATGTGGAAAACGGTTACTTTTCACTATAACCTTTTTACGCAAATATTACGCAATCATAAATCATGTAGAATATAAGCATGAATATAATTATACGTAATAGTTAACTAAAGATGATCATATTACCAGAAAGCCGAAAACCCTTATAGGGAACTAATTAAAATGAATGTTTAAAAGAATATGCAAATTAGCTAGAGCTTTTGCGGATAGCTGCAATTCCACGAACTACATATAACAAAGTTGTATTTTTTCATATAAATAGAAAATTGATTTTTTAATATGATTATTAAAACACAAAAACAAATTTATATATATATATATATATATATATATATATATATATATATATATATATATATATATATATACAGTAAGTTATAAAATATATATGCCAATTAAGCTATACAGAATATTCCGCGTTTCATCCCCGCTAGGATTTATCAGGCTTATATAACAGTCTTGGCCATCATTATTGAGTACTAATGAAAACTTGAAATTATTATTCAAACTTATATATTTGCAGGTAAACAATGCTGGTGTAAACCTAGATACATCTATTCTAAGCACGATCCAAACTTCGTATACATTTTTTTGCCTTCATAAAAGCTATTATTCGTTTTTGCATATTATTAACTATGTTGTTGCAGATGGTGGTATCAATTTCTGCCATACTAATCGTTTTTAGATGAACATTTTTGCATTCTCACTCTTACAACATTTCAATGGGATTTTCTTCTTGGCGTTCAGAAGGACAATTCGTCAGTGTAGTCCCTGTTTTCTTATATCAACCCATTGAAACTTGTGACGTCGTTGGAGAATTGTCTTCTTAAAAGATTACATCACTCCGAATGTGATTATTACTAATGTTAGTCAACGAGGTGTAGTAAATCTGCTCCAGCATTTTAATGTCAATTATGGAATTCCTTCTTCCCTAAAATTGCAGTGCCTGAGGAGACTATGCAGCCCAAAACTATTTCGCTTTCTCCTCGACATTTGCCAGTTTGAACCACACAATAAGAGTGAACTCCTTCATTTCCTTATGTGTTGTGGTTTAAATCTTGAAAAAAGAACGAAAGGCTCGGAAACAGTGAAATTATATATATATATATATATATATATATATATATATATATATATATTTATACATAATTTATGTACCGTTAAACATATATATATATATATATATATACACATATACATATATATATATATATATATATATATATATATATATATATATATAAAATATAGAAACGTATATTGATTGAGTGGGACTCCGATCAACTGGAGGGACAAAGGAATGTTACGACCCACTCTTACGGAGTCTCACGTACATACTGATCGATCACAGAAAGTGGTTACCGGAAGTGACGTCAGGAATAATCCACCGTCAGAGTTAATAAAGGTTACCACCCTAAAACATATTTCCCAAGCAAACTGTTATTATCTCTTAAGTTTAACATTGATCATGAGTGGATTCGTGACTTTTTTTTCTGGTTCTGGTGTTGATTGGGGGGGGGGTCCAGATCGAATGTCTCGAGAATGGACTCGATCCATTCTTTCTCCAACGGTAGTGTTTCGCTGGTGTCGTTCGAGCGACATCGTCTTCATTTGTTCTGGTAGCGTCCATGAGTATGTCTCGGTACTTACAAGATATATCCCATATCTATGACTCACTTACTGACCGTACCCACATCCCAAAATTTGGTGTTATTTTTGTATCTCTCCAGGGATGAAACGTTACTTGCTTACCCAAGTAGTCATTTGTGGTTTTGTCTGCTTTGATAAAAGTTTGTCAAAGACGGGTCTGCTTTTCCCTGCAAGCATGGTTTCCGGCGGCAATACCACTTTTGGTGTATTAGGATTAGGTGTAATTCTATAGACGTGCAAGAACTGTCGGAAGGCCTCATCCGACGGTGTACGATACGACTTATTCAGTGTTTTTTGAGTGTATCCACTATTCGAACCGCTCGCTCATTTTATCTAGGGTGATGTTGGGGCGTAATCGTGTGTTTGATCTGGCACATACCGCATGTGAACTTAGTTCCGCTATCGCTCACGATGTACAGAAACGTGCAAACGGTTCATATATTGTTGTGCCTGATATAGGTATTCTACATCTTAATATCTCCGACCACTTGGAGTTGCTATCAACTATGATTAAGTAATAGTAGTGATCCAGAGGATCTGCAAAGCCCATATGAATTCTTGACCATGGCTGGTCAATTTTCAGCTAAGGTTTAATTGTGATAGATGGTGTTTTTGCAGATAAAACACAGCCTCTCCAAAAGCCGATCAGTTCCATTACGGTGTTGTCTATGTTAGACCAGTGGACGTAGCTTCAAATTAAGCATTTCATCCGGGTTTTTTTTTCTCAGGGTGTTCAGTAGAATTCTTATCTGGAGACTATTCGGAATTATCAATATTTCGCTACACAGTAAACCTCATCACAAAGCGAGAATACTGGGAGCTCTCTAATCTATCATTGTTTTTATTTCAGTGCAGCAATTATCGACTCCTCACAATGTTTCATTTTTTTATGTATATATCTTGATAGGCAATTCACATGACTAATTTGTTTCGATGTAAGGTACTCCAATTAAAAGTCATAATTTAGTGGGAGAGTACCCCATCTCATTCCGTCGGTAGTATACGCCGGTAAGCCTATTTTGGATGAGAAAATCGCCAGTAACGGCTTATGATGGGGTTGTAGCGAGACGGCTTGGAAACAGTGGTATGAATGTATATTAACAGAAAATACAGAAACCTGTATTGGTTAAGTTGGACAAGCAAAGTATGGTTACGAACAAATCCCTCTAAGCCCCAAATGCAGACGGCTCGATCGCAGAAACCGCTCCATAGGTTGAAAATATCTGATGAAAAGGAATTATTGCAATTTTTGAATGAATTTTCTGGGTGTGTATTATCATAAAATTTTCAATTATTATTTGCAAAGTTTAGAAAATCGAAGCTGTTAACAAACCTGAAATTAGTTTCGTTAGACTAAACAATTTTGGTCCCATTATGAGGTGACCAATTTTCATAGTTTTTTGTCGAACTCCAGTAATTTTGTCTTGTAAGCCTGAAACAAGGATTGCTTCTTCTTCACTTTGCATTGTTTCAATCTCACCTCTAATAATTTCCTTTCTAACTGCTTATGATGTTTTTTTGTTCGTATCCTGCTTAAGTTCAGCAGCAAGCTCTGAAGTAGTGTTCTATCCTATTTCTAAGGGATATTATTTTCAAAGATCTTTATTCCCTTGCATTTATAGACTTTTTACGGTATTTTTTCTGCTTTGTAAAGACTTTATTTCTTGTACATTTTAAGCATTGTTTGTACTGCTTTCCTTGAACATTTGTCTTATAATAGTTTTTTGAGAATATCCTCTCTCAGATAAAGCAGTAATTCGTGAACTTTCAATCTCTGAAAGCTGATTCGTTGGAGGCATTTTTAATTAAATATGATAATATAGCACTAATAAAATCTAATATTACATGAAAAATAAGAAACAACCTTCAGTATAACAATGAATCATTTTGAATATTGGAATGAATTTAATATGAACCTCAGCTAAAACTCTAAAGAGAGGCTTTATAGTAGAACTACTACAGTTTAGTGTTAAATATTTTAGATGTACTATCAGTTGTTCACTGTACGATTCATAACTTTTAAATAGACAGGTTTAAACTTTTATCTCAGTTGTTTTATAGATGTTAGTAAATTTTGGGCACGGCTTTATATATGTATATATATATATATATATATATATATATATATATATATATATATATATATATATATATATATAACTACTTCATTTAATCACATAAATTAATATAGGGAAGTATAAATTTATGCGTAAAATTTAAGTATTTACTTCAACAGTGCTCAATACGTAGATAGACCTAGGTAGTAAGTTATAATATATATATGGCGATTAAGCTACACGAAATATTCCGCGTTTCATCCACGCATTAGTCTGATAAATCCTAGCGTGAGTGAAACGCGGAATATTCTGTGTAGCGTAATCGCCATATATATTTTATAACTATATATATATATATTTTTTATAACTATATATATATATATATATATATATATATATATATATATTAGTGTTGTGACGATTAATCGGAATCAGGAATCAAAAAACTTGAGAAATTTGGGGGTAAGGAAATCGGAATCGGAAAAATTGATACCTCCTTTCCGATGCCAAAACGATTCTTTTGATTGTCATTTTTATTTGATTCTGTTTAAAGCAAAATCTTCCATTGCTGGTAATAATGATGAAATAATATTTATTGATTTTTAAATTTACCTGTAAAGCTAAAATCTATAGATAATCCTACACAAGTGTAATTTTACGTTAAAGAAACTACCTGCATATTTAACATGTGTTTTTTCCCCCGAAATCGCGGGAAAATACCAATTCTATAGTCACACATTTCGAGATTTATAAAGAATTGATACGGGAATCGGTAATTTTATCGGGATCCGGAATTTAGTAAAGAATTGATAATTGTATCGGAATCGGGAAATATATTGCAATCGTCCCATCACTAATATATATATATATATATATATATATATATATATATATATATATATATATATATATATATATATATATTGGAATAGTAATTGATAAAATATGTATGGCGATTAAGCTAAACTGAATATTCCGCGTTTCATCCACTCTAGGACTCTTCAGGCTTATGCGCGAATTCTGTGGTTGTTTGTCGTTTTAATATGCTCATCTTCTATTGAAATTTTAGTTAGGCAATCAGCTTTCTAGTATCCCCCGCGCCCTTCCTATCAGCCAATGAGCATGAATTTATCGCACAAAGACCTATTTGTCCTCTGGTTGACATGTTCCTTTGTGTGTGCTCTATTTAGTTTCTTGATCTTTTTTAAAACTCGGTTAGTGTTTTTTTTAATGTTAGTTTATATATATATATATATATATATATATATATATATATGTGTGTGTGTGTGTGTACATACATATATGCACATATATATATACATATATATACATATATGTTTGATTGTTTATGTATATTTATGTTTATTTAATTTATTTATTTGTTTATTTTCTATTGGAATATATTGGAATCGTTCCATCACTAATATATATATATATATATATATATATATATATATATATATATATATATATATATATATATATATATAGTAAGTTATAAAATATATATGGCGATTAAGCTACACTGAATATTTCGCGTTTCATCCACTCTAGGACTCTTCAGGCTTATGCGCGAATTTTGTGGTTGTTTGTCGCTTTTATATACGTAACTTCTATTGAGATATTAGTTAGCCAGTCAGCTTACTAGTATCCAGCGCGCCCTTCTTATCAGCCAATAAGCATGCACTTATCAAACAAAGGCCTATTTGACATCTGGTTAACCTGTGTGTGCTCTATTTAGCCTAGATATCTAGTTTCTTGATCTGTTTTAAATCTAGGTTAGGGTTTTTTATGTTAGTTTATATATAAATATGATGATTGCAACATCTTATAAGACGAGTGCCACTCCCTCAGACATTTCAAATCCATGAGCCCAAATGTCTGAGAGAGTATCTATACAACTATGATGTTATAGAGTCTTAGCTTTGTACGACAGCTAAGTCTCTCTCTCTCTCTGTTTAAAATGTTGAGATCCAGCAACAAACAAGAGCAAGATAGCCAGCAACAAATTAAACTGCAGACCAGCTTAATGTGGGTACTGGTCTTCCGCTTTATGGTTTTATAAATAAGAGATTTGCTTCTCCTAGAAAGGTTGCCTTCACAACGGCTTACGGGAGCCCTCTCTACCCCAATACACATATAAACACACACACACACAAAAATATACACGGTGCTAGTTGGCCGTTGACCCAGAAAAAGAGTTCATTCGCCCTTTGGAAGGTCTTGTTTTTAATCCTTCAGGGAGACTAGCCGCCCTCCTCACCAAAGAAGTCTGGTGGGGGAACCAGTTTAGTCGCCGGTGACCCGACCATGAGGCAGGTAGTACTGGGTTACATGGTACCAGTAGCATATGACATGATCTGACTATATAAATATATATATATGTACATACATATATGCACAGATATATATGCATATATATTTATATATATACATACATATATATGTGATTGTTTATGTATATTAATGTTTATTTAATTTATTTATTTGTTTATTTTCAATTGATGTTGATAGTTTTAAAACTATTTCGTATCGCTATCCTAGAGTAAATTTTATCTTGTGAACACAGTTGTTTGCTATTTCTCTTCTACAGTTTAATAGATGGTGGGGTTCTTTAAAGTACAGGATTGCAAATTTTTCATGAAGGCATAATATACATGGGTCGTCTAGGTCCCTACACGTGGTAGCTTGCCTTATTAGTATCCATTCGACTACCGACGAATGCCGGTTTTCCTTGAGTTCCCAGTATTTTTTTGCTAGCGTTGTATTCATACGGTGTTTTTATTGTTGAATGTACTTTTGTAGCTTAATCGCCATATATATTTTATAACTTACTAACTAGTTCTACCTACATATTGAGCACTTTTGAAGTAAATACTTAAAGTTTTACGGATAAATTTATACTTTCGTATACTAATTTTATGAGTAAATTAAGTAGTTATATACATATATATATATATATATATATATATATATATATATATAGTATTAGACTACTTATAGATAAAAGTAAATTAAAATCTCCCGCAATACATGATATAATTGTTAGAAGAGTGTGTGCATTGTACAATCATGTAATTCTAAGGGATATTAAACTTCCTAATCAATCTGTTCAATAGAAAAAAAGATGGCGGTCTGCTCACAAAACAGGACGAACAACAAAATAATGCGAAGGAAACAATCGAACGAGATAAGAATCTAGAATAATAAAAGCGTTTTCCTCTTTCTCTTTTATTTTCATTGTGTTGTCTAAATGAAAGGCAATCCATGAGTTCATTATCTAAATAGAATAAACACATTTCCTCACTTGAAATATTAATAGGCTCCATCCTAAGACCAACTTTCACTATCACCTCTTTTTCACCTCTTTAGAATATTATGAAGACAAACGACCGGTTTAATAATCAGGTGATCGGTCGTCAATCTGTGTATGGAGACGACACGAGTTAAAGAGGGAAACACCTCCTACTTCTGCATATAATTATAGACGAGCATATTAGATATAGTTCATCAAGCGGATGACAATGGTTAAACTGACAGACATATTGGCGACTATTCGTTCTAATTAAAAAATACAATGAGTTAACAAGGCCAGAACATTAGCAAAGGAAAACTCATTTGAATATAAAATTATTGATTTAATCTTATATATAAAGTAAAATTTGTCTCTATATATTTGTCTTTCAGCTGTAATATTTTAAGGAGGTTATCATCTTTAGAAATTGTGTGTAACTCTGTATCTACCTATATAGCTCCTTTTCGTTAGATTCAAATAAGAATATCCGGAGAAAAACAGCATGGTATAAGGTGCGACTCATGCTAAGATTTAATATGGAAACTGGAAGATGCCGAAAGGAAACATGTCGAACTTAAAACAAACAAAAATGGGACGCTATCAGACGTTCCATGAAAAAATGAGTTTGTTTATATAATCATGTAGAAATATTCATTATTCGCAAGGACAATATAATGGAGCAATGTATAAATAAATAAATAATATATGTATATATATATATATGCATATATATGTATGTTGTTATATATATATATTCACTTGTATATATTTATATTGTGTATATATTCATATATATACATAATGTAGACATTACATTCATATGTGTGTAGATACGTGTTGTTTATACACTCATATATATATAAATATATATATATATATATAGTGAATGAATGACATAATCTGTGATGTGGTGTGTTGCACACAGGGCCTTTGAGCGTGTAGTGTTGTAGCTTAGTGAATGTGTAGAGTGCTTAGCTGCTTGGCTTTCAGGTGCTTTGCTCCTCTTGCTTCCAGCTGTAACCGCCACCTATACTCGCAAGAGTGAAGGGGAGGCAGTTTAGTAAGCCCTGCCCACTGGTGGTTAGAGCGTCTCACTGGTCAAGACTCGCATGCCACCTCCTCGTGGTACATCACGGTTTAACTGGGTACCTTGCGGCCCCAGGCTAAGTGTATGTGGGATCTCGGAGTAGTCTGGAGCCCCAGAGGTGTTGAGTGCATGGCCCTCCGGCGTGAGGACACGCCCTGGCTTACACCAATCCAGACCCCAGCTATGTGGTCAAATAGCAAAATGTCATCTCGGCAGCAGGAGTTGGCAGTCATGGTATGAGCGCAGCTGATATATTTTTCAACCACCGGTCTCCCATGGCGGATCACTGAGCGGATGAATCAAGAACGATCAACGGTCAGGGATCAACACCCAGTTAGCGGGTACTGCGGGGCAACCTACCACTGCTCCAGCTGTCGCACTCCTGTGCTCCGCTGGGGTCCGCAATGTTGGGTCCAGAGGTGGATGTTCTGTTCTGGGCATGCACTCATCCACTACTTCCCTGCCCCGGCGCTTGACGTTTCAGGCAACTACTATGGATATGTCAATGAAACGTGACCTCCAGGTCTTCGGCATCCCTCACAACACTTGGGAAACCTCTGCCGGCAACCGAGCAAAGTGGCAAGCTGCTATAAGATCTGGTGCCAAAAGATCCTGCCAGCAATACACAGACTTCCTGAACTGTAGAAGACTGAAGCGCCTTGCCAATCGTCGTCCTCGACGTTAAGGGCCTATGATGATGATGATGATGACATAATCTATATTGCAAAGTTCATAATGTTCACGATCTTAAAATGTATTCCTATAATTCAGTTAACATTTAAAATGTTTGACAGTATTTTTTACATTAGCAAAACAGTATCACTTAATTGTTTAAAATCCGAAAATTGCAAGAGACTCTAAATAGATTATAATACGTTTCTATTACGCTATTTTGAATGATTTAGATGAATAGATTAGAGAAATCTGTAGAAATAAAACTGAATATAATAAGAAGTAAGTATAAACCAAATAAATCGAAAAGATGTAACCTTGAATCATAACTAATGCTTTATATAGAAGACATAAAGAAATATGAATTATAGGGATACCTACTTTTAAAATATAAACAAAGTACAAACCATAGAAATACAAAAGAAAAACAATTTTAGTACGCTTAATGGGAAGATATTAAACATAATAGAGGCAGTAAAGCACTGATATTAATATATTTCTTAAATATATGTAGCTTAGAATCGCAAAATAAGTATAACAATTAGATAACTAGGAAGTAAGATAGATAACAAGGATAGATCATATAAAGAAATGAATTTCTTTATCCATACACTATAGAAATGCAATGGTAAGTTTTTTTTTAATAAATTTAAAAAATACATAAATATATAATCCGAAAACAATTAAAAATTAACCATCAAATTTTATATATGAGACATGAGTTACGTGAAATAATCAAACAAGGGACATATTAAGAAAAGTAAATTAGAGTTATCTGCCCTGGATCTCTTAACATATATACATACACACATAATATTTGCCCGTATACGGATATACAAACACATTCCAAAGATAATCTAGTTTTTTTTAATACGAAGTAATTTTAATTGATAATAATAATAGGAACGAATGGGCCAAAAATAATATTAGGGGGCAAAACAAATAAAATGAAAAATAGAATTTATATAAATACGACAGAACGGTTGTTTCAGTATTGACAGACAAAGAAGTAGAGCCTTACATATAAGAATAATTAAGATTAAAACCAATATATAATAATTAAGTAATAGAAAAAAATAAATTTAAAGGGGTAAATAAAATAAATAAAAGAATAAAGGCCGAAGGGGATAAATAAATAAATAAAGAAAGAATATGGAGATCTAACTAAAAACGGGAATACACCCTCGACATCAAAGTATGAATTCGACTGTTTTTTACACGTAAATATTGTGTCTAAATATATATGTTTTTATCTATAGAAGTGTCTGAAGAGAATGCTACATTAAAAATACAGTTTTTAAAATTGTGAATTGAACTTATTATTATATAAGTATATAAGCATGGAGAATCCTTGAAGACTCTAAGAGTGGATGAAACGCGGAATAATCGCCATATATATTTTATAACTTACTAACTAGCTCTACCTACGTATGTAGAACTGTTGAAGTAAATACTTAAAGTTTACGCATAAATTTATACTTTCGTATATTAATTTATGTGAGTGAATGAAGTAGTAATATATATATATATATATATATATATATATATATATATATATATATATATATATACATATACATTTGTATATATATCTTTATATATCTGGCTATTTGTATATATATATATATATATATATTGTATATATATATATATATATCTGGCTATAACTTTATAAAACATCACTATATACATCATTGTACAGGCACAGACACATTATTTTTTAAGGTACAATTCCTTTTATCGTTGTTGTGGCACTTTTTTATTTAGACAACAAGAAAATGAGACTTTAATTTGGAATAGGTCCTCATATGCAAGGCAAGTTCGTACACTAGTATGAGAAAGAACGCTTGTAATAAAGTTCCCCTGTAACGTTACTATTTATATTCTGAACATATATATATATATATATATATATATATATATATATATATATATATATATGCATATATTACTTTAAAAATGTAATATATATATATATATATATATATATATTGAAATATATTTATATATATATATATATATGGTCAGCCACTCTGCTGAGTCGTAGACGACTGAACACGTGTCAGTGGATAATTAGATTTTAAAAACGTATATATATATATATACATATATATATATATATATATATATATATATATATATATATATATATTTGGTAAGATATTGCTCACGGTTTAGATTACAATATGATACATTGCACGAGGAAAATCAGTTCGCAAAAGCAATGAAATACACAGACACAAACAAAAATTAGTTACCAAGCTAGTTTTTAATTTTTTTTTTAATTACATTTTCACCCAAAACAAGGCACATTGCTACTTTGGTGTAGGAGGCTACTATCAGGGGAGACAACTACTGGGGTACTATGTAGGGATTTGGGCAGCAATATGCTGGTTCACGTTGCACTTGAACTTCTGCATGTCAGTACAGTTGGGGAAGTAGTGACCTGGAATGGAATTCCAAAGTCCAGCGGTTCTGGGGAAGAAACTACCGGAGTAGAAAGATAGTTTACATCTTGGGATCTCCACAGTGTGGGGTGGGATTTTGCAGCTTGTCGGGTCTGTCGAGGGTGTTCATGTCGTGGGGGCACAAGTGCTTGCAGTTCATCAAAGCATCCACCATTAAAATACTTGTAGAACAAACAGAGGGAGGCAACGTTTCGTCGATGGGACAGAGGCTGAAGCTTAGATGCCAGTTTTGGGCCTATCAGATTTGCGACTCTCTTTTGAACCCTGTCAAGGAGCGAGAGACTAGAAGCCGATGCACCAGCCCAAATATGACAGCAATACTCCATGCATGGGCGAATGGTTGCCTTATAGAGGTACAGGATACTTTCGGGTGTTAGTAGTTTTCTAGCACGGTAGAGATAGCCCACCTTCCTTGCAGCGGCACTGGCAATGCCCGCGATGTAATTGTTCCAACTCATGTTTCTTGTGAACGTTAGGCCAAGGAGCTTGAGAGACGTACTCTCAGATGAAGAGTCGTTGGCCATTGCTATAGGCGGTAGAGAAGGTTTCTTGTAATTATTGAATGAAACCAGTTTAGTATTGGCGGCATTGAACGTGACCATTCATTTATGTTCCCATTCCACTACTGATTGGAGATCATCCTCTACTGTTTCTGCAATTACTATATGTTCAATTGTTTTCCTGTCATGCCTGCTATAGAGTGTGGTGTCATCAGCATATATACCCATCTCAGAGCCAATTTTGTCGGGGAGTTCATTTATGAATATCAGGAACAGTAGAGGTCCAAGGATAGATCCCTGGGCACTCCCGCATTTATATCATATTGTTTAGATGTACGACCGTCGGGGACAACCTGGATTTTTCTGTTATCTAAGAAGGATTTAATTATGTTAAGTATTCTACCAGTGATACCGTATGATCTAATCTTCCTGAGGAGACCCTCATGCCATACCCTGTCAAAAGCCTTAGATATATCTTGAGCTACCGCCCTGCCCTCTCCCGCTTTGTCCAGTGAATGGTATATGCGTTCAGAGATTACAGTGAGGATGTCTGCTGTGGAACGGGCTTGTCTAAACCCATATTGTTGGTTGGTCAGATGTTTAGCATCTGTAAGGTGCTGGACTAGAGCATGGTTAATTATGGTCTCAAATATTTTTTTCTAACCATGGTTTTAATTAGTTTTAATAATTGTTGTGTAGTTTTCTATTGTATATTGGATTATACAATTTGTATTTGTTGTTAGTTTTTATTACATTTGACTAAATTAACCAAGAGCAACGCGATTGGTATACACTGTATTAATTAAGAGAGCAACACAGAATTTGAGAAAATGTAATCAATATATCGAAGCTCATATTTTCTGTAACTTCACATTTTAATTGAAATTATTCCGATTTGTATAAATTTTAAAGTATTGCTTATCCCGAAATCAATGTCCGTTGATGAAGTCAGTTATTTCAAATCGTTATCGGTCTAAGTGTTATTTAGCATGTACTTTTTCCATAAACTAACGAGTTACATATAAATTCTATAAACTACCGCAGCTTAAATGCTTCCAGAGAATGAGTGTTTAAAATTTTGTGATGTGTAGGGCGAGGCACTACGTAAGCATTGGTAACGGTGGTTTTAATTGCGCAAAAGCGGTTTATATAAGAATTCGATTTAATAACAAATTGTAAATATTGTAATCGTATATGCTGTAGTAAAGTAAGAAGCAGTCAGGAGGTATGTGTTAAACATAAAGACAGTTATTGAAAAGAAATATTTCTCGTCAAAGTTTTATGTAGTTTTGCTTATACGGAATAACTGAAAATGGTTCATAAGTTAGGGTGTATGTTTTACAAGGGAGGAGGTATATTGGAGCTTAGTTGAAAGACGGATAGAAAAAGGATTTCCACTGGAAATAAACTGTATGATATAAAACGGAACATCCATCACAAGATTTCATTACTACTTCTTAACATGTAATTGGTTCTCAAACAGATAGAAATTTGCATCAGGTGTGATATACCTTATGGATAATATTATAAATACAATTTTATCAATACATCAACAAAGAGACCTTGAATCATCCCAACCAAGACATATGAAATAGAATGCTGTGTTATCAACAACATTATGTTTGATTTTCGAAAAAAAATAAATCTCGTTTTTCAGAAAATGTAAAATAACAACCGACCCCGACGGCAACGTATCAAACAACCATAAAAAAGACGGAATAAACCCGAATAATAAAACTAAAACACAACAAAAACTCTTTTTTTTTTAATTTCTTTATTTACTTTTACTGTAAAAAATATGCAAACATGTTTTTCTTTTTTCTTCTCTGATCAAAAGGAAATCGACTATGACATGAAAGAAACTAAAACTCAACTGCGTCATTGAATAGAATGAAGATATGAAACGCGTTGTGTTTAAATAAATATTATTCAAACGTACATAGAATCAAAGCTTGCGGGTAAAACAGCATCATCATTATCATCCTCATCATCTTCATCATCATTACTATCAGCAAATGGTAAAATACTCGTGGCGAATAAACGTTTTTTTTCATAGTATTATCAATGTCGGCTATGTATTTTTAGATTAAAGTAGTTTTTTAGGATTATAAAATAAGTCAGTACTTACGTCATGAATTCCATAATTCCACTGGAGCATTCAGAAATTTGTGATTGTTAGCACTTAGAACTCTACCGAAACATTGAATGTATTAGTATTCCCTTTCTGTGAATTCATTTACATAAAATATGTTGATTTCATCTATTCTGTAATGTTGTTTCGGCACGCCTACACAATATGAACTGAACAGTTTCATTATCTTAACTTAAATGTGTAATCCTTTGTGCGACGCAACCACAAATTATATCAATAAACATTTGTGCCAGTCCTTATCGTTCATGAAGTTTCAGTTATAAGTGGAAAACAGCTTTTATTTCTTGCTGTTCAATAATATGGGAGCGTTTTTACAAACGTTTAATGAGTATGTGTTATCCCGTAAGAGATTAACAATTGCAAGACCATAAACGATCTAGAATTGTATCAGGTTTAAAATTGTTTTACTTCCATATTAAGTGCGCGCAATTGTAATCGTGAATATATCCAAAAAGTCTCTAAATTATATGCGAATTAAAGAAAAAACTATAAAATACCAAATGAGATCTGTTACCGAGTTATTGTTACTACAACACGTCGCTAGTATAAAAACGACTCTTGAGCATTTATGACTAAAGTGTGGTGGAAAATTAAGACATAGATTGAGGTGTATTTGTATCAGACCTTCTTGGTTCGCAGAGAGAATAATAAATTTGATTAAGTTTTAAGTCTTTAGTTTAACGCCAATCAATCACTTGTAGAAACATCTGCATAAGATGTGTGCATGCACTCTTTCCTGCATAATACTCTGATGCACTCGTTTCTTGACACTGACCTCATTCGATCCATGATGGTCCTCATTAGTTCAGTGATGACCTCAGTAATATTTTCATAAACAGTATCATTAAGAAAATGCCCAAATATTGAAACCGTGGGGGGGATAGAGCACTAATAAAGGATTACACTTACTACTGATGAGATCATCACCAAAGCCATCAATGCCGAAAAAAGTATGCCAATGAATTAGGTTTATCATCAATCAATCGTAAGCACAGATGAAAATGGCATGTAAAGTTGTCAATAACTCAGACATATTTTTCATTTGGCAGAGTACTTGAGTTTAGTTTCAGTTCAGAAATAGTGTGGTGATAGTTTCAATAAAAACAGTTTAAGATAAAAATCTGGGTGTGGTATAAGCCAGGTACCTCTCAGTTTATTCATGATCCGAATTACTTATAATACGATCACCAAAGTGTCCTTTTCCCCACAATTGGTAGTATTGCATAATATGATATTTTAATGTTTATCTAATGGAAGGTTAGTTCGGAACTTTTAATATACAAGTACCCACGAAAATGGCATTATATAGTTGTCATTAAAATTCGAAATTTTATGTGAAAGTCAGGCAGATTTGATGCGAATAGACTTCGATAATATGCCTCACTTATCCCCAAAGTCTCAGTCATAAAGACACCAAAGTAAATGCCAGACACCCAGGACACTTTTATTTTGTTACATAATATCAATCTTTGGCAGGAGATACTTTAATCAGTATCTATAGTCAAAATAATTTTTCGTTATAAAGCTTTAAGGATATCATCTTAGCCTTTAAAAGTTTTCAGAACATGTTAGAACCTAGTAAAGACAATCAGACGCGATAATAAAATTGACACATCGGTTAACGTTTGTTGGTAAACTTTGAGACGTTTCAGTACTACATGAGTGTTCATTTGAAGATGGTGTATGTGGGAGAGATATCTGCTCGTGTCGGCATCATTTTTAGTCATGTTTGATTTTTTCTTGTCACTAGACTCAAGCAGTTCCGGTTCAAGATAGGTATACTTAATGATTGCATGAATCCTGTTTCACAAGAGGCTTTCCGCGTCGCCACTTGAACGTTGTCTCTTTAATATAAACCGAGGTTTAAATCACATGTGATAAGTTTTTGGTTAAAATTCCATTATTTATATCGGCTTTGCTATATTCATTAAAGGTCATCATTCGTATATGCATGGCATACTGTTGCCATACTTACCTTAATTTCCATCAATTAGTCTTTCACTGTGGTAGGATCAAGGAATGACTCTCTAACTTCATAAGTCATAGAGTCTACCAAGCTCTACGCTCTGACCGATTGCAGTAGTGTTGTATGATTGTGTTTATTTCACAAATGTTCCGAATTAAGATGCTTTGAAGAACTTGTCGCATACCTGTGCACCTCTTACATGAAATAAAGTCTAACTTCTTCATTATAGAGGTATATATATATCAGACATTACCTATAGAAATAGATTCGTTCTTCCAACAACTTACGTTCTAGAATGCCATTTTTCCATGTTTAAACATGTGTAGCAACAAGTATACATTGAAACATTTTTACTAGATTATAGTGATCTCACATACATTCGTAAATACTTAAAAACGCATAAATCTAAAATACATTTTTGGAAAAAAAAAACTAATTATATATTTAACTTCTTAAAAACAGCGAATCTTTACCACAAAATATAATTAATTCTCCAACAACTTATAATTTAAAATACCATTTGAAAAGTATAAGTGACAACCAACCTTGAAAGCAACCATACACGAGAAGACAACAAATATAGAAGGCAAATATTAATTGAAAGCAACCGACTGTATAAAAAAATGTTAAACACAAATTATAAACAGCGTTATATTATAATAAATGAAAGCATTAAACATAAAGAAGGTCAGTAAACCAATCAAGTAATCAATGAACACACGGAAATGCAAATGTAATGTAAACGAATACTTACAATAAACTGCCTTTTAATTGAGATTCAGTTCAAATATACTGAACGAAAATAAAAAACAAATGTAGAAGATGATTCATGTTTGATATTAACTAAAGAAGGTTGCCGTGTGCATTGGTCAAAACATTGTGAAAATAACAACGCGATACCAGTCCGAATAATAAAAATAATACATATTTTGTCCTTGGCTAGAATGCTTACCGACTAGAGTTACTAATATTGACAAAAGACCCCATAATTATTGATAATTTTCTGCTCGAGTGCTTAAAGGAAATACATCAACCAAATCGATGATTCTTTTCCAATTCTTCGAAACGATGCGCAACGATAACAGAAAGTTTCGATTTTCTGCCAAATCTTTTGATAAGTGAAGAAATTTAGCAATGAAGCTGAAAAACCATTATAAATTATTGGCCAAACAATAGATATATATAATTCGCGCAATAGTATTATTATAACAATATACAGTGTCCGTAGTCAATAACTTATATAAAATAAATTATTAGAATAAAGACAGTATGCTTGAATAACAAAGTTGATTTTGATTGTAAATTATAGGGGAACTTTAAAATGGTGGCATCCTTATAGTAAGAATACAGAGTTGATTTCCAGCAATGAATGTCATATTTATATCGATTAAGTCGGCCAAGAGATCCAGAGTTTTCCTTGACTGGACGATATAATTACACTGAGAATTTACTCTCAAGACAACACAACACCCTATCTTACTTTCTCACCTCCCCTCTCTCCACCTCGCTATCTCTCTATCTATCCATCTCTCAATCGTCTTCTCACTGTCTCTCTCTCGCTCTCTCGCTCTCTCTCTCTCTATATATATATATATATATGTATATATATATATATATATATATACATCATACAAATTTATATGCATATATATATATATTTTTAATACTACTACTACTATCACCTATATACATGAACTGAATATATTTACTATAAAAGTCATGCCCTAATATTTAACTCAATTTTCTCTTATAGGCATTTACAGCAAATGCATTTAAATAAGTAATTCACTTAAACTGCACGTAACTTTTGCGTATCTTAAGAAGACGCATCTTAGTTAAACACACACTCCTATCTGAATAAATCCTTAACGCGTGTCAATACATCGTCTGACATCAAGACAACCGAACGATTAAATCGTGAATAACTACCCATCTGTTTAATATGTATCTCCAGTTCCCCTTATTAAACTGTAAACTAACCCTCTTTCTCTCTTCACTTACCCCCACCGCTCTCCATCTATTCCTCTCTATCTATGTCTCTGCATACACTAGAAATCCCATTATGTCTAGTTAATGTTTTATTTAATTCAACTTCACCCCTTTCCCCTTTGTCTTACTTCTTTAGTTATTAAATCTTAAAAATGAAATGTTGCCGGATCTAAATGGAGTTCCCCCTCCTCTTTTTTAAATCGTTTTCTTCTAGTATCGCCTTTTCAAATCATAATAGCTAATTCTGTCCAAGTCTGGCGAAGTTACTGTATCGCTAAGACGATTCAGTAGCGGAACATGTGTAATTAAACAGAAAAAAACGGAAATAAAATGAAATATATATATATATATATATATATATATATATATATAGAGAGAGAGAGAGAGAGAGAGAGAAAGAGAGAGAGAGAGTTGTATGCGTGTGTACTGTGTATGTATACAAAACTTTTTAATTTGAAAAACACTGTTAATATAAGATAAACTGTTTGCTTCGATGAACCTTTATTATAATAAGATAAACACACTAAATATTTTAGTATTTCTTCGATATACAAACATATAAAAATGAATAGTTTTATAGGTATTAGAGTTTTATGCAACCATCAGTACAAATTTAACCATATTCAAATCAATTTTGAATCAAGTCCTAATTCTAAATGAACTTGATACTTTGACGTTTGAATAAGAAAGGTATGGGATTTATATATATGTATATATATATATATATATATATATATATATAAACATATATATATATATATACTATAGAGAGTTGTAGACGACAGGTCTAAATGCGCAAAGTCTAAATTAGTGTATGAATACTTTAAAAGTAGTGTGCCTGAATCACAGTAGATCTATGATGACTAGAGCTATAATACAGGTGATGAAAGTGAAATAATTGTAAAATTATAACCCAGTTTCAAAAGGAGAAATATAACATAATCCAAGTAAGTGTACGATCGTTTCAGAAATGATCGTACAATACTTATTTATTACTTCATTTATTGACGCCATATTCATTCCAATACACTAGTTTTATGTTAGTTTCTTCCCTTTCTTCCCTATTTTTTAATGATGAAGAGACAAAATCCAAACATATTTTTCTTATCCATATTACATAAATTAATGAAAATAATTTCTGAAATGTTCGTACACTTACTCAGATATTTTCCCTTAGAAAGCTTATTTCTAATTAGAAAATTATCGATCTTTTATCCAATATATATATATATATATATATATATATATATATATATATATATATATATATATATATATATATATATATATATATAGTAATTTATAAAATATATATGGCGATTAAGCTACACTGAATATTCTGCGTTTCATCCAACTATAGGATTCGTCAGGCTTATGCGCGAATTCTGTCGTTGCTTCTTGTGTTTATATATGTTGAGGATTTCTAGTTGGCCAATCAGCTTTCTAGTATTCACCGCGCCCCATTCCTATCAGCCAATGGGCATGCATTTTATCAAACAAAGGATCTGTTTTAGAGCTAGGTTAGTGGTTTTAGGTGGCCGTTCTCCTTTTTTAAATTTTTTTTAATACATATAAATATACCTATGTGTACACAATAATGCACATATATATACACATATACATACATATATATATATATATATATATATATATACGTATATGTGTGTGATCGTTTATGTATATTCATGTTTATTTAATTTATTTATTTGTTTGTTTTCTATTGTTATTGTTAGTTTTAAAGCTATTTTGTATCGCTATCCTAGAGTAAGTTTTATTTTGTGAACACAGTTGTTTGCTATTTCCCGCCTATAGTTGGATGAAACGCAAAATATTCAGTGTAGCTTAATCGCCATATATATTTTATAAATTACTAACTAGCTCTACCTACGTATTGAGCACTTTTGAAGTAAATACTTAAAGTTTACGCATAAATCTATACTTTCGTATATTAAATTTATGTGAATAAATGAAGTAGTTATATATATATATATATATATATATATATATATATATCCTGAAACAGTTTTTCGTTTTCTCTTTTGATATTACTTCTGTTTCTGATGACATAAATGTTATGAGAAAATTTTATCCACATCTTTTTTTAATGTATCTAATTCTCCTCTTTATACTGTTGAGCTATTTCCATCTTGATAACTTTTGCTTTGTTAAATATACACGCTTTCATAACCTAATTACACACACACACACACACACACACACACACACACATATATATATATATATATATATAAGTGTGTATATCAAGAAAAAATATCCAACACAGACTATTTCGACTCTTCTAATACGTTTATTGTCATCGAAATCAGTGATATCTCACACCGTTTTAATCAAATCAAATCGATTGATTGTCTGCTCTCGCCTTAGTTAACAATAAATTGTAAACTATCTAAAGAACCTACTGTTGATTTTATCAATTTTTCTTATATGATTGCTTTAATTTAAGTATAAAATGTAAATGTAAAGTACTATTGTGAAATTGTACTCTAAAGATAAATATTCGTTTTTAATGTGCCTTCCTTTATTATTGGCTCACAAGGAGTTTTCACACAAGTTATCAAAGATCTCCCCTTGAAAACAGCCTGTGGTGTTCTCTGGAAGCTGATTGACAACAAGTCTCCCCAGGTTCCAGTACTTTCCACCTCTTTCATTTAGTAATAAATTTGCATTATCGCAACAGCTGCTTGCCATTGATATCTCGTTGGCTGCGGCTATTGGTCTTAACTGGGATTGGAGGGGCAATAATGTGAAAATGGGAGGATTGGGATTGGGTTAAGTTAGAGAACTTATAGATATACGGCTTCAGTGTTCTTGGTTCCATCTAGTGGTTCATGTTTTGCCTTTGTAGCAGTTTCTCATGCCCGCACTTGTTGCTCCTGTGTGTTAGTTTCCAAGTTCAAGAGGTTTTATTTATTTATTTATTTATTATTATTATTATTATTATTATTATTATTATTATTGTTGTTGTTGTTGTTGTTGTTAACATCATTATTATTATTTATATTATTATTATTATTAGTCTTATTACTATTATTATTATTATTATTATTATTAGTAGTAGTAGTAGTAGTAGTAGTAGTAGTAGTAGTAGTGTCATAATAATACAAATTTATTTTTTTCGATTTTTACGGAATTATAAAGGTATAATCAATTATAGAAATCGAGATAAAAACACACAGTTATTTTGGATGATTAGGGAATTATTAGGAAAATCAAGACTAAAATGGAATGAAAGAACAGGAAGATGCCAAATATAAATTATACAAATGACGAACATTTATACAATATGTAAATAAACGTATTTGGACTAAATTTAAGAATGAAAAAAGGAAAACACAGCTAATTCTAGGGTGAGAATCAAATGATTAGATTATAGACTATTTGTGGCTCTTCATTAGTTCAATTGTTAGAAACGTTCTCCCTTTGACATCGTTCACTGACCAATAAATTTACGATCTCAGAATTCTGCTAGGATAGTTGGTGAATGCCAGGGCTCGAGCGGAGATGATTGCGGGTGAACGTAGAGCTTATAACAATAGTAGTTTGCTTAGTGTTGAAGTAACATACCTTATACTAAAGAACGGCTTGAGAATGTCTGGCACGGCATTTGATTGAACTATTTATAAATCAAATGTCTTTTTTTGATAGAACATCTTTTTTAATTAGTCATATTGATCAAGTCATATTCTGTTTAGAATAGTTGCTTATTTAAGAAACGATTATCGTAGGGTGTAGTAACACTGATATTGCTTAATTTATTACCTTTTTTTTCGGAATATAATTAATTCGTAATTCTGTTGTCATGGTTTGAAAAGTGGGATGTAACTTCGTAGTACATTATCTTTATAATGCCAATTTCGTGAGTTCAGATCAATACGAACGTCGTTTTTTTTTAAATCAATCAATTTCCTATATTCTCACGAATAATACTTAGCAAAAGAAACATATGAATCTTATAAAAAAGAAAAAAATGTCTACTCTCTCTCAACCCACGCTTAATTTATCATTAAACATATCCCCAAATCTATTAGCAAAAGAATGAGTCGTAACTTATTATCCAAAGAAATATTTAATAAACATAAGAAATTTTAAGATAAGGCTTTTTTAAACAGCGAATATAAAAAGCGCTATTAGAATATATTGAACCTACACAAAATACGACAACATCTAGAAAATTACATAAAAAGCAAAAAATTATTTTGTTTGCAGCAGTTGGTTTTCAATCTATCAATATTCTTTAAAAAAATTAAAACACTTGTACATAAAGCTATAGCTGACGCAATACCATAAAAAAATTAAAAACACGATAATTAAAGTATACATGATGAGACACAATTTAACTAAAGTAAAATACAAAAAGTTGCAGTTTTATGAATAAAATGTAATGTCCCCTCAAAAAGAGCAGTCAATCTACTCCTTTTATCTATCATACTTACATTAGAGAACAGGGGTATCCTACCATCAACAAAGTCAAACAAGCAATTTATTCAAATAAAGATATACCGGCATTAAATACTCCTTTGTTAATCCAAAGTATAGTGATAAGACACCATTATCTTTATATTATAGAGAACTAATAAGAAAAAAATTGACACCAATTGTTAAGTGTGTAAATGGAAATTAATACAACAAATCGTGTTATTCATTACATTTCTCTTGCGTTCTCTGCTTGAATGAATACCTCTTTATCACGAAATGAAAGTAAAGGATAGGATCTTAAATAAGAAAATAAGACGCATCAGTTAATTGTAGACATTATAAATCACACTTTCTAAGCAACTAAGTCCTTTTGAAGTTCTTATCTTAGTTGATCCTTGAACTACCTATACTTATATTCTACTGTAATGATCCTATTTACTAAAATATTCCCAATATATTACATATTGATTACTTCACCATGTTGATCATCGCATACTAGAATTTCATAAAAATGTAATCGAGAAATCGGCTGTGATGAGTAAACGGTACAAATGACTATGCGATGCTAGTCATTTTTCCAAAAGATCCAAATTTAAGCTAAACTGAATGTAACTGCTTAAACAACCTATAACTATATAATATTTTATTCGCCTCATATTTCTCTATAATTTTACCTGTCCACAAGTGACTTCTAAATGAAATATTCTAATGTTTACGTCAATTGAAATAATTAACTTCAAAGAGAAAGAACAAAATAGAAACTCCGCAAAATGGAAACTTGTTATTTAAATGTAATTTTAGAACATTACTGCAACAAAAATAGAAAGGGCATACGATTAACAAGTTATTATTTAATAGCCAAGCCCTTTTAAAATTTGACAGCCTGCAAAAGTTGGGGCATTTTCTTAAATTAGTCTGCGGCAATACTCCGGTGAAAGGGCATCTGGCCTCTCTTAAATCTTTGTTCAAAGTTCTTCTATATTTGAAATTGTATTATTGCGTAGCTGTTCCTTGATTTAATGCTACATGTTTACGATGTTATTGAGGCCTGGAGATTGTGCAGGCCAATCCAAACGATCAGATTTAGGGACACCTGGAACAGTGCTGGCGTTTTAGTGCATTTGCACTAAAACGCCAGCACTGTTCCAGGTGCCCCTAAATGTGATCGTCCTAGAGTTACGTCTTGCAATGAAGAGAATGCTACCAATAAACCCCTCACTCTCAGAAACATATTTAAAATGGCTCTAATAACCCAATAACAGTGTAATTTTGTCAAAAAGTGTTCTCTTTCTACAGTTAAGATCAGATTGAAGGGTTTTAATGTACGAAGCTGTATTCTAAGACACAAGTCAATGATTTCTGCAATGAACAGAAAGCGCCTTTTCGATTTTCTAAGATGCAATGACGATCATGACTCTTCATATTTGTCGAAAGTGATTTTTAGCAACGAACGCAAGTTTAATACGCTATGCAGTGATGTTAGGCAGTGCATCCGTCGAGGGAAAGACGAATTATTTAATCCTAGATGCTCACTTTCAACGCTGCAATGTGGAGGAGGTTTGGTTTTGGCGTGGCGCCTTATTAGTTTCAATGGTCCGGGGTCTATAAATCGCTTTTTACGTCGAATTATTTCGACAAAGTACATTCATATATTTACTGAGCATTTTCTACCCTACTTTGGCTGAAATCTGGATGATAATTCCATCTCCATGTAAGATAATGTTCTCATTCACTCAGGTAGCAATGTCAAGAGGCTCTTTAGAGAGCATGATATTCCGTGTTTGGATTGGCCTGCACAATCTCCAGACCTCAATAACATCGTAAACATATAGCATTAAATCAAGGAACAGCTACGCAATAATACAATTTCAAATATAGAAGAACTTTGAACAAAGATTTAAGAGAGGCCAGATGCCCTTTCACCGGAGTATTGCCGCAGACTAATTTAAGAAAATGCCCCAACTTTTGCAGGCTGTCAAATTTTAAAAGGGCTTGGCTATCAAATAATAACTCGTTCATCGCATGCCCTTTCTATTTTTGTTGCAGTAATGTTCTAAAATTACATTTAGATAACAAGTTTCCATTTTGCGGAGTTTCTATTTTGTTCTTTCTCTTTGAAGTTAATTATTTCAATTGACGTAAACATTAGAATATTTCATTTAGAAGTCACTTGTGGACAGGTAAAATTATAGAGAAATATGAGGCGAATAAAATATTATATAGTTATAGGTGGTTTTAAGCAGTTACATTCAGTTTAGCTTAAATTTGGATCTTTTGGAAAAATGACAAATGCGGGCTTTCTGTTTTGCGGCACTGTATGTTTTCCTTGATAGGTATATACATTTTTGTTTTAATTTTTTATTATATATATATATATATATATATATATATATATATATATATATTTGTAGTCATCGACATACAGTCCTGTTTCGTTGTATCACAACTCATCAGTGCCGCTAGACTAGCATCTCTCCCAAGCCAAGGATTGAACCTAGAACCGTCGTGTTGACAGTCGGCAATTCTCCCACTCGACCATAAATCACTCGTCGGAATGTCTATTTAAATAGACACCCGCCACCACTTTTATAGTGCTCAAATCGCCTGTTCGTAAACAAACAAAAAACGAGCTTCGCATTTTCAGCCAATTAAGTAGCGGTGAGATTATTTACGACAGTGCTCTACCAAAAGAGGGGGGCTTAAAATATATTCTTAGTAATCGATATATAGTCCTGTTTCGTTGTATCACAACTCATCAGTGTCGCTAGACTAGCATCTCTCCCAAGTCAAGGATTGAACCTAGAAACGTCGTGTTGACAGTCAGCAGTTCTCCCACTTGACCATGGAATCGACGCCCGTAAATAACTCGCAGGAATGTCTATTTAAATAGACACCCGCCACCATTTTTATAGTGCTCAAATCGCCTGTTCGTAAACAAACAAACAACGAGCTTGGAATATATATATATATATATATATATATATATATATATATATATATATATATATATATATACATATATATATATATTCTTTGTCCTTTTCTTCATTTCAATACAGGCCTTAATCTCTGTAGTTTTCTTAACATATGCTAAACACCACTTCCCTATTTATTTATTTATTTATTTATATTTTTAATAAAATGCAAAGTGACCGCTTCATAATAATTTGTTCCGATGTTGAATACCTGAATGATTTTCATTACCGACTAAACTTGTGTATAAGCTATGCCCACTTACATAATTGATACCCTTGTTTCCTGTCAACAAAAATACCTTCGACAAACCTGCAACTCAATAATATCCCACACGTTTTCTCAGCAGCAGCAAAGTATTCTACTCCAATAAGTTCTTCCTCGAACTTCCTCGAACTGTCTAGTTTCAAATTCCCTCGCCGGTTTCTTTATCGCCGACAATATTAGCATGCGAAATTTAATGTAATATGAACAAATATCTCGCTGAACATCTCCTTACTTAACATTTTCAATTTATCTTTTAATTTGTAGTAGTCTCTCACCCCTCACCTACAATTTGCCAATATGCCTTGTGACTGCTTGGGCTAATATGAGTAAGAGTGTAAAGAATAATATTAAAAGCTTATAACTTTTCGACTATAACTATTTACTTCAGCCCTGCAAATGTAAATACAATTAAACCAGTTTCATTTTAGTGCATTCGATAAACTATTGAACTAATATCACGCCGTGTTTAATCATTTTACGATTTTTTCTAATTCCTGACATGAGATGCGACATAAAGATAAATACTACAGAAAGTCCGGATGAAGAGAGAATAAAGGAAAAATAAGAAGGCAACGAATATATGAAAAAAGGGGAAACAACTGAGCTAGTTGGAATGCAAAATTAAGAGAGATAGTTGTTTACCTGCTTGTTTTGGCATCAAATTTCATCGCGCACTTATATACCTAAAATATGCGGACATATAAGAAGAGATGGGTTCATAGCCGCATAGGTGTTATCGGCATGTACCTCTATTCGTTTCTTTCACATGCACTCATTGTCTGCTCATTGTACAGGTCGAAATGCGTTTACCGGTTCTGATTTCTGCTTTTTGTGTGGTTTCAGTTAGAGTTGTAAGAGAAGAATTATCCCTCCAAATAAATGTTATCTCTAATTTAAGAGAGATTAGAAGAGTAAGAAATACTTTTTGTTTTATTTCTCTGTTTTTTTCTATTTCACAACTGGTTTTCAAATAGAAGACTATTACAAATGTAATGAAACATACATTAGAGTTAAGCACCTTCACAAATACAACAATAAATTGGTTGAGAACAAAAGAAAATAATGTTGCAATAATGCAGGACAAGTATTCATCATTGTAACAACGTTTTGAGATGTAAAATCTTCAGTAATTATTATAATCTAAAGAAATTACAAATTGATCGCCAAATCAAAAACTGTAGTATAGTGGACACGCAATAAAAAAAAAAGAAAAACGATACGCAACGTATGACTTTTGGTCTTATTGCTCCAATCGAATGAAAACGCCCATCATATTTTTGCGAATCCTATGAAAATATTAATGTAAATACTTACTCTAAGTAGACAATCTATATTCTAGAGTGCCTCTGATTCTGATAACTTTTACACTGATATTTTCATAAAAATCTTTTATTTAGTTAGTGTATATAAAATTGAATTAACACAATACTAATATTTCTTAAACATATTTTTTATTATTTGCACCGGGGGGCAGAATACCAACGTTTGTTTATAATTAGTTACCTTGGACTTTAATAGCAAATCTCATTTTCAAATATGTTTGCGGTTTTTGAAAAAAACAACAACACGTTTGTTGCCCAGTGAAACAGATTTTTGTTACATTTATTTTTATTAATCTTACTATAACACCACAAGAATTTTGCATTCATAACGTCCTCGACGTTTTCATTTATATATGTATAGCCAACCAAATTGCGAGGACGTTATGAATATAACATTTTGTCATATTTCTGACGTCACAAATATGTTGCTGTTTGTTAGCTTTTTCTATGATAGGAAATAAAATGTGTTTTGGATTAATATAATACACATATTTATATTTAATTATTTTTATTAAGCAGGATTTTCTAGTTGGTTTGAAGAATTGTGCAAAGTGTGACAACGTTATATTAGAGGGATATGGTAATACAGTGTATAAAAACGTTGTATGTTGTAAATACACACTGATGAAAACGATCAGTAATAATTAAATTATATATGTATTTCCGAACAAAGTGTGTCACACAAGCCGGTAAATGCGTGAATTTTCCAAAATATTTCGAGAATAAAATCTCTTCTAAAGAGCAAGGATATATAAAGCATAAACAACTTTCGAACCTGGTTACATTTGTTTGTGTCTGTGCTGGAATCAAATGGTTGATTCAGATATCAGTCTTGTAGCTGAATAGGTTCGCATATTTGCTAGTTCAGTATCCTGAGTATTGATTTGTCATTCATTGAATTGAAAGTAAAAGTTTATCAATAAATATTTATTGCTCAAATCAGATTTTATTTAACGAGTGTATTATTAACATATACTGCAAAGTTCACAATTTTATAATATAATCATATTAATTTATACCAGCAATAGCGTGGTTCGCTTCATTGGTTCATTTATGCTAGATATTATCAAACTGCCAGATATTATCAAAATTGTTGATTGAACTGTTTACTCAGACCCGTAAACAATTTTTCTAAATTATTTTTCTAATAGTTATTATTTTTTTAAATAGTAAGCGTATTTGGTATTATAAAAAAGGCTGACCATCAGGGAACTCATCAGAGGCCACATGGTGAAATACATTTTCTCTTCCAGCGGAACAGTGTGCAAATGAGACCACTGAATGGTTCAAAACTGTAATTTAAGCACATGTTCCCAAACGGAAATTCTATAGCAAGCCCCACTCTCCTCAACGGTTTACTTTTACTTGTGCAGCTGTCATTGCTCAAAGGCAGCATGCATACCGCAGATTCAACCGAGATAAGTCCAGTTCGACCAGACAGAAGTATATAGAAGCTAGAAGTAATTGTAAGAGAAAAATAGCGACTTCTAAGACAGAATACACTGAAACCACCCGAAAAACCCATCGAAGCACAGAAACTAGGAACCTGTGATTTTTGAAAAATCTACACCAGTGTAGTAAATTATGGACTGTCAACGATTCCCCCACTATCAAACAATCATGAGGTTGCTTGCACGGCAATCGAGAAGGCTAATCTGATTGTCAGCCGGTTTGCCTTAATCTCTACATTGGACCCGGCACACCACTCCCTACCTGACTTTCTTTTGCGGACAGATGCCACACTAGATGATTTGAAAATCACCCGTTCTCAGGTATATGGTATCATAAAAAACATAGAAACATCAAAAGCAAGTGTACCCGATCTAATCCCGGCTGTTTTATTTAATAAATGCTCTCCTGAGATTGCTTCAGTTCTCCCTAAACTTTTCAATAAATGCCTTAACGAATCTTTCTTTCCAGACTGCTGGAAAGCCGCTTCTGTTGTAGCAGTCTTAAAAAATGTTGGTGAATGAACTGACTCATTAAATTATCGCCCCATTAGCCTTCTACAGCTTTTCGCCAAAATATTTGAGTCCTTAATTAATCAAGCTCTAGTACAACACGTTACAATTGCTAAAATTCTAAGCAACAAACAATATGGATTTAGGCAAGCCGGTTCAACAGCAGATATATTAACTGTAATCTCTGAACGTATATACCGGTCTCTGGACAAAACACGGAAGGGTAGAGCGATAGCCAGCGATATATATATATATATATATATATATATATATATATATATATATATATATATATATATATATATATATATATATATATATAAGTTTTTTTCAGGGTATGGCACGATGGTCTTCTAAGGAGAATTAGATCATATGGTATAATTGGAAGAATATATAATGTAATTAAATCCTTCTTAAGTAAGATAAAAATCCAAGTTGTCCTCGACAGTCCTACATCTAAACAATATGATATAAATGCGGGAGTACCTCCGGAGTCAATCCTTGGAACTTTATTATTCCTGATATTCATAAATGACCTCCCTGATTAAATCGTTTTGGAGATAGGTATATTTGCTGATGACACCACTCTCTATAACAGACATGAGGGGAAAACAAATGAACAAATATCTAAGGACATGGTAGAAACACTAGAGGATGACCTCCAATCTGTGGTGGAATGGGGGAAAATGGATGGTCACATTCAATGCTGCCAAGACTAAGCTTATCTCCTTCACAAATTACAAGAAACCTTCTCTACCACCAATAGCAATGGTCAAGAAAACATTACTCGAAAGTACTTCCTTTAAACTTCTCGGTCTATCGTTTACAGGGAACCTGAACTAGAATAGATATATTGAGAGCATTATCAAGGCTGCAGCAAAGAAGGTGGGCTCTCTCTACTGTGCTAGAAAACTACTTACGCCTGAAAGTATCCTCTACCTCTACAAAACCACCATTCGCCCATGTATGGAGTACTGTTGTCACATTTGGGATTGTGCATCTGCTGCTTGTCTTTCACTCCTGAACAGGGTTCAAAAGAGAGTCGTCAACATGATAGGTCCTGAACTGTCATCTAGGCTTCATCCTTTGTCCCGCCGACAAAATGGTGCATATCTCTGCCTGTTCTACAAGTACTTTAATGGTGAATACTCTGACGAACAACAATCACTTCTATCCCCTCGACGTGAATATCCCCGAGAAACCCGACAAGCAGCTAAGTCCCGCCCATTGAGAGTAGAGATTCTTACGTGTTAAAAAGCTTTCTAGTCCAATAGTTTCTTCCTCAAAACGTCTAGACTTTGGAACCCCCTTCCCGGATTCTGCTTTCCCAGCTGTTCTGACATGCAGAAGTTCAAGTGTAATGTGAACACACATTTTGCTACTCATCTCCCTTCATAATGCCCCTGCAACTTATGTCTCCGATAATAGCCCCCTACTTCAAAATGGCAATGTGCTTTGTTTGGGGTGAAAATTGATTTTTTTTTTAAGTGAAATAATAACAGCATTCTTAATGACGCTTTAGTTGGATTCGTAATTATTCAGTAGGTTGTTCAATTCCAATAATTTTAATTCATAAAACAAAAGAGCGCAAAGCAGAAAACGTCTGAACTTCGCAAAAAGCGAACAGACGGATCGACTTACACACCAAGTAAGGGGTAACAGAAACAGCGGTATATCTAACTAATAGATGTATTTCATCAAAAGGTAGTATAACAAGACTTTCGAGCGGGTAGAATTACCGGGAGCATTTCAAAAGTAGTAAAACGGATACTCCAGCAGGCGGAGACCCCGATATAAAAAAGACAAAGACAAACAGACTAACTTACAGCAAACGGAGGCTAACGTATTAATGATATAGATATTAATATGCTAATTAATATATTGTTAAAGTCTTTATTTGTGAAAACATTTAAACCCCTGTTTAATAATACCAACACACATTTTTACCTAATTTTTAATGTGTTACCTTTAAAAGTAATCAGGTATACTTTTATAGATTAATAAAATTTCTTCATATTTTATTCAGGTAAAGATGTCTGCTACAAAGAACACCGGAAAACTGATAATGAGTGAAGAATGTTTAACAGGGGCAAAATATATTTGTGTTCAGTACATAAGAGCGGCATATGTGTCATCCACCAAAGGATTCTTGCAATGGAAGAATACCGCAGTAAACAACATTATACAACACTGCATTCTACGCATGTGCATAAGTACGACAAGTTCGACAGGCCAAACTTGAATAGCTGAGTAAATACATTAAAAAAAAAAGATTAAAATCTATTCCGAACTTGTTACGAAAATAAGCTTCAAAGTTTTGGGATCAACTGCTAAGAAGATAAAAAGGTTTTCTAGATTGAGAATTTGTTAAACGTTGTTTAGACATATTTACTAATTTTGTGTGTCCTGAAAAAAAACATTGGTGCAGCAAACAAGTGTGTCTCGATATATTGTGCCACGCAAAATGAATCAGCTTTCTGATAACATTGTTGAAGCGTTACTAGAGCGAATAAAACAATGTGTCACTTAGAGTTTGTCACTTGATCAAAGTACAGATGTCAGTAACACAGCACAGTTGGTGTTAGTTTAGTGAGTTACTGAGAATTTTGAAGTTACTGAGTAATTTAAAAAAAATGGTTCGTATGCGTTCAACAAGTGCAGGTCATGATATCAGTGAACATTGGTTTTTAAGTTAAAGGAGAGATTTGAACTGGGGTCTTTATACAAAATGTGCACGTTCAAATTTGCTTACACAGAGCTACATCAGATATATTTTTATTACTTTTTTTTCTGTGTCACGGTGTCATTAATTGAATTGATGGTGATAACGTACATACAGATGTAGCTAAACGCGTTTGATTATACCGCCTAGCGATGACTTGACGCTTGGTTTCATCATGTATATCCACAGCTTTTTGTTAATTATAAAAATTCTTTTCAAATAATATGTATCGACCAAAAGTAATATTACTTATAATTAAATCTTTTTTTCATTAAAAATGCTGCTCAATGTATGCGAAATATTTTAAGTAGATAAAATAAATATGTAAATTTAATATTTTTTATTCAAAATATACACGTTATATCATGCATAACCAGTTAGTCTTTACTGTAAAAATACATTGTAGATAAATATTATTTTGAATAAATAAAAATAAATTTTAAAGGTATTTATTTAAAATTATGAAAGTCAGATATTGGCATTAGAATTACATTTAAATAAAAAAGAATGCATATAGTTTTTTTAAGTGGTAATGTCGACGTTATAAAATGGTTAGGCTGTATAATAGTGTATTTGATTTGGAAAAATATCATTTTGAATTATTGAAAACTTTAAACCGCAATATCAGTAAATTTCTATTACTAGGACTAATGCACAATTCCATTGATTTAGACATGAGAAGAAGGATGATAACGTACGTCTAAACGATAGAGATCTTAGAAAAGTAGTACTCTCTCGTTTCTGATGAATGTCTTGTTTTTTCCGACTATATAATCAGTTTCTCTCTTAATGTTGGCTTTACTTTATTTTTCGTGTTGGATATCAATTTCAACTTTCACTTTCGTTTTGTGTTTTTACTTTCATTTTCGTTGTTTTTCTCATTTCATTTCCGTCTTTGTATGTTCATTTAGGTTTTGTCTTTCTATAGTATCAGTTTCCCGTCGATTCTTGTCTATTTTTGTTTTCTTCCTAACTTCCCAGTGCTTATCAAATTCGATCAGCGTTACCGAAATTGATCCAGTGATCAAATTCTCCTCGCTTACTTTACAAACAGCCTATTAAAATGACTAATGTGCTTTTGAACGCCAATTGATACAATGGCCGGCATTTGTAATATCCCTCAGCGAGAGGGTTCGGCCGGTCATTTATACGAGCATAATGCTCCTCTCTCCGCGACACTAACGAGATAGATATACATGGGAAAAGAAACTGAGTGGTTGACTCGAATGTACGCATTAATTTTTATTATAGAAAGGTAATATAGTAAGTGGGCGGTGTAGGTTTCCTTTCAACGAGAGTGAATCTTTAACTTGTGAACCTCACACGAGAATCCGACCACGATACAAATATATTTGCGTTTCTTTCAACTTAATCAATAGACAAAAAGCCGTTCATAAAAGCTAAAATTACCAGATATTTTTCCTTTTTTTGTTTTTTAGAATTACTTAATATTTACTGGAAATTAATCTACGTTTTCATCTCTTCTGTATCCGCACACACACGCACACACATGAGATATATTATATATGCATATATGTATATATATATATATATATATATATATATATATATATATATATATGTGTGTATATATATATATATATAAATATGTAAATATATATATATGGAAATATATATATAACAACAAAAGAATTTCAAGTAAGCTGCACAATATCTGTGTTTCATAACCGCAAGTAATTACAAGGCTACTCGGTTCCTGCTTATATATATATATATATATATATATATATATATATATATATATATATATATATATATATATATATATATATGAGTGAATTATTTTTTCGTACCAACCATCATCATCGTCCTCATGAACGTTGAGGATTTGCGCAATTGTGGACGCATCTTAAATTTCAAAGTTGTACAAGCTGCGCAGCGATGACTGTCTCTTCTACGAGTTGTGGGTACTGGATTATTCTCGTTTTTGATTCATTTATCCGTACAAACAATCATCATCTTCGTAATGAACGTTGAGGATTAGTGCCGTTGTGGACGCACATTAAATTTGGAAGTTTACAAGCGGCGCGGTGAATGACTGTCTCTTTTACGAGCTGTGTTTATTGAATTGTTTTTCTTTTTTATTCATGCTAAATTAACTTATTCGTACCAACCATCTTCGTCATGAACGTTATGGATTTGTGCCGTCGGGGACGCATCTTTTATTTAAAAGTTGTACAAGCTGCGCAGCGAATGACTATCTCTTCTACAAGCTGTGTATACTAGATTGTTTTCTTTTTATTCATGTTAAATTCACTTATTCGTACCAACCATCATCATCGTAGTCATAAACGTTCCATCATGTATATTCTACATGTAAGTTCATGTGTACGTGTGTATATGCATATGTATGCATATGCGTATATGTATGCGTATATGTGTGTGCATGTTGGCTGTGTGCATGTGTGTATATGCGTATGTATGTTTGCCTGCATTTGTATGTGTGCATACATGAGTCTATTTCCATGTGTATGTGGGGTGGAGAGAGCTCCCGTAGCCCGTGGTGAAGGCAACCCCTCCAGGAGAAGCAAATATCAGACTCAAAAAACATCATACGGGAGAGCAGTACCCGTATAAAGCTGGTCTGCAGTTTGACTTGCTGGTTATCTTGCTCTTGTTTGTTGCTGGATTTCAACATTTTGAACCGTACAAAGCTAAAACTATGTAACATCATCTTTGTATAGATATTCCCTCAGACATTTGTCTATAAAAAATATTCGTGTGGCGATGAAAAAGTTGTGACGCGTGTAGGCCTAAATTTTAGAAGCATGTAATCATTGATCTGCCATCATTATATGTATGTATATGTGTCTGTATGTTTTTATATGTACATGTGTATGTATATGTATGTATATCTATGTGTATATGTACTTATATATGTATGGGTGTATATATGGTAATGGGTGTATATGTATATATGCTTGTGTGTATGCATGATTATGTATGTGTATACATGTATATCTGTGTGTATAAATACACATATATGTATGTGTATGTATATCTAGGTATATGTATATGTATGGGTGCATGTATGTGTGCATGTATGTACGCATACACGTGTACGAATACGTATGTATATGTGTATATGTGTGTATGTATTTGTGTATGTGTGGATATATGTGTATGTATGCAGGTGTGTATGCATATGTTTTTGTATGTATGCGTATTATGTATTGTGTACGTCTGTATGTGTATACATGTATGTATGTGTGTATGTTTATAGATGTGTATCTGTACATTTGTGTATGTGTATGTATGTGTGTATATATCTATGTATCCGTATATATATATATATATATATATATATTAATTATTAAAAATTAAGCGAGAGGTCTATCTTCAAGATGGTTATCAGGTTTGAAAAGCGAGCGTACACATGATTTTCTCATCTAAATTTTTGTACAAAAAAAATGAATAATACGCTCTTATTTACGGAAGTTTTCTTATAATAGAGCACTCTGCTGGAATGCTTTTTTCAATATATATATATATATATATATATATATATATATATATATATATATATATATATATATATATATATATATATATATATGATTGCAACGTCTTGCCAGACGAGTGCCATGCCCTCAGTCACGGAAAGTCCATATGCCCGAAGATTATTTTTTAGTCCTGCAGTGAATTCACGCGCTCAAACAGACATGACACTGAAGTATATCTATATATATATATATATATATATATATATATATATATATATATATATATATATATATATATATATATAGTGTTATAATGGAATAAATCCAGAGGAAATCCGGGCATGAGAGCTCAATGTGGTAAACAGAGCAATAAGATAAAAATTATAACACGGAAATTACATAATTGTCGATGCAATAATTTATTTCAACCTTATGGTATTTTCAAGCATCTAAATCAGACATCAGCGTATCAAAAATGTAATTGTCTGATTTAGATGCTTGAAAATACCATAAGGTTGAAATAAATTATTGCATCGACAATTATGTAATTTCCGTGTTATAATTTATATATATATATATATATATATATATATATATATATATATATATATTGGTTTAAATGATATATTTTAAATAAGTTTTCGTTGTAATACGTCTACTTTATATATCATTTATAAAAACGGCATGCGCTCTATCTAAAGTTTTAAATTACAATCCTTTTAAAACAATTGTTTCTTCTTTTAAGACCGTCAGATATAAGATGGAAAAAAGCTAATTCTCACAATTTTATTATTTCAATTAAAGCATAGCCGACAAAATACTGAAACGTTTGACCAAGGAACAACAACTGAACGCACAGCAGAGTGGTGGTTGAAGAAATCTCATGGCGGTGACGAAAATCGTAAAGTTGATGTCCGTGGTGTTCAGCAATCGATTCTTTATATCGATAAAGAGCTTAGTCAAATCCAATCCACTCACAATTTTTCCAGAACTTGCTTCTGAATGAAATGTAACGATTTCTAGCCACTTGCGAGCGATTGTAAAAACAATAAACTTGATAAATATGTGCCATTCTAAGTTGAATGACAAACAAACAAAATAAAAACGTTATAAAGTTTAATCTTCCCTTATTTTACGCAACAAAAACGACTCGTTTCTTGACAGGGTTGTGATTTGCGACAAAAAGTGATATTTTCCAACTACCAGCAACACTAAGTTCAGTGATTAAATGCTGACGAAGTTCCACGACACTTCCCAAAGACAAGGATGCACAACAAAGGTCGTTCTGTTTATTTGTTGGTCTTCTACCGATTTTATCTATTACAGTTTTTTTTCAAGTCAGGCGAAACCATCGTAGCGGAGATGTACTGCAAACAAATGAATGAAATGCACCAGGAACTTCGACAACAACACACAGCATCAATCAACATAAAAAGCCTAATACTCTACGATAACGCCCGACAGGGCATTGATAAACCAACGCTACAGAAGTTGAACAGATAGAGCTACGAAACTCTGCCTAGTCCAACTTTCTGTCTGAGAAATGCTACAAAAACTATCTTTAAGACCGGATTTTTTCGATTTTCGATAAGTATCGGATGAATTTCTCTACAAAACCTATCGTAGCGGATTAATTTATCTAAAAAACCTGTCGTAGCGGATGAATTTATCTACAAAACCTGTCGTAGCGGATTAATTTATTTACAAAACCTATCATAGCGGATGAATTTATTTACAAAACCTATCGTAGCGGATGAATTTATTTACAAAACCTATCGTAGCGGATGAATTTATTTACAAAACCTATCGTAGCGGATGAATGTATCTACAAAACCTGTCGTAGCGGATGAATTTGTCTACAAAACCTATCGTAGCGGATGAATTTATCTACACAACCTATCGTAGCGGATGAGTTTATTTACAAAACCTATCGTAGCGGATTAATTTATCTACAAAACCTGTTGTAGCGGATAAATTTATCTACAAAACCTGTCGTAGCGGATGAATTTATCTACAAAACCTATCGTAGCGGATGAATTTATCTACAAAACCTGTCGTAGCGGATGAATTCATCTACGAAACTTATCGTAGCGGATGAATTTATTTACAAAACCTATCGTAGCGGATGAATTCATCTACACAACCTATTGTAGCGGATGAATTTATCTACAAAACCTATCGTAACGGATGAATTTATCTACAAAACCTGTCGTAGCGGATGAATTTATCTACAAAACCTGTCGTAGCGGATGAATTTGTCTACAAAACCTATCGTAGCGGATGAATTTATCTACACAACCTATCGTAGCGGATGAGTTTATTTACAAAACCTATCGTAGCGGATGAATTTATCTACAAAACCTGTTGTAGCGGATGAATTTATCTACAAAACCTGTCGTAGCGGATGAATGTATCTACACAACCTATCGTAGCGGATGAATTTATCTACAAAACCTATCATAGCGGATGAATTTATCTACAAAACCTGTCGTAGCGTATGAATTTATCCAAAAAACGTGTCGCAGCGGATTAATTTATCTACAAAACCTATCCAAGAATACTGCCAGGAATATAAATAATCATTGTATGAAATTTCCTCTATAATGTTCTACAAATCCAAAACTCACTAAGTTTTCTTCATACGTACACCTGCTTCAGAATATCTGTAGTTTCACTATTACACAAAATTAAAACAACCAGTTAATCACTTGTCCTTTCAGCACATTTTTTATGAATTGCATTGTTTTTTTTCATTCGTACTTTTTCTCACAGAAGACATGTCGCGAGCCTGTTACTAATTTATTGCTATTTAAATGACAATTGCTCACCGGAATTCCGATCTATGCCTCTCTTTGCTAAACTTAAAAAAAAACACTCGACTAGCTACAGCCACTATACAGAATTTTCCTTCATTCTCTTCGCATGCCTAAATGTAAACGCAGATTTCATGCATAATGCTTCTTTCCCAAAACGTTTGAAACACTATTCCGCTGAAATGCTTCTAAGTTGAATAAAGCGTCGCGGCTTTCCAGTCTAATATAATCAAGTTCCTGTTTGCCGTCCTCCTAAATAGATAAATTCCACCCAATTTACACCGGACATTGAAAAGTGTTGACTCCCAAGTTTAAAATAATCTATAATTCAGGATGTTCGATCTCTATATGCCCACTATTTTAGTATGGACTTAGAGTTTCCAGACAACGTCCCTTTATAAACCAGACATTTATTGTACATATTACTCACATCTTATGACAATAGAATATATTTCACGGTTTAACGAATCCATGCTCTCATAGATCTCTCGGAGTATAAGTGGAGAATCAAGAAAATTTCCGGTACATTTCACGATATATGTTTAGAACAATATACTTTAGAGTTTATGTAGTTCCTCTAATATGTCTTTTTATAGCAAAATTACTAACATCACATATACATACGTACGCTTATATATATATATATATATATATATATATATATATATATATATATATATATATATAATGCTGGAATTCTTTTTCCAAAAAAAAAACTAATCATATTCGCCCCCACCAGGAATTTACGGTAAATACCAATAGCCTAGTGGTTGAGCACTATCGGGAAAGAATACCACAAAACAGGAAATAAAGACCACCTTCTTTAAAAACAACCGGAGATGGAACAATATACCTTAAATTACTCCACTAAAAATATACCAACACCAAGTAACCAGCTGTATACAAGAATCCTACTAACGAAAATTGAAGATGTAACTCAGAGGATGAGATGGAAGGTTATAAACGAAACAAACATCCAAGAGAATGTGAAAAACAATTTTGGATTAAAATCTATAAAATACCCGAGTAAAGTGGAAGAATTAGAAAATTTTGAAAAAGATTTACTAGGCATTATCGCTAAGCTTGAATTTAAACATAGATCAAATCAATTTCAAAAAACAATGACAGCTGATATCAAAAAAATAAAAAGAGAAAATGAGACGATTGTTTTCTCAGATAAAACGAAAAATTTATATAAAATGGAAAAGGAACAGAAAAAACAACTTGTACTAAACTCAATTACAGAAAAATACCAAGTAGCAAGAAAAGATACTTATAAATCTATTAACCAAGAGGCTACAGAAGTTGCCACAAAATTAGGTATAGAATACAGAGTAAATAGGTTAGCAAAGAAAAATGTGTTTATAACTTTAAAAGACCACAAGGGAAATTTTAATAATAAGCCAACCTGCAGGTTAATAAACCCGGCTAAAAGCGAAATCGGTCTAGCTAGCAAGTCTATAATTAGAGAAATAGTAAAAGAGATAAAAAGAAAATCAAATCTTAATTTGTGGGCAGATACTAGCGCGGTACTGGACTGGTTTAAAAACATAACTGAACCACACAAATGTAAGTTTACACAACTGGATATCGTCGATTTTTACCCTTCAATCACTAAGGAAATCCTAGAAAAATCGTTGATCTTCGCATCAAAATATAGAAAGATAAGTGAGCTCGATAAGGAAACAATCATGCAAGCTCGACAGACCCTTTTATTTTTTGACGATAAAACATGGGTCAAAAAATCAAACCCCGAAGACCCCTTGGACGTCGCGATGGGGGCGTATGACAGTGCGGATATCTGTGATCTGGTTGGACTTTTTCTACTGGAGACCATGAAATATAAATTCCCAGATCACTTTTTTGGATTATATAGAGATGATGGACTTTGCCTATCGCGTGACTACAATGGATGTGCACTAGACAGGCTTAGAAAAGACCTAACTGAATTTTTTAAGGAACTAGGCTTTAAAATACAGACAAATTTAGATAGAGTAGATTTTTTAGATGTCACTCTAGATCTCGAGAAGAAAATACACAAACCCTTCCACAAACTAAATGAAAAACTCATGTATATAAATAAGGGTTCATGCCACCCACCCACAGTGTTTAAAAATATGGTAGCGAACATTAGCCAAAGGATTTCACGGCTTTCTTCGAAGGCTGAAGTGTTCGAGAAAGCAGCACCATATTATAATGACGCACTGCATCAAAGTGGGTTCAAAGAAAACATAAAATTTCAAAAAACCCAGAATAGAGAAAATATAAAACGAAAGAGGAAACGGAAAATAATCTGGTTCTTACCTCCGTTTTCATTAAACACTAAAACTAGAGTAGGGAATTGTTTTCTTAGCCTTCTAGAAAAACATTTTCCAAGAACACATAGACTACATAAACTTTTTAATAGAAACACGGTGAAAGTTAGTTACTCGACAGCTCCATCAATAAAGTCGATAATATCCAAAGAACCAAAAAAGATAGATAACGCAGGCTGCTCTTGCAGGACCAAAAATAGCTGTCCATTGGAGGGTAATTGTAAAGCTGAATCCCTTGTCTATGAGGCCACAGTAACGGAACAATCCACAAATATACCGGAAATATATATAGGTATGACAAAAGGCCAATTTAAACAAAGATATTATGGGCATATGAGCTCCTTTAGAGCTAAAACAAGGATGAATACAGCATTAGCTACCCGCGTGTGGGAGCTTAAAGAAAAAATACACCCTTTTCCATAAAATGGAGAAAAATAGAGCATAGACGAGCATACGTCCCGGAATTAAGTCAATGCTCACTCTGTAACGCAGAGAAATACTACACCCTCCGGTCCATTCATGACCCAAAAATAAAATGTTTAAATGTGAGGAGTGAAGCTTTGAAAAGTTGCATACATAGAAGGAAGGGGCTCCTAATAAATTGGATCAATGAAAAGAACAACACTTAGATGTTGTTTATATATACATATATATAAGGAAAAAAATTGTAAATACATAAATAATTAGTCGGTAAACTTGGATTTTAATCGCAATTATATTATAGATTTTTAATTAATTTAATATAAAAAAAAAATTAATTATATTTTATAAATGTAATTTATAATCTATTTCGAATTTTAAACTATAGAAAAATATAATAATGTTAATAAACTAGGGAAATCACTTAGGATAGATAAATACTCACTTCCCCAAACCCTGAAAGATTTGGGTTTTTTAAAAATAATTTTTAAACGTATTTCGAAATTTTTAAACGTGATTCGATATAATCAAAATATATTTTTTAAACTTTAAACGTATTTTTGGAAATTTTAAATGTAATTCGATATAATTAAACGAATTTTTAAGTTTTTAACCGATACCAATACAGATGCTAAAGTTTTTATACATAAGGAAAGAGATTTTAAAATTAAATGGGGTTCAAATTAAAATCGATTCATATAAAAAAAAACATTTTTTCGAAATTAGATCTTAAATTTAAATAATTCAAAGTTGAAAATTAGGTATTACATTATCCGATATATATATATATATATATATATATATATATATATATATATATATATATATATATAGATAGATAGATAGATAGATAGATAGATAGATAAAAAAAGAGGGGGATTATACAAAACGAGATTTGAACGTGGATTCGCGAGGTATATATACTTCACACTTCCGGTTATAAGATAGACGAATATTGGCTGAAGAGAGCTTGATAAGGATACCTTAAACGGGCCTTATTATCGGGCTTGAAACCGACGGTACCAATGACCTGTCTCAACTAACAACTTTCTGTACACAATATATATATATATATATATATATATATATATATATATATATATATATATATTTCATGAGAGTTTCAATGCAATTTCAGATGCCTACATTTTATATATTTATTAAATATATGCAAAAGTTTATATAGAACACATTCTTATTTGAGGCGTTACGTGTACATTTAACGTTCAACTAATCAGGTTGATTTATGACATGACGTGAGTCGTGAATATATAACAGAAACCTCAAATGCATCTTTTTCAAAATCATCACGATTGTTCCGGTGTGAGACTGTCTCACACCGGAAGCAAATAATTCGGTCATCTGTCAAGAGCAAGGAAATGAATTCCAATCTCTTACGCCATATTTGAAATGTCAGAGAAACCTGAGACAATTGATAAGCTGAGAATTGTGTTAATATATGTATGTGTGTATGTGTGTGAATTCATGGGTGCATATGTATGTAGCCAATATGCACACATTTAGTATGAACTTGTCAAATAACTAGTATTTCAGAAAAGAGATTGCATGTACTTTTCAAATGAACCTAAAAATACAAATTTTCATTTACAATATATATCTGTATGTGCATGTGAGTTTGTGTTTGTGTGTGTGTGAAAGAGTGTGTGTGTGTGTGAAAGAGTGTGTGCGTGTGTGTGTGGGGGTGTGTGTGTGTGTGCGTGTGTGTGTATTTTTACTTGAAGGAGAAGTATTGCTTATCAAAGCCAGGAGACCACTCTGTAGTAAGAAATAATAATTGTTAGATAAATGGAGATACAAAATGATCTGTAGTTGTTGAACTTGGGTATAGTTACATTATTTAAGAGAACATCTTAATAGGAATTTATTTACATTAGATTTGAAAATGACCATGCTGGGAAGCAACCTTAAATAGATGGTAAACAGATGGGCAGTTCTAAAAAACTGTGCTCATTAAACTTTTATTGAGTATTAGGCACAGATAGATAAATAAAAATTATTTAATGGTCGTTGTGGCTAAAAGAGTATTTGTTGCGAACGATTTACAAGTGGCATAGATGTGAAGTTAATCAACCATCTTTCATAAAAGTAACGATAGAGCAGACATGACCTGCAACGACTCTTCGGTTACAAAGAAGAAGTAGGGAGGAGCAAGGTCATGGCCCACGAAATTTTGAAGACAGTTTTGTATTTTGTCAAAATTAGGAACGGGTACTCTTATGAGCTCCACTAAGCCGTATTTGACTCTTGTACATGTCAACTATTGCGTCGGGGGTGAGATATTTTCGTAAGCGGTAACACGATACAATAATTTTCCCAGTGATTTTGACAATAGCTCACATGTAGGTCTTCTATTTCATGTTTAAAGTCAGTTCTAGAAGTTTGTTAAAGTAGATTGCTTTCTTATGTCGACAGTAATTCGTTTCGACTAAGGCTGAGTTAGGATATGATCATTATTAGTAAATATAATGAAAGTTTTTTGTTTCTTTTAAGTATTAATGGTTACTACTCAATCTTACTCTATAGTAGCACACATTTCAGATCGGCGAGGAGAGAATCAGAAATATCCTGCTCTTTGTCGGTATTTGAAGGAGTGTCATAAACAGTAATAGCGTCTGCATAGATGTAGACCAATGATTGTACAATATGATTTCGGAGATATCCGATTAAGTCTGTAAGGACACACACAAATATATATATATATATATATATATATATATATATATATATATATATATATATATATATATATATAGGGGGGTGTAAGGCTAATCAATATTTAAAGGAATAAGGAAATTGCTATCGCCACATTCAAAAAGACTTACACTTTTATAAAAAAAACGCCTTGAATCCATGTGTAAAGTGATGTCGCATCCGGTGAACAAGATATGATTAAGCTAACTGTTTATGTCCGCTAATCCATACAAAAAAACAGTAGATGATGCATGTGTTTATTTCTTTGTCTGTAAGTAAACATTTAACTGATACATTCTGACGATATTAACTGCATAATACTGAAATAAATGGGAATAGTAAAAACATGCATCGAGGATGGTTATATCAAGTAAAACCTTTGTTTGGATTGATGAATAACGCGTACAGAAATATGTGGGCAAGTTGAAATAAAAAATACTCATTTAAACTTGACGACATATTTCTAATGAGTGTGTGCATGCGCAAATTCGAAGTCTTTCTAATTCATCTTGTGATAGCTCAACCAGTAGAGAACACAGTTGGATCTCTGAATGTTTTCCTGCCCATTTTGGCAAAGAGTACCGAAGTAATTTTTTAAACTTTTGAAGTCAGTACAATATAATATCAAATAGCTAATTGACCCTGTAATAAGGAATACGAAATCTACATGAAATAATATATATTTAAGCGTATTTACGACGGGGCAAAGCAGGGTGCCCCCTGCTAGTATAAAATAATTTAGATTTTTAATTTCCTTTTTTTCCTATTAATGGTAAGTTGCGGGTTAAATACCAGACTACGAAGTAAGAGGTCACTTTGCAATTCTGAGCGAATTCTTCTAATCGCACTAATTATCACTATCTACACTGAGGTTTGCACGAGAATTATTCACTTGTGCGTGTAAGCAAAAACATTATATATATATATATATATATATATATATATATATATATATATATATGTAGTATAATATTAATGACCTACAGGCATTACCTAATAGAACGGCCACACTTCTATACTTCTATATAAAGTCTATACCTTTTCCAGTTCAAAATAGGAGTAGTTCAGTTCAAAATGGGAATAATTCCGTTTTAAGATAGGAATGTTTCAGTTCAAAATGGGAATAATTCAGTTGAAAATGGAACAATTATTATATGTATAAATGTAAAAAAAATTTATAAATTATTTCAGCAATATAACTGTCAACATCTTATGAGATAAAAAATTTTCAAGTCATTTATTAGAACACAACATCTTCAAATTCTACAGCTGCAGGAATTTTAGATTGAATTCCAGCTATAGAAACGATTGCATACTTCTGGTGTAACCCTTCACAATTCTTCCTCAATTATGAAATAAAATCTCTTGCCCTTTGTTCAGTAATTGGCAAGCCATCTCTTATTTTTATTGCAAGAATACTCAAAATTTTAGTAGCCAATCCCTGTTGATGTAAGCTTTGATAAAACACCATATTTGCCCAACTGGATTAAGCATTGGACTGTATGGTCCCAACCTAAGCACTTCACATCCTAGCAATTTTTCTTCACTAAAAGTTTCTTCAATATTTGAGTGACATGGGGCATTGTCAACAACCATCACAACTAGACCCCACATATTGTCTCTTTGCAGCTACCAAACATTATAGCAAACTTTAAATCTGCATCCAGGACTTTCGAAAACATTATTGCAAACTTTAATTCTCATTGTACACGAAGCCATGGGGGCCAATACATCCGATTACGTGAATATTCGCACCCTGAGTATCGGCTGAAACTATGTTATATCGCCTACCATATAGGGAACGTCCATCACTCCTAAAAATATGAACATTGAAGTTCGTTTCATCCATAAATAATATGGGGTTTCCAGTTGATTGGAAATTCAATAATTTTGAAGAAAATAAACTACATTTACTTTTATTCTCAATTAAATTTGCTCTCCCGGGCACAAATCTTACAGATTTAAGCGTATAAGTCATCATATCTAGATGCTCTGCTACTGTATATTTGGACAATTTAAACACATACTGAGTGTCAATTCTTTCACAGATCACATGAAATTTAATCCTAGGATTTCATTCACTAGTGCTTGAATAAGATCCAAATGCACCTGTTTGACCTTACAATTTCTAGTTCATCCTCTTGTATGAGGATAATTTAGCTTACTAATCCAGTAATAGAAGCTAATTTTCGGAACATAAAGATTTGTAGCGAGGGTTTTCCAATTTCCCTCCATCTCATATACCTGCAAGATACGTGCTTTCGCGCTACTCCTGTTATCGCGGCTTTCAGTTGACCTAACCATTAGGCTAAAATATTTACAAATCAATACCTTGTTGTAGACCCAAAGATATTTATAAATGATTTTTTTTTTATTTCTTTAATTTCTTATTTTGTATTGAACTATTCCCATTTTGAATTGAACTATTCCCATCTTGAACTGAACTATTCCCATTTTGAACTGAACTATTCCCATTTTGAACTGGAAAAAAGTATATAAGTTCATCTGGAAAACGTTTTATTGGCGTACAATTGTTTCTACCTTTAGCGAAATATTCACAACCAAAGAATGTAAAATTAAAATAAATATTTATTGGAGCGGGTTCTTCAGTGCATAAGAAATGCAAGTATGCGCCGAGAAGAAGATATTATATGTTTCTCTTTTTCTAATATATATATATATATATATATATATATATATATATATATATATATATATATATATATATATATATATATATAGAGAGAGAGAGAGAGAGAGAGAGAGAGATTTAATTCTTGGTTCGTTCAAAGTGAATAAAACCATATTTCTACGTTACCAATTTAATTGAATTTTTCATAAAATTTATCTGTAAAGTCAAGGAATGTTTGCATTTTATTAAAACAAATTAAGATCGTTAAGATCGCAAATTTTAAAAATATATTAAATAAGATAAAAATATTTTTCGTAACTGCGAGAGTGCCCACCACTTCATTTCTGGTAGAAATGAGCCTTTCACGTGCACCAAACGTTGACAACTTTCGAATTACAACATTTAACTATCTAATTAATAGATGGGTAAAAAAAAAGTCCCTATTTTTTAAATTATATATATATATATATATATATATGTATATATATATATATATATATATATATATATTACTTTAACCTTACAATCGAAATAAAAAAAACATATAAAACTTGTGGCCAAGATTTGAGGCGGGTGGACTTTCTTTCTACCCTTGGAAAATCCTTTAAAATAACCTGTTTAAATTGGTTGGAGGGGCGCCTCCCACCGCCTCCCACCAAATGTAAACAGAATTTTTGTAAAATATTAAACAGTTCGTCTGTTCAGTAAATACCGGCACGTTACTTATGTTAAAACAGTTAAACTGCATAAGCACCTGTTAAAAAACTATACACATTCTATAATTGAATACCCCCTCCAAAAAAAAAAAGAATGAAAAACAAACCGGCAATTCCCCCCTAAAAATACCAGTGAGTGCATTTCTTCATATCTTGTAAACTACGTGTTTACTGGAACGTTAAAGCGTTTTCCGAGGGAGAAACAAAGTCCACCCGCCCCAAATCTTGGCCACAAAGTGGGTGATTATTCTACGTTAAATTATTATGTAAAAGTGATCCTCCACTTGTTTAAACTAGCATTTCTTCATATATTCGAAACTACTCGTTTGCCGTAATTTTAAACGTTATCTTCGTTTTCAGCGACCCCGAAAACCTTTCAGAGTGGTAATTTTAAAGGAATTTTCGAGGGTGGAGTAATACTTCATATTTACCAAAAAAAAAAAAAAATCGCATCCCTAAATTTTGATAAAATTTTCCATTTTCTCACGTTCGTATATATAAATTAAAAATGTTTGTAAGTGAGAAATTATCAATAAACGGTTTAGTTACTTTTTTTTAATATATACTTCATGAAAAGTATGTGAGAAATTATTAATAAATGTTTAGTAACGTTTTCCTTTTATTATTCTTAAGGAGTAAAACTTTTTTTTAATCATGAAAAGAGTTAAGCCAACATAAATACATAAATAAATAAATGAATAAATGTTTGTAAACGTGACAAATTATCAATAAATGGTTTAGTTACTTTTTTAAATTATTTATGAAAAGAGTTTAGCCAACGTAAGTAATGTTTGTAAAAGTGCCAAAGGCAACGTAAGTAAATAAATAACGAAAATATTACGTGCGAATCCGTTAGCCTTTACTGAGGGGGGACTAAGGAACGACCATTAAATAAGTCGCCATGGAACTCAACGCCTAAGGAGTACCAAAAATAGTTTTCATGATATGAAGAAATTCCTTTTCCGAAAAGTGGGTGATCACTTTTCCATGTAAATTTAGCTTAAAATGGGCACACACTTTCTGGCCACCTGAGGAAGAGAGGCATTTATTTTCGTGTTTGTTGGCTTAAAGGTTTTTTGACAGGTAGTTTGGTACGCGAGTGCATATTTCACAGCCTTCGTTTATGCTCGCGTGTAGCGTAAACAAAGGCTACGTTTGTGAAATGGAAAATAGTCCCTGAGTTCAGGGGTTATTACCATGCAAAAGAAATCAAACAAAAAACTTTTTAGCCAAGAAATAAACAGAAAAATTAAAAAAATTGGCATCCATTTTTTTTCTATCGAATTCATTTGCTCTTTTTATTGAAAACTATTTTCTCCCGGATTTTTATATATTTCGTATATAACAAAAAAAAATTTTTTTTGTAGATTTCGGTGTGCTAAAAACGAATCTGCAAACCGTTTCCGTCGCAAAAAAAAAAAATTAGTTTTCATGATATGAATAAATTGCTTTTTCGAAAAGTAGGCGATAACTTTTCCATGTAAATTTAACTTAAAATTTATTTCTAGCTACCTGGGAGAGGGGGGAATTTTTTCCCATGTTTATTGGCTAAACAGCTTTCGTTTATGCTCGCGTGTAGCATAAACGAAGGCTACGGCTGTGAAATGGAAAATAGTCCCAGAGTTCAGGCGTTATTACCATGCAAAAGAAATCAAACAAAAAACTTTTTAGCCAAGAAACACAGAGAAAAATGTCCCTCTCTAAAGTGGACAGAAAGTGGGTGCTCATTCTAAGTTAAAATTACATTGAAAAGTGATCACCGACTTTTTGAAAGAGGAATTTCTTCATATCATGACAACTTTCTTTTTGCGACGGAAACGGTTTGCAGATTCGTTTTTAGTACACCGAAATCTACAATAAAATATTTCGTTATATACGAACATGAGACGGGCCTTAAAGTAAAATAATACCGGATTTTGGGGGCAGATTTGCCGTTTAGTTGTGCAAATATCCTCAAACCAGGAAATCACTAAAAGGGACTCTTCAAAGTCGTCACCTGTATCGAGCAAAAGTTTAAAACCACTGATTATATGTCAGTCTACGTCACAGTAACATATATTGAGTGAGTTCCTAACAGTATTTTGTATAGTTTTTTTTTTTAGTTTAAACCCATTTTCCCAAAATTTCCCCAAACTTAACATGTTGATAGTCTGCCACCATTTGTATTTTTGAAATATACCGATAAACACTGCATGTTTTGGAACCGATTAAACATTATACATTACATAAAAACACTACAATCTTATCCAGTTAGGTAGAAAATTTACTTTTCTTGCCTTTGATAACATTTATTTGTTATATATTTCTTTTTGGCAACTTCTTTGTATCTGTGTTTAGTAATACAAACTCTTTTCATTTAATGTAACGTCTAGTCGTCTCGAAAAACAGTGTTTATCAGTGTATTTGAAAGATACAGATGGTGGCGGACACTGTTGATTACGTTAAGTTTGAGAAAGTGAGTTAAAACTAAAAACTATACAAAATACTGTCACAAACCCACCGATTATGTCAGCCTATGTCATGGCAACATATATTCGGTGAGTTTTTGACACTGCATTGTATAGTTTTTAGTTTTCAACTTACTTTCACAAACTTTCCGTATTCAACAGAGTCTGCAACCATTTCTGTTTTTCCAGCCGATTAAACATTTTGCATTACATAAAAACACTAAACAATTATCCAGTTAGGTAGAAACATAACTTACCTTACTTTTGCTTTCATTTATTTGTTTTTGGACAACTTTTTCGAATCTGTGTATAGTACCCCCCCCCATCGCTCAAATATTAATTACTAACTCACATTTTTGTATACAGAAAACAAAAAAATAAAAACATTTAGCGTTTCAACATTTTTGCTACGTTCAGCTTTATCCACTGACTGTTGGTCGAACCAAAGCCATGATTGATAGTACCTATTTACTATGCCTCCCTACGGGACAGAGTTAGACACCAGGGTCGTTTTTTAACGTGGAGAAAAGGTACAAAAATAAAAATTGTCTCAGTCATGAAGGATTTTTCCTCCACCGAAAGAGAACAAGAAATGGAAGTGCAGCATCTGAAGAACAGATACTACACTTTGATCTTGACGAAAAGGCCATGATTGATAGTAATCCCGAGGATCAGGATCCAATTCTGCAAGAGTACCATTTTTTTTTTTTTTCATTTTCGCCTTTTTTTTTTACTTTTTGGAGTGGATTGTTGTACTAAGAATATAAGAAACATGCATTTTCTCTTTTTATTAGAATTTTCCATTACACGAAATGGAGCCACAGCAACGCGTGGCAGGGTACAGCTACTATATATATATATATATATATATATATATATATATATATATATATATATATATATATATATATATATATATATATATATACATCTATATTCCTATATAAAAAAAAGTTTACGAGAATCTTAGTTTATTAGGAAAATGCAAAGAGTTTTTAAACTTATGTCGACTTTAGTTAATTTTTTTAACGATAATGCGGTTATTAGCATCTCCAAACCTGGTTTGAGATAGTTGCTAGTCTAACTGCACCGAAGAACCGTGATACAGCGAAACATATGTCTGTTGATGATTTATAATATATATATATATATATATATATATATATATATATATATATATATATATATATATATATATATACTCATATATATGTGTGGGTGTGTAAGTATCTTTATATTACTGAGTCTTGGAGTGAATCTAAAAGGTACATTTGCATTAAAATATATATTTTGTTTGATTTGCTGAATCAAACAAATACATTTTTTAAAAATTAGGAATGAAATTTAACCCGTCTAAAACTATTTCAAATATGCCCTTACAAAGTTATCTCCGAAAATAGCTGCATTATGGCCATGTGGAATATAAACCGTACATTTCGGACATTCAAGAAAAAGAGAGTTTGTCAGGTCGCTTGGTTTTAGCTCGTAAAGATAGTTGGTAAAAACCGGAAGGCCTGTCCTGCCGTCAGCCTAATTGAGGAATCGGACGGTGAGACTCTAGGGAGATGAGACTAAATTGATCTTGACAATGTCCAGACCTTTTACACGATTAGAAAAGGTCAGTATAGTTCAGGCTTTTTCAGTCTTCATGATGTGTCAAACCTTGAATTGAGACGTTAGCACGGTAGATATTACGTCCGGGATAAGAGGGTTAATGACTAAAGGAGATGTGATTGAGTAAGCGCATCGAGTGTGTGACAATGTGAAGGCATTTCCGTGGTGAATCAAACCCGCAAAACTACACACATAAAATAAAATATAACGCAAATCTAATATCACCAATAATGCAGATTCGACTCGTGTTTCCCAAATAATGGATCGTCTCGTTTTATCCACACTTGATGACATAAACAGATCGATAATTACGGTTTAATAATATCATCATGATTTTAAAATAACTTCTAATCTCCAAATCAAACTGACGACAATTCGTACACAGTATTTCCTTGATTCACGTAACGTCACATCCGTCTGCTTAAATATTTTTATAGTAGTGAGCAGTAACATAATTCTAAATAATCATAAGTTTGTTAACTTCTAATTGTTTTCAACTACGCTAAAGTTATTATTACTCTAGCCACATGTTTTAAAATACGGGTAATATTTTACTGTTATATTATTTTATAATATAACGGTATACTTGACTTTATTTTTGAATAATGTTAAGATGTACTAACATTATCATTATATTATTCTTACATTATCGATAAGTTATTTTTAATTATCAACCATTATTTTTATTATTTTAACATCATTATTTTACATTACTGTTATTTTATTTAAACAGTTTTATAACAATAGTTTTATGAAATTTCGACGTTACCTTAATATTGTGTTTACATTATTTTAACATTGTCTTGTATATTCATAGTAGTACATTATTTAAACAATATTTAAGCATTTATTTAAATATCATTTTTTGCATTATTTTATACTATTCTGGCATGACTGCGTAAAATCTTGATACGAAAATATAGAATTATAAAATTAAAAGGTTTACAATAAAAAGATTGGTCGGTTGCTTGTTTTTGTTTTACGGCATATCAACCCTTTTCGGGTTATTTAATGCCGAATCCAAAGATTTTGATTTTTTTTTTTTATAGAATATATTTGTTTTCACGTCAGTTTCTATTTAACCCATAGTTGGGACCCTAACAGGTTCAGAGTGGACCTGGGAGCAATGGTAATTAAAGGGTGGCTCCACACTCCCCAAATCCCACAAGCTGGGGCCTCACCACTGGATATAGTTTAAGGTCATATCCAGGACCACAATAAAAAGAAAAGCTGAGTTAAGATATAAAGATATATACTAATAAAATTTGTTGGAACAGGTATAATGAAGAACTCGAATGTGTAATAAAAAGCTAGAAATGTGAACGATACTAAGAATACAATTACAGTCTAGTTTTGCGCGATCATGGCTTACTAATGTTTATTGTTTTTATTAAAGGAAAGCTACCCTCGTCGATGAGATGAAGGGTTTTTATTAAAAGAAAGCTACCCTCCTGGATGATATGAAGGGTTTCTTTCAAAATTCCGTATAGATGCTTGTGTTAGAATAACTGCACCTGAAGATGGCCAGATATTATATAGGTTGAAACATTGTAGCAATAGCAGTCGAAATGAGAACTGCAGTCTGAATCATCCAAATAATAATAAAAGAAGAAAAAATCTTTCGAAAAAGGAAATGGATTTCGATTTTAAGACTCTCTCTCTCTCTTTCTATTTCAGTTCTTTTTCCCCCTTTCCTTCTTTCGCTCTGTCTTTCTTTTCATGTTGATGGAAGAAAACGATGTTTAAAAAAAACATTTTTAAGCTAAGAAGATGAGGAATATATGGGAGAGGCGGCGCTCAGGCTAGAAGAGGAGTGGGCTGGGTTTTGTTTTGTGTGTGCTAAGGGGGTGAGGGTCGCGCAGAAGGAAGACAAGAGGAATTACATATTTTGACAGTAATCCTGTTTTCAGAGATTAAATTAGAAAAAAAATATCACTACGACAATCCAAGGTCAAAGACAGCACTCACATATACTAACAAAGACATAAACACACTGTATGAACATAGACACGCAAGCGCACATGTGCACATATAAAATAACCTTGACATGTGCCGCATACAGCATACACTCACGTATACATTTCATTAACAATTAGGTTTATGGTTGCATAAACTGTTTGAAAATATACATACAGAAATTAAAGAACATACAACACGTTTATACTAATGCAAGACGCATAAAATGACTCTAACTGTTCTAATTCTAACTAATTCTAAATGAACGCACACATATTTATATTTACTATTGATATATACATACACACATGCTATATATATATATATATATATATATATATATATATATATATATATATATATATATATATATATATAATTATGTGTGTGAGAGGTGAGCCCAGCTATATTGTCATACAGGGAAATATGAACATTTTTAAGAAAAAAAAAATTAACAAAGCAATTTTCACAAACGTTCCCAAAATAATTACTCCATACCCATCCATCCATCTATCCGTCTATCTATCTATCTATCTATCTATCTATCTATCTATCTATCTATCTATATATATATATATATATGTGTGTGTGTGTGTGTGTGTGTGTGTGTGTGTGTGTGTGTATAGTTAATAAAACATGTTAAAAACACTTTGAAAAAGAGTTAAAAACATATTTAATCTGAAAAGGAAACACTTAATAGGTGAATAGCCCTTAATCCGCGGGATCGGATTTTGCATACAAAGTATTTGATGTAACTGCAAGTAAGTCAAAGATCTTACTTGATAACAAAAAGTGAAGCAGAAAATGGATTCTCTGGTGAAAGGTAAAATATCAAATGATAGTAAATGCTCAGTTGCTGATTGGATTTCTCTCAATTTCACAAGATCTTTTTCCATTTTACGTCCTCCGAAAGTGACCGAAACAGAAAAAGCATCGAAGTTAAATCGAGCTAGATATCTGGAAAAATATTATGAGAGGGTTAATTGTGGAAATAAAATAATAGCTGTTGGATCAACCTACGTGAAAGTTAGCATCAGAAATATACGCGCCTTCCCAAATCTCTATCTCTCTCTCTCTCTCTCTCTCTCTCTCTCTCTCTCTATATATATATATATATATATATATATATATATATATATATATATATATATATATATATATATATATATATATAAGAACAAGTAGTTTATAAAACATTTTAAAAACACTTTGAAAAAGATTTAAAAACATATTTAATTTTAAAAAAGAAAACAGTAAATAACTTGATATCCTTAATCCGCGGAATTTCGAAGAAATAATTTCCTTCTCATCAGAGGGTAGGATTTAGCAAAATGCAGGATCGGATTTTGCTTGCAAAAGGATTTAATGAAACTACAAGTAAGTCATTGATCTGACTTGATAACAAAAATGAAGCAGAGGGAATAGGGTGATTGAGATTATTTTATAAATATCAATTCTTTACTATTTATAATTTACTTTCGTTTTGCCATCTTGGATAATTTTGGTAAACTTAACAGTAATTCTTATATATATATATATATATATATATATATAGTGTGTGTAAATATTCAATTGGCTTGACAAGGCTCAATGGTACATACTATAGGTTCTATATTGTACAAGAATCAAGTACTGGCATGTTACTCTGCCATATCTGTGAACGATTAAGCAAGACAGAAGAGGCATCTACTTGCACATGGAGGCGCGATATCACCCTGAAGAGATGACAACATGCAGAGATGACAACCTTATGAGATGGAAAGCATTCGTCAAGAAGTAAAGTAACTATCCAATATTGTCTCCGATAGATATTTTGCATAATTCTCTCTACGTTGTATTATTAATTCTCAAGAAGCAGATATTAAATCCCTGAGAATTGACGTCCAGTCTGCTGTGGAATGACACCGATAAAGCTACTTTCCTTTAACAATTATAATTTAACATTTTCAACCACAAATTACAACGGTTGATATAATCTCTCTTGGTAATCTAACATTCTCTCACCTTAGCGTAACATTCGCAGGTGATATGAACTGACATATATACAGAGAGGATTATGCCGTAAAGAACATGAGATCTTTCTGCCGGACCGTATACATGCCAGAATCATACAAAGCATCTATGAATGGAGTAGTTTTCACACATATGAACTGGTACAGGCACAATTGTTGTCTTTTTTCAAACTCTCTATTTTATTTTCCATCCACCTATTTATATCTATATATCTTTATTTATCTAACTATATGTCTATCTATTTATCCATCTATCTTTCTATCTCTAAAATGCATATATACACACACATATATATATATATATGTATACACCTTAATATATATATACATATATATATATACATATATATGTATATATATATATATTAGATAGAGTAAAAATGAGTGTCTAACATAATAATACTCACACTACATATCCAGCTGCAGCTAAAACATCATCGTTGGACTATTACATCTCTGATTTTACCAATATTTTCAAGGAATATACTTCAACTAACTTGCTGAACTACAACTTAAATACGAGCATCCATCATATGAACCAACCTGTTAAGAATCAAAGCCATGTTTTATATCTTTAGACATCTACATATGCAAGAATGTTTAAGCCTTTGTTTTTTTTTCCTTAGAACAGTTATATTTGGAATTACTTCTCTGCTTTCTGTTTCCTAAATAAACAACATCATCATATTTTAATGTGATGCGGAGGAAATTGCGTCAGCAAATAAACCATCTGATGTAGCAATGTGACTTGTTTGCGATTAAAATAAAAAAAATAGCATATCTAAGTGTGTGTAGTACTTTTATATGTAGGATATAGGATTCTGGCATATATATGTAGGATATAGGATTCTGGCATATATATATATATATATATATATATATATATATATATATATATATATTAAGTAATGTGATTGATAATTTAAAAGTCAAATTAGAATTAAATTTAATTCCGTTTCATAAGAAGGAACAACAACAAAATCAATAATTTGTACGATTGTTTCGGAAACCAATGTTTTTATTATGGTAGACATTAAGCCATGGACAATAATTTTTACACATAGTATTTAAAAAAACAAACAAAGTTTCCTCATCAGCAAAAGTATTGGGAAGGGTTTTTAATATATGTAAAAGACACCATAAATAAACCTAGCATTAAAAGTAAGGCAGATGTATCTGGAAGAAATTAAAATAAAAGGTATGTATTTACTTGATAAGCAAATTAATATGGGTTAAAATAGAAATAAAATAGAATAAAATTATAAATCTGATTTTGGTTTAAATATTATATTATAATAATATATTTCTAATAAAATTCATAGACACACACATATATATACATATATGTATATATACATATATATATACACACACATATACACACATACATATATATATGAATATATATAATTATTTACCTTTTAATTCTACGCCTTTTGAAATCAGCAATTAAGGCCAAAGCATTCATATGGATGTTTATTGTAGCTTTTCAACTTATGAAATGATAAATTTTCAAAAAGAACGCTAATGGAATATTTTATATCGGTTAGCATACGTTTGATTAAAACGCTAAATTTAAAACTGAAGAAAGAAAGGGGAAGATAATCTTATTTCTTTAATTAAACAATGCAAGCGAGATAAGTAGTATTTAATTTAATTTATCATTAAGGAATAATAAATCAAGCAAACAAAATATCGTAATCTATTTTGAAATTATTGAAGTTAATATTTGATAATTTATTTATTTATTGAAATCAAACATATCATAGGTTAAGGCTAAGACTATATTTTAATAATATATAATAATGGTCGACATTTCAGATCAATTAATATAAACAATAATATTGATGATCAATTCTTTTATTAATAAGCATATCGAGTTATAGTTTAATTTCAATAATTTTAACATATAGTATTTAAAAAAAACAAAGTTTCCTCATCATCAAAAGTATTGGGAAGGGATTTTAGTATATGTAAAAGATACCATAAATAAACCTAGCATTTAAAGTAAATTAATATGGGTTAAAGATAGAAATAAAATAGAATAAAATTATAAATCTGAATGTGTTTTGAATATGACATTATGATCATATATTTCTAATAAAACTTAAAAATTAAATACCAGGACACACACATATATGTAAATATATATACATATATATACATATATATATACATATATATACACATACATATACATATACACATATACATACACATACATACACACACATATATATATATATAAAATTATTAAACTTTAAATTCTTCGCCTTTTGAAATCAATAATTAACTACAAAGCAATCATATGGATGTTAATTTTAGCTTTTCAACTTATGAAATGTTAAGTTTTGAAAAAAAGGCTAATAGAATATTTTATATATTAGAATACGTTTGACCGAAAACGCTTAATTCAAAATTAAAAAAGAAAGGGGGAGATAATCTTATTTCTTTAATTAAAACAATTCAAGGGAGATAATTAGTATTTAACTTTATTTATTATTAAGAATATTAAATCAAGCAAACAATATATTATAATCTATTTTGAAACTATTGAATTTAAGATTTGATAATTTATTTATTTATTGAAATTAAAAAAATACATACCATAGGTTAAGGTTAAGAATATATTTTAATAATATATAATAATGGTCGATATATCAGATCAATTAATAATAACAACATTGATTGATGATCAAAATTTTTTATTAATAAGCATGTTAAGTTATAGTTTAATTTTAATATCGAATATTAATAAGTAACATGATATATATATATGTACTTTTACTATTACATTAAAATACACTCTGTTCTCTAGACTATTGCTCTTATCTCCTTTAAATTTATATATATATATATATATATATATATATATATATATATATATATATATATATATATATATATATAGCAAATTCTAGTGATTCAATTAATTTTAAAAAAAAACTTTATTCAAATCAAGGATTTTTTATTACTCCAAGTAAGACAAAGAATACTTTAGAAATTTTTATCTCCTCATCCTATAGGGTTTCGATGCCTACTTTCTCTTCAGAGGAGAAAATATTAGCAAATAGATATAACGGTATTTACCCTATATTCTAAAGTCTGTTAGACATGGAAAATCATAATTAAAAATTGATTAAATAGAAATCACATAGCAGGGGCAATTGATGAAAAGGATATAAACGTTTAGGTCCAAATTGTGCGGTAAAATCCAAGGTAACTGCTCTTTAGAGCAGTGATGTAATGAGATCCAAGCTGTATATTGTGTAATCAACATAAAAGAGTAGAAGTCCAAGTTGGGCATATTTCTGGAGTAATTCTTCTTTATGGACAGGTGAAAAGATTTTTAAGGTCTGGTTGGACTTTTTATTAAAGACCTTAGTATTACTGGAATTAAACTTTAGTGAGATAGGCTAGGTAGAAAGGGATAGTCGAGGAGAGAGAAATTTAAAATGAAGAGATAGATGGGGGGGAGAAGACATATATATATATATATATATATATATATATATGCGTGTGTGTGTATTTATATATATATATATATATATATATATATATTAAGTAATGTGATTTATAATTTAAAAATCAAAATTTAATTAAATTAAAAATCAGTTTCATAAGAAGGAACAACAACGATCTGTACGATCGTTTCGGAAATCCGTGCTTTTTATTTGTGGTATATATATATATATATATATATATATATATATATATATATATATATATATATATATATATAGCAGAAAGTGACTTCTATAGACAAGTCCAAACACGCTATAGAAAGCTATAAAAATGTTGAGTAGCCGTTTTTGTAGGTCAAATTAGGCTTGGGTATATGGAAAGGCTGGAGAAAGAAAAAGAAGCAGAGAAATAAAATAACATTAAAGAAAGGAAGAGGAAGAAGACGCAAATGAAATTTTGCGTTTTTCAAACTGAAATCAACCTTTAAACTAATTAAGTTAATTACATCTTAAATTCTTTACTCTGTTTAAATCTATTAAATCCAATCCACTCAAACAATTAAATGATAAGGTGTTCTTTTTGTTAATTTTATACTCATTGATAATATCCTTTAAATGGAAGAATTATACTGGAGAAATCGAATAATATCTCTAAGCAAAATGTACAACGAAACTAAGCGTATTGATAGAGTTTGTTATTTTAAATTTATAATACTAATGATGATCATGTACTGTTAAATCGAAGATAATACTGCCTTACTGGGAGGTATTAAACATTCGGTAATAATAATTATTATGATATGTAATAATAATAAACTGGAATAACTTTATACACTCATATATATTCATATATATATATATATATATATACATGCATATACATATACATAGATATACATATATATATATACACACATATTTTCCCATGCACATAGCTATACATATATACATACATACTCACATACATAGAAACATTCACACACGTACATACACAATTATATATATATATATATATATGCATACATACACACATCCACAAATACATACATGCATACATACTTTAAAGATTATAAATTTAAATACAAAGAAAGTATAAACCTAACCATACTATTAATTATAATAATCAGTGTACATAATAAAACTAATAGTAAAAACAAATTGGCTCCTATAGTGCTAATTAACATTCGGAAAATAAGTACATTAGGTTATGTAACTAAGGCTCTTGAGTTGGGTTACACTAGTACCATATATATATATATATATATATATATATATATATATATATATATATATATATATATATATATATACTTAATTTACTCACATAAAATTAATATACGGAAGTATACATTTATGCGTAAACTTTAAGTAGTTACTTCAAAAGTGCTCAATACGTAGGTAGAGCTAGTTAGTAAGTTATAAAATATGTATGGCGATTCAGCTACACTGAATAGTTCGCGTTTCATCCACTCTATGACTCTTCAGGTTTATGTGCGAATTTTGTGGTTATTTGTCGTTTTTATATACGCATCTTCTATTGAGATTTTTCTTAGCCAATCAGCTTTCTAGTATCCACCGCACCGTTTCTATTAGCTAATGAGCATGCACTTATCGGACAAAGGCCTATTTGACCTCCGGTTAACCTGTCCCTTTGTATGTGCTCTATCACCTTATTAAGCAAGATCACCTTATTTACAGCAGCATTAGCAATGTCTTTAATGTATTTAGTCCAACTCACGATTCTTGTGAGACTTTGAAAAATTGGCTCTTATATAGGGTGTTTTTTGTCATATCAGTCGCTAATTGGGAAAGTTTTTTCCGTAGTTGTGAAAAGAAAAGGCTTAATGCATGTGTACGTTTTTTTTTCATTTGACTTGCATTTGCTATGATGTAAATAGCTAATGATCTGTCAAATTATTTTTCTTTTAGTATAGAGCCGCTTTTCAAAGTAAAAAAAAATACTGCCTACTAACTCGACTACAACTATGTACTTAAAGGCGATATTCTTGCTAGGCTTCAAATCTTAAAAATTAAAACTAATACTAAATTAATATATATATATATATATATATATATATATATATATATATAACCCAACCTCTTTAAAAGATTCTGAATTAAAGAAAAAACCTATGGCCATTACTCCCTGTCGAAATAAAAAAGTCAATTTAACTTATATTAAGTACACTATTCTCTTGTTTGTTTGTTTTTTAATGGGGAATAGAAATCGCATTATGGACGCGTTTTCCGCAGCATCGTAAACCTTGCTATTCCTATTTGTTTTCAGTACTTCTTTCCAATAAATGACAAAGGGAGGAGACAAAGCTGTTGGCAGTCTTTTTTTTTCCTGAGGAGTCGCTTGGGATATATTTTTCTGTGTATATTCCTCTCATTGGTGTCATGTCACTAATAAGGGCGCTGAATATAAATGTTTTGTCCTGGGATGACGTTCTTCGCCTATTAGCAGATGCAAAATATGGGAGCTTCTGTATTGCTATAAGGTAAATTGATTCTGGACCATGCAGAAGCTTCTGATATAACCTCTCCATATCATATTAGTAGGAACTGTTGCGGCGTATCATCGTCATGGTCTTCGAAAAGCATCTTCTGTTTTTCCTCTTTATGACCCAATCTAACTAACCTGGCCGACCTTTTCTGCATTTCATCCTATTCAAAAATAAAGTGTAAAAAACAATACAAGATTCCACCCAGAGGTATAATTTCTAACGTAGCCCTTTATTACAAGTTCTCCTTTCTCTAAACTATCTACACTAACTGTTTCACTAATAATTGCAATTAAAAGATACTTACACTTGCCATCAAAATCTGAATGCTCAAATCGTCATGGGCATGGCATATGTGCCTATATTAGGGATTTTTCTCCATGCAGAGATGGCATCACCAGAGAAATTCTCCATTGCTCTATATTTGATTTGAGTAGCATTTACTCTCAGCTGCGTTCATATCTGATCTCTATCACCCTCGCAACCGGTTACTATCACTGAGAGTAGCATCTGGAAGAAAATTGACCACATGTCGTCTACTTCTCCTTCGGCTAACATTTACGTCTGTAGCGATTTTAATGTTCACACGGTTGAATGGATTGATATTCAAATAAGACATATGATAAAAGTATTTCTGTCGTTATTTCTCCATTACTTGTGTCCGAAAAATGATTGTTAATGAACTCACTCGTGTGCCCGGCACTAACGGACACTATACAAGTCTCATTTTACAAATTTCCCGGAACTGTGCTCATCCTCCGTTTTGTCTCATCTGGACTCGTTCAATCACTCTGTTGTCTAATGTATTCCGTCCTTATATACAAATATTACTCGTACAGTATATTGATAACCTATGGCTGATTTGGATAGCATATGTTTTTTTATATATGGGATATACCTCTGTGTTCCATGTTTACAAAATCCTGTCCTCTATAGTATCTTTTCTGGCTGACTGGTAAAATGTCGGTATAGACCGTTTCATACTTCCCCAAGAAATTACAGCAAAAACAAATATCCCGCTGTGGTTTGGGTAATTACTGCACAGTGTGCAGCCGCCATTGCACATTGAAACATAGCTTTCAACGAATTTTTAATTTTGATTTAATTTGATATATTCTCAAATAAGCTTTCCTTATAATATTATACTTTATATATCATTTTCAGCAGCGTTTTTGCTTTCTCTAATTTAATGACAATCAGATTCACACAAGTATGTCTTCATTTTATAACGTTGAATTTAAGATGAAGAAAAAAGCAAATTCGTAATAAAGGTATTGGGAGCGACTTCCTGGTATACACTAGCGTTACTATCGTGCGGTTAGACGCTTTCTCTTCTGCGAAAAATCTAATTATGTTCAGTAATCATCCAGAAATGCCATATGATTTAATGTTCAAGAGAAGCCTTTCAAGTTAGTTCTAGTCAAAAGTTGTGGATATATCAAGAGCTACAGCTCTAACAATGCCTACCTTATCTAGTGCAAGGTATATACAATCAGAAATGATTGTAAAAATACCCAATTATCTAATCGTTTGAATTACAATCGTTTTAAAACAAGTATGTCTTCTTTTTGAGAACATTGAATACAAGACGGAAAAAAAGAAAATTCGCACAATTTTCTTATTTCAATTCAACCTAGGTTGAAAACTGCTGAAATAGCTCGGGATACAAACGAAGCGTTTGACAAACAAACCGCTATACAATGCATAGCACAATAGTGCTTTAATAAATTTTCTGGCGGTGACAAGAGTCTTAGCGGGAGCTAATCAACGCACAACTGTTCGAGAACTAGCTCCTTAATTAGATGTTATGTATACAAACTTTTCTAACCACTTGAGAAAGATTAGAAAGGCAACACATCTTGTAAAATACGTGCCTAACGCATTGAACGAGAACCAAAAAGAAACGCCGTTTTGGAGTATCGTCTTACTTTCTTTTACGCAACGAAAATAACCCGTTTCTTGACCGGGTTGTGACTAGCAATAGAAAGTGGGTTCTTTACGGCAAACAATGACAATTAGCTTTGTGACTAGACGCCGATGAAGCTCCACGACACTTCCTGTAGCCAGATTTGTACCAATACGTCAGGATGACTGTTTGGTCTCATCCATTACATTTTATTTGATGTAGTCGAAACCAATGCGGCGAAGAAGTACCGTAAACAAATGGATGAAATGCATCAGATACTTGGACAACAACACCCAGCATTATTTAACAGAAACATCCTAATTCTACAGGCCACACATTGCTAAACCACGCTGCAGAATTTGAACGAATTGGGTAACGAAACTTAACCGCTATACTCGTCAAACCTCCTATCTACAGACTACCACTTTTTTTTAAACATCTCGACAACTATTTGCATGCATGAGAAATGCTCCAAAACATTGGCGATATCAAAAATGCCTTCAGCGACTTCATTGCCACCGGAACGCTAGATTTTTACGTTACTGGCAAAAATACACTTGTTTAGCGTTGATAAAAGTGTTGATTCTGATGGTGATTATTTCGATCAGTACATTTTTGTTAGACCCGAGATATGTTCATTTGAATTTAAAAGTTAAAAACCACAAGAAGTTTCTGAGAGTTCATTGGGCATATCTGATGTGTTATTTGATGGCTCCAAAATAAGCCCTTTTTGAAGCATTATTTCATTTTTAGCAACGGCTTCTCATCTTAAGAGCGAGGACTTGGGTGATATTATAAGGTGATCTACGTTTCCGGGGTTTCTACGAGCATTTTTTAATCAATTCCTGTGTACTGTAATTGTGAGTGGATGTGGAAACGTTGTTGCTGATGCACACTGCCTGGAAATGTATTAGAAATAAGATTTTGATAAGCTACGTGTGCTGCTAGAAACTGCATTCGTGTATCTCAAGGAACTAAGCCGTTACTATAGTGGACATTAAATTCCTAAATGCATGTAGCTGGTCGTTACTATATAAGCGGAATGCTGCAATATACTCTCGGAAATATGGTTGGTGAGAATAGTATTGAGTTCCGGGTGAATGATAGAAAAAATATAAGTAACCAACACAATGTTTAAGGCTAATCTAAACATGTTCTAGACTGTGCTCTCTAGTATTGCATATATTTGTCAGAGTCTACATGGTAGAGAGGATGATATTCTTCCATGTTAAAGTAGTTAAAGGAGATTGAGGAGTGCAGATTAGTTGCACGTAATGCTATTATCAGGAAGTTCGTTAAAAGAAAAGATTCTACGTCATCTAGGTTTCTTTAGCGCTTACGGATATTTGTGAAGGTGGTGCTCTAAGGAGAAGGTGAATTGTTTTGTTTTTGAAGGAAATTGGAAAGCAAGCAAGCGGAAGAAATTCCACAGACATGCAATTCTAGGAAATAAGTTTTTTTAATTGAATATACTTTTAGGTTTATTCACAGATAAAGAGTGGGGAAAATTACTGATAGTGGTTTCAGATGGACAAGTGTTTTTCGTTTGGCGAGGGGCGGAGCATAAATTGGAGCAAAATGGAGCGCTTGCCATCAAAATAGAAAGTAACACCCCCACTAGGCTAGGAAGTTTATTTTGAACTCTGTCAAGGAAAGTATAAACTGCATCTAGCAGCACCTTCCCTGGTGTGGAATCAGTACTCCATCCTTGGACGTACTTGGCTGATATATAGGCAGAGATATGCATCAGTGTGAGACATCTACTGGAATGGTAGAATGATTCCACCATTTTTTCCATTGAACTTAGCAACAGATTTGATGTACTTGTTCCTTTGCAGATCAGGGGTAAAGGTCAGACCCAGGAGGTTGTAAAAACATTGGAACACCCCAAGACAGAAGTCATTCATTCTAATTGATGCTAGATGGGGATCAGAGCGTTGATGATAAAAGGTAGAAGCTTGGTTTTAGATGTATTAAAATTAACCAGGCACATCTGTCCCCATTGGTCCACGTGCTCAGGATCAGAGGAGAGAGAATCAGAGAGAACTTGGTCTTTTTACGGCCTTTGACGAACCGACAGGCTTTTCCACCCTCTCCATTATTTATATTCACATAGAAAAATATTTCTCTGATGCGCATATATATATAAGGTAGGGACGTCACCATAAATGTCTATGAATGGTCTTAGAATATGGTTTGGGAGATTATTGATGTAGACCAGGAAGGTGTTGGACCAATAATTTACCGCTGAAAGACTTCAGCATTAATACAGTGAGCTTCTGAATTCTGCCAATCAAACACCACTCTTATGAATCTATCAGAGAGAAATGATTCGATAATTGAAATAACATTTCCAGCTATACTATAGCCGAAGATCTTGTGGAGTTAACATTTATGCCATACCCTATCAAAGGCCTTTGCTATGTCAAGAGAAATTACCCTAGGAAGGAAGTACTCAGTCAGGAACTTCACTAATCCTATGAGATATAATCGTTAGCACACCCACACTCGCACACACATACACATAAATACACACGCACACACGCTCTCTCACACACACACACACACACACATATATATATATATATATATATATATATTCGAAAAGGTTGTCATAAATATTTAATGATTTTGAAATAAAAAAAAAATTAAAAAGTAATTATGATAAACTTTATTTAATTTAAAAGGAATTATGATGAACTTCTAAATATTTATAACGATATCCTGGGAAAGTGTGTAACACTTTTCCATGATATCGTTATAAATATTTAGAAGTTTATCATAATTCCTTTTAAATTCTGAAAAGCTGCCATAATATTTTAGACTTCTGGAAAGTTTTCCTAAATATTTTGAAATTCAAGACTATGGTCATAAAAATTTGAAATTCCAGAATGTTGTGAGAAATATATTCAAAGTCCTAAAGTTGATGATAAGTACTTTGAAATTATGGAAGATTGCCATAAAAAATGTAAAATTTTAAATAGGTGTCACCATTTTGAAATTCCGGAAATATTTAATAATAAATAACAACCACCGATGAAAATGTTAATTTCTAAAATTTTTCTATTCTGATTTCATCTTCGCATAATATATGATTAATATTCACAATGGTTTATATGCGTAAATGTGATCGTCAGCATTTCCTATTTTCCGACTTCAGTCAAAATCCAAATTTTCTTTCTCTTTTTTTTATCACTTCTTCTGACCTCTCTCCCAAATGTTCGCAAGACCCACTCCATATTCTTCTAATAATACGCGGCATGGACGCAGTGCAACCGAGGCGAGCATCTGGCTATCATCAGTCGATAGATTTGGAGAGATTCGATGACACGGGGCCGTGCCTCCACGACTCTAATGACCGTCTTGGTCGGGAAAAATTTCATCTCTTCACCACCAGGAAACACTTAAATGTTCCCCGATACTCACGCCGTCACCAGCGCAGCCTCAGATTAACCAGGGCCAGATGCCCCCTACGAACCGACAGGCTTTTCCACCCTCTCCATTATTTATATTCACATAGAAAAATATTTCTCTGATGCGCATATATATATATATATATATATATATATATATATATATATATATATATATATACATATACACGATATAATGTATATTATGCCCTCCTTATAAGTTACACTGGATTATATAACTTCAGATATTCACACACACATATATATATATATATGTATATATATGTGTATATGGGTGTGTGTCTGTGTGTGTATGTATATATACACATAAATATATATGTATATATAGGCATGCTTTATATATTAAATGCGTATGTGTATGTATATAAATGTAGAATATATATATGTATATATATATATATATATATATATATTATTTTACGCAGATAAATTTTGTTTTTAACTTTACAAATTAATGATTTCATGTTACGTTTAATTTTTCTCCTTAATCATATAAAGCGTGTGTTTCTGTTAGAATTATAATATTAAGAAAAACATAAGCCTATTTTTTCATGATATTTTAGTATGAAATATGATAACAATTATAGGAAATGAAAAGAAAATTATTCTTCTAATGTATGTATCTAGATACATAAACGCATGACTGTTTGCTCTAAGTATTGCATGTATTGGATTTGTTTTTATTTATTCACTGTTTCAATTCATTTGATTGTACCCACCATCACGATCGTTATAATCATTGAGGAACTCTACCGTTTTAAGCGCTTGTCTCATTTCGGAAATTTGCAGAAACACCCCAACTCATGACTGTCTACGTATCACATATGTTGTATTTGTTTGTATTTATTCATTGTTGTGACTCTAATGAACAGCGTTTGTTCTGCGCCATATAACTGGACTCACTGCTTTGTGGGCCAAGGTTCTATCACTAAAGACTAGGGTGAGGTAACCCTGACAGAAACTTTCAGAGAAGCTTAAGCACTATCAGATTTGGCATGCATAACCCACCGGCGTGTGGAGTATGCTCTGATGCCGAGCAAACTCATTACTAGAACTGGACCGAACAGCATTGGGGTGGAGAGGGCCCCGTAAGCCATGGTGAATACAACCTCTGTAGGAGAAGCAAATATCTGATTAGAAAAACATAAAGTGGAATACCAGTACCCACATAAAGCTGGTCTGCCGGTTGACTTGTTACTGACTATCTTGCTCTTGCTTGTTGCTGGATCTCAAGAGTGAGAGAGAGAGAGAGAGAGAGAACTAGCTGTCGCACAAAGCTAAAACTCTGCAATAACATCTTTGTACAAATACTTCCTTTGCGATTTGTCTAAAAATATGTCCGGTACCGATGGGAAAGTTGTGACGCGTGTATGCCTGGCAGGCTGGAACCATGTAATAATAGATCTGCACACAGGCGACAAAAGGCCTATCCTAACACGGTTATTCGCAACAATACTGATGCAGTTGTGTGTTCGGTGAGGTTTATTTGCAACTTAGCAGCCTTTCAATTCACACAAGAATTTTTGAGAGGGCAAGAGAATGCGTCCTAAAGAAAGCTGTCTTTGACCTGCTAATCAGCAACCCGCGGCTGGCGGCTGTCCATATTAGCAGGAACAGGAACAGAACATACTTTGCTGAACTACACTTCCCCAACTCTTTTGCTGGAAAGTGAGAACACGTATTGACAATGGTATAAGACTTGAACGAAAGACTGCAATTTTGGCTAAGTTAGTGCAAAGATACAATGTATACCTGGATGCACTCTCTGAAACGCATTTCCCATGTGAGAATCTTCTAGTCTGGTAGATCTGAAAAGGAGAGGCGTAAGACTGGTGTGGTCTTTGCGGTTAAAAACTCCTTAATTAACAAGATTGAGGAGGCAGTTGGTATAACTGACACCGCAATAGGACAGAGGATTCCCCCTTGCTACTGGTCGTTACATGAATGTTCTTTCTGTCTATGCATAAACTCTTTCAGACGAAATAGTTTCAGAAGATATATCGTCTTCAGACGAAGACGATATTACTTCCTTTTATCATATAATTAGATCTGTTATCACCGGTTTGCCAATGAGTTTGATGGTTCTTGGTAACTTAATGCACGGGTTGGATCAGACAATGATTTGATCTACGTTGAGTCCATATGGCATTGGAAGAGTCGTTGGTTGGTTGTTTTTGTTTTACAGCATATTAACACTTTTCAGGTTGTTTAATGCCGAATCCAGTGATTTTCAAGAACAATTTTTAATAGAGTATATATGTTTTTTAAGTCGGTTTCTATTTAACCCATAGTTGGGAGCCTAACAGGTACTACCACTCCGGGTCAGAGTGGACCTGGGAGCAGTGACAATTAACGGGTGGCTCCACACTCCCCAGAGCCCGCAAGCTGGAGCCTCACCACTGGATATAGTTTAAGGTCATATCCAGGACCAATTGGAAGAGTCAATTAAAATGGTATGTTGCTCCTCCGTTTTTGCAGTGAACTCATTATTCTTATCACCAAGACTTTTTCACACCAGAAAAAACAAGGAGACCTGGTTCTATCGTCAGTCTAAATATGGCCACTTGTTGGATTACATATTTTGTAGACGTGGTGATATTTGCAATGTTAGAGTAATGCGTGGTGCCGACTGTGCTACGGATCATTTAATGATCAGAGCTAAACTAAAAATTACATTTCGCAAGAAAAGCCGTTTCAATGGCGTCAAAGACCCTAAGCATATTGGTGTCTCCAAATTGAAGGATCCGTTCGTACGAAGTTTCTCGGAATATGCTTTTAGTCAGGTGGATTTCTCAGATTATGATTGGGATCAGTAAATGATACAATATACCAAAAAGCTGTTGAAAATCTTGGATTGAAGCTTCTCAGACATCGAGATTGATTTGCTGATAATTCCAACGAACTTAACCTTCAAATTGATAGAAAGCTGAAAGCTTATTTGAAACTTCTTAACTCTTCACCGTTGCCAATTTCTCTTCGGTATCCTCAATGTTCCTTTTCTCCGGAGCTTGATGCTGAACAGACTCTCGTGGAAACAGTTGACTGCATTAAACAGATAAACTCGAGGAAAGACCCTGGGCTGGATGGCATTCTTGTTGAGCTGCTGAAACATGTACATTGTGCGGTCCACTCTTTGATACTGTCATTATGGCAGGGTGACTCGGTTGCCCAAAACAGGATAGAATCTATCCTGGTTATGATGTACAAAAGAAAATGGTGCAATGTCTGATTGTAGAAATTATCGAGGTATCTTGCTGCTGACTGCGCTTAGAAAGGTATTTGTACGGTGCTTGCTAAACCGATTTGAAATGTATATCTGCCCTGATATTTTTCCGAAATCCCAGTCTGATTTTAGAGATGGACAAGCAACCTTGGTTATGGTGTTTTCTGCTAGACAGCTTTTGGAAAAATGTATTGAGCAGCATACGCCTATTTGCCAGGTGTGTGTAAACTTTACCAAGGCGTTTGACATCAATCGTGGGACTTTCCGGAAAATACTGGAAGAATTTGGTTGTACACCTGCTTTTACTGAAAAGTTCAAGCAACTTCATCATAGTATGAAAGGTCGCGTTAAATTCAATGGTTGACTTTCGGAAATATTCATGGAGTGAAGCAGGGGTATATAACTGCACAAACATTGTTTTCGTTCTATCTGACTGTTGTGCTCTGGTATGGTTTCAGCGATTGCGATATGGGTGTTTATATTAGATTCCGAACGACTGAAAAGCTGTTCAACCTCAGAAGATTCCAAGTCAAAACACTTGTTAGTGATGGACTTGTTAGGCAGCTGTTGTATGCTGATGATGCTGAACTGGTGACACACTCCCCAGTAGAAATGCAATTAGTGATGGATTTCTTCACGAATGTTTGTAACTGCTTCAGACTGACAGTTAGCATTAAGAAAACTAAAGTCATGTAGATTCCCACTCCTGATCATCTGTATGTAGAACCTATCTTCATCCGTGGAAAGCGCCTTTAAATCGTAAAATATTGTGTCTACCTTGGTAGTACCGTATCAAATGATGGCACTTTTGATGCGGAAACAAGACAGAGAATCAGCAAGCCATCAGGCAGTTTTTGGAAGGTTACAAGATAGTTTGATCTGATTGTGATCTAACTCTGACGACTACAATATCAGTATATCAAACATGTGTAGTGTCGTCCCTACAATGTCCCTCTGAAACATGAACCTTGTACCGGTTACACATAGAACTTCTCGGAAGGTTTCATCAGCATTGCCTTAGACACATTCTTGGTTTAAAGTGGCATAGCTTAGTCCCTGATACATATGTCTTAAATAAGGCACACACGATCATTATTGTTGCCATTGTTATTAAGAACCAGATGCGTTGGGCGGGTCATCTTGTCCGGGTTGATGACAATCGACTCCCAAAACAATTGTTCTATGGTGAGCTCCTTATTGGAAAAATACCCCAGCAAAAGCCTAAAAACGTTTTCGTCATAGCACGGTGAGCTTTACTATTCCTGCTGACAGTTGGGAATCCTTAGCGTATGATCGCAAGCAGTGGAGGAACCGAGTATACAGGGACGCAGAATACTTTGAAGCAGCCAGGATATACCGAGCGAACCTCAAGAGAGCATTTAGGAAACGCCAAACCTTGCCGTCCAATAATGGAGATCTTTGGGTCTGTAAAGTGTGTTATCTAAGACAGGTCTTGTTAATCACATAAAACCGCACGATGATATAGGTTCCGTTGCTGTTAGCTTTATCCAACAAAATGCACGTTTTCAGGGTGATGTCTTGTTAAGGGTGTGCAAGTCGCTGGCAGAACTTAAAATTCACCTTCAGGTAGAAAAACTTTCAGTGACTGAGGGAGTGGCACTCGTTTATAAGACGTCGCAGTCATCATATAAACGTAGTAACAGATTTGAGTATTATTTTTATTATTATTATTATTATTAATATTATTATGTACTCACTAGAAGTAGTCACACAGGCCATCGTCAGAAATTTCTCTCTGAGAACAACTTTAGGTGTTCTCTGGAGTTTGAGAGGCAACAAGTCTCACCAGATTTCCAGTAACTCTCCCTTTCGATAATCTTTGAAAAAGATTTGCATTATCGCAACATCTGTTAACCATTGATTTATCGTTGAAGCGACTATAGATCCTCACTGGAGTTTGGGTGGCAATAAGTTTTACTAAAGACTCAGTCTTTTTTGCACTTATCCAGCGGAGGTCTGGCTAATGCTTTCTCTCCTCTGGCTTTCCGTCCTACTTAATCCTCCTCAATTATTTGTTGTAGTCCCAGTTTATGATGACATACATACACACGCGCGTGCGCGCACGTACACACACATACACACACACACACAAACAGAGGGTGGTCGGAATGCAGGGGCGCGTGGGGGTACCTTACAATTATACCGTTTCAGTTTTCATGATACCATGTGATGCTATTTTGTTCTTAATATCTGTAGCCGTCTCTGTATGTCACCTCTAAGTCTGTAGTTCATATGTGATGTTAGACACACCATCCAAGGATTTTCTTAACATTTCTGCAGTTTTCATTAGTGTTACACGTTGTATCTTCTCAGCTTTTCCTCTGGTTCTAATCTCTCTTATTCTTTTTTCATTTTTTTCGGTATTGTTGCTAGTACTCTTACTATTAGTGGAGTTATTTTGACTTTCTTTATTTTCCATCATACTTTGAGCTCTCTAGTGTCATATATTTCCTTTCATTCTGTCTCTTTATTTTTCATTCTTTTACTAATGGTTTATCCGTTTGTATATCTAGACCCCATAGGATTTGTGACTTTCATTTCCAATACTCTATAGATATATAACTCTGTATGCTGGTTGTGTAAGTGATGATGAAACGGAAAATGAATATAGAATTACATATATGTAAATATATATATATATATATATATATATATATATATATATATATATATACATATATAAATATAATGGTGTGTGTATAAATATATCAATGACTACATACACCCGCACGCATATATATAGGGTTTAACGAAAACTGCTAATTTCTGAGCTTTACATATTTCATATATATATATATATATATATATATATATATATATATATATATATATATATATAATTTTTTAATTTTTTATTGAGCCCATAATAAATTTACATTACTGTTTCCATTGGATTTTCACCCCAGGAGATGAGGTAGAGTACCAATTTCATCGGAAATTATTTATTATTATCGTTTTTTTTTTACCTTATTTCCCTTGAAAATATATATATATATATGAATATTTTATTTAATTACACGAATTAATATACGAAGATATCATTTTATGAGTGCATTTTCAGTATTTTATTGAACAGTGCTCAATACATACGTAGAGTTAGGTAGTAAGCTGATTATCTAACTAGAAAATTCAATAGCACGCGCGTATATATAAATGCGCGATAATTACAATTTTCGCATACACCTTACGAATTTTCACGAGAATGAAACGCGGAATATTCTGTGTATCTTAATTGCTACATATCTTCTCATAACTTACTACACTATATATATATACATATATATATATATATATATATATATATATATATATATATATATATAATATAAAGCTGAACGCCTGTGTGTGTGTGTGTGTGTGTGTGTGTGTGTGTGTGTGTGTGTGTGTGTGTGTGTGTGTGTGTGTCTGGTCACGAATAGGCTCCTATACTGTTGACTATTAAAAAAACTGATTACATATAATGATAGAAGATGTATCGAGGATCAGGAATTGGTATGTTTGATCTGGCAGAAGGTGGTTCATAGAAATTGTAAGGTCTGCGTTCGCGACTGATCCACAAAGTATGGAAATAAAAAATTAAGAAAAAACGTTCACAAGTGTTTTTCACATAGATCTACATAAGAATACTTTGATAAGTATGTTTTAACTTAAATAGGGATAGTATAATAAAATTGTGGGGTCTGCGTTCGCGCCTGGCCTCTATAGAATGGAAATAGGCACACATTTTAATAAAGACTTTTCATATTTATCTGTGATAATTATGTTTCAGTTTGAAGAAATATGGTATAATAAAATCATGGGGTGTTCGTTCGTGCCTGACGGAATAGAATGGAAATACGTCACAAAGTTTAACAAGTTTTTTTTTTTTAATATAGATCCACAAAATATTGTGATAAGTGTTTCAGTGTAAACAGGTATGGTATTATAAATTATGGGGTTTATCTTTTTTATTTTTACTTTCATCATATTTTGCGTTGGATTTGATACCCCCAAATTAGAAGCTATCTCTTTACAACCCTTCCTTTTCATGCTTTCATAAATCAGCGTCCATTTTCTGAAGGCTGTTTTTTAACCCAGTCAACAACGGGTGCCTTTGCTAGTATATATATATATATATATATATATATATATATATATATATATGTATATATATGTTGAAACGTACAAACCACGTGACTTATATATATATATATATATATATATATATATATATATATATATATATATAGTCATCAACATACAGTACGGTTTCATCAGTTCTGCTAGACTGGTAACTGCCTCAAGCCAGAATCGAAACCCGACAGCCCAAATGACAGTCAAGGCTTCTCAGTATACAGCTGCTGCTGTGTGGCTAATAAATTAACGATGTTTTGACAAAGATCATCCCGTAATACGCTGAGGGCAGTGTGTATGTAACTTCCCGAAATGCCCATCCTAAGATCGGGATTATTATAGTCAATATATACAGTACGTTTTCACTGTTTAATAGCTAATTAGTGCGGCTAGACAAGCAACTGCCTCAAGCCAGGATCGAAACCCGACCGACCAAGTGACAGTTAAGGCTTCTCACCATTGCGCTATACGGTCGCTGCTGTGGAGCTAATGAATTAACGATGTTTTGACATCGTCTAAATGCCTCCGCTTCATGTGTTTGATACGCTAATTACAGTTTGTATATATATATATATATATATATATATATATATATATATATATATATATATATATATATATATATATATATATATATATATATATATATATATCCAAACCATGCTCAATAATTTTCAATAGAATTTGCAAAAATTGATCTTTTATAACTTAATTTGCATATTTATATCTTTTAAAAATTCGTTATTAAGTTGATGCATTTCGATATATGTGAAATATTAAATAAATAAAATAAATACAAACTTTCGAAATGTCTTCTTTCATTTTAACCTAGTGTCCCTAGGTATTTAAATAATTATATATATATATATATATATATATATATATATATATTGAAGTAAATATATATATATATATATATATTTTGAAGTAAATACTTAAAGTTTACGCATAAATCTATATTTTCGTATGTAAATTTATGTGAGTAAATTAAGTAGTTATATATATATATATATATATATGTATATATGTATATATATATATATACTAAAAAAATATATATATGTATATATATGCATATATATACTGAGAAAAATGAAAATAGTGCATTCTAAAGTTCATGATGTTCACTATCTTGTAATTTATTCCTTTAATTCAGTTGATATTTACAATTCTTGACAAAATCTGTTTCATAGCGCAAAATCAATCAATTATTTAATAAATCAGTGAATCTATTATGGCCTTTACTCATCAGGAGAAATAGGCCCTCTTTTAAAACGTCCAAAGGAAATAAAGTGTGTTTTGATATGATTAAAATCCGAAAACCGGAAGAGAAGCTGTAAATACCTTACAATATGTTTCCATTACGTCATTTTCAATTTTACGTCACTAAATCAAACTATTCGTACTAACATGTTCTATTATTAGTACGATTAGTTGGGTTTAGTGACTTATTTAAAAAAATGCGTAAGGTATTTACAACTTCTCTTCCAATTTTCGTATTTTAATCATGTCAAAACGCACTTTATTTCCTCTTGACGGATTCATTGTTGTGATTTCTTGTAATGGGTTAGGGGTATAATAGATTCACTGATTCATGTAATAATTAAGTGATTGGTTTTGCGCTATTAAACTAATACTGCCAAGAATTATAAATGTCAACTGAATTAAATGAATGAATTATGCATTCGTCAACATCATTAACGTTAGAATATAGACTTTTGTCAACTATTCACTATATTGCTCTGTAATTACATTGAGCTTATTCAATAAGGCTCGGTATATATTATAAGAATATATATTTCACAGAAATATATATTCCTCTTAACTATTTACCTTTCTGGTACCTAAGGTACTTAAGCTTTTAAGCATTTTAATTCTCATAGCATTTATGTCGCAGAATGGATCTTGTAATCTGAAACTTACTTATTAATAGTTTATCTTTTTATTTATAATATTTTATTTATCTATATGTTTGTGTCATATATTAGTAAAAATAGTAACCGTATTATTTTACATTTTTTTTATTGGAGAAGTGGTATTATCCACTAGAGAGCCATGTACTCAATAGCTGTCCTGTTTTTAAATCTCTGAAACAGCTACATGGTAAGCAGCTGATGATCCCCGTTTTCTAGTTACAGAATTTTTGTTAAGGTTTTATCTTTTCATCCTTATTTTCTGTTTTAAAATGGAAGACTTTTGCGAAATTGGCTTATGCAAATGCTAAGTATATTCTTATTTAACAATTTTAGTTAAGACCTATTTTTTACATCCATATATAAATGAATTCTCTTTAATGATTATAAACTTTTAAGGTGCTTAGTCTGCGATAGGTTAAAATTAATATTTTTCGTTCCGGAAATCAAAACTGCATTCTTTATTTTTAGTTTTGCATTTCTTTTTATTCAAGGCTCCGTTAGACTATATATATATATATATATATATATATATATATATATATATATATATATATATATATATATATATACATTTATATATATATACAGGGTGGTCAAAAAGCCAGGTAACATGTTAAATGTAGAAAAAACAATATGATCCATTATAATCTCTATTCGTTTAATATTATTTGTTTAAATATTTGAGTGTAATATATAAACTTTAATTTTAAATCTATGTGTTGTGTCATTTATATTCTTCTTTCTTTCAGGTATAATGGCCACCCAAAAGTTAACAACGCCGCAAAAGGTTGCTATTGTAAGATTGTACACTCAGTACAATAAAAATGCTGCTGAAACTGCTCGCCAGTTCTCTACATTGTTTCCTGGCTTTACTGTAACACGAACGCATGTAATTAAATTAAATAGGAAATTTGATGAAACCGGTTCTGTTGTTGACTTACCTCGGTCAGGAAGACCAAGAACCGGTCGGTCTGATGAGAATATTGCTACTGTCCAGGCAATTATAGATGAAACCCCCAAAACATCATCACGAAATATGGCACGCCAATCAGGAATAAAAAGGGGAACAATTCTAAACATTTTGAAGAAAGATTTAAGTTAACAAAATAAACATATATCATGTTTGTTTCATTTTATATTTCAATGTATGGTACTTAAATATACGTGTATTGCTAATATCGTTTTTCTTTAAAATGTTACCTGACTTTTTGACCACCCTGTATATATATATATATACATATATATATATATATATATATATAGAGAGAGAGAGAGAGAGACAGAGAGAGAGAGGAGACAGAGAAACAGAGAGAGAGTGAAAGAGAGGGAGAGGGGGTCAATTAGAGAGTTAATGTTTAGGAAATAAGAAACAATTATTCTGCGTGATGGTATTTTCCAAAATTTCGATAGCGAAACAGTTTTAATTACGAGGGTGTATTCAAGTTTAGAACCGCCCATTTAAAACATCTTAATATTTTACAAGCAATGACAGCAGATAAAATTATTTTTTTCTGCTGTGATTTTTGTTATATTTTAAGTGACGTAGCAACTAGATACAAAAAATACGCAATTATATTTAATGTGATAATTTCGTTAAAATTATGCTTTCATACATATGAACAGAAAAGGCATATTAAATTTTGAAGTATTGGTATATTTTTTTAAATATTTAAAGCCAAATAAACAAAGAAGATTCATCTTTTTGCATTAAATTATTTATTTTTTAATGTTTAGCTTTTACCATGAAAACGGCTTTCTCAAAAATAAACATTTTTCCTTTTTTAAATATTTCTTGTAAGATATATATTTATTCCTCTGAGATAGTAATTGAGTAGAAATTTGTGAGATAAGAAACGTTTGGGGTGGGCGTATGAAATCTATATTTTTTTGTTTTCATATATATCTGCAATACTATTCAAATAACACGTAATGTTTCTAAGAGTTAATTTTTCATTCTAAAATACGAGGACATGTAACACACAAAACTGGACCGGAGATTTCATCGAAAAGACTCCTATCTCTCAGAGGCGAATATATCTCCAGTAAACAAAAATAATAAATGGTAATAAAAAAATGTATATATTTTTAAGTATAAAGTTTTACGTTGGAAGTTAAAGTTCTGAAATAAAATAAGTCATTATGTTTTTTTTTTCATAGTTTATTTTTCTTTTATAATAATCGGTACAAACAAGTTATGAAGCTTGTTTACGTAAACAGCTAAAAAGTACTTTGATATCACAAATGGCCAATGATGTAAGATATATGTGTGGCTTCTAACCCAGAAAATAACAATTATTGCCACACTGTCAGAAACATGTCTTAGATTTAGGACAAAATGAGGGCACCGTGATTTACGAGGCTACTAATTGTACAAATTCTACTTTTTTTAAAAATTATTTTGTGTAATGGATTTGTGCAGATGAAATGTTTTCCAATAAAGTTTAACAATTTTTTGCCCAGTTTTGTTTTAAACATCTGATTATAAGACGGCGTACACCAAATTATACTTCATCTCCAATAGAAATAAAAACATTAACAGTGAAAAATAGAAAAGGTTGTAACTGCAGAACACGCGCACTACAAAATAAATGCCTAACGAAAATCCTCGTTTACAAGGCCACAATTACGGAATGAACATTTAAGTAACAGAACACAACTAAGGGCATCTGCAATAGCAAAAAATATTACCGTGGGTTATTTCTCTCGACTTTAAACCCAGATATAACGCAAACAGACAAAAAAAAACACTGTATAAAAACAGCCCTAGCGAATAAAGAGCTCAAAAACTGCGGGCGCTCATCAATACTTTACTGAAAAATTGTCCGAACTGTACTACAAGGCCGTACATGTAGACCCTTTAAGACTACATCTAAATGAATAATTAGCTATTCTAATATTTTAGAAAACCCTGAATTTATTAAACTACATTCAGCAACAAAGGAAATGTTACTTTAGGATATTAACATATAAGCAAACAAACAATGATATAATCGATGCCCCTTTCAGTCTCAAGACACTATAGCAACCATATAAGTTAATATTAAAGTTAATATACGGCATAATCACGTTGACACACTGGTTCCCGTCAGATCACCGAATTTAAGCAACGTTGAGTCTGGTCATTACTAAAATTGGTGACCAATTTGGGAAGTCCAGGTGCTGTAAGTAGGAGGACGTGGACACCTCCCTGCAAAAAGTTGCAAAAACCTAACGTTGTCATCTCCCCTAACGGGGATATACATGCGACTGGGGACCGCTTGTGAATTTCATACTCCCATGACACTTCCTCCATCGGAGGAAGCCGGTTAAACCTTGAATAGGGTTGTTTCTGACTGCACGCACACAAATAAGTGTAGCCGAGCGTGTAATGAAAAGTGTTGGACAAAATCTAACCATGCCTATCCTGAATCGGCACAGCTTGGGTCCAATGGAAATTAGATACCCTAGATTGACTGGAAACAATGCCGAGAAAAGCAGACTGCACATGTAGCACCTGAAATTCCCAAATTGTCCTCCATTTTTATACTAATCAGGCTCAATGTTGCTTAATAATTATATATATATAATATATACCG
>NC_136518.1:21162803-21387803 GCF_053919585.1 Euprymna scolopes
AAACACACATACACAAAAAACACACACAAAAAATTTTAAAAAATTAAAAAATTAAAATTAAATAAAAGATAAAAGATAATGGTACTTTTAAAGTAGATATTGAAGTAGCCGGGAAAGCGGAAGAGTTCGGGGAACAAAAACCTTGGGTTTATTTTAAAGAAGTCCTTCACTGGGAAAGAAACCTTCAAGAGTCACCATTAAAATTCTTAATTTCTTTAAATCCGATTAGAAATGCCAACAATCTATGCTTTTTTTATGAAAAAGCAAGGCCTACAAAATGGAATACATACGTTCTCGTTTTTAAACATGAGGGAGAGGTATCTTTATTCTGAGTCGCTACTTGCTAATATCCAATAGATGTAGGTCTAATATCCAATAGTTTCTAATATCCAATAGATGTAGTTCTAATAACCAATAGTTTCTAATATCCAATAGTTTCTAATATCCAATAGATGTAGTTTCTAATATCCAATAGATGTGGCTACTTTCTAATATCCAATAGATGTAGTTCTAATATCCAATAGATGTTGCAAGAAGCAGGATTTACGTCTGTCCGTTAAAATTCCATATTTCTCCATTAAAGTTTGTGTTATATTGTTAGATGGTCTTGCATAGCACCGCTGGTTTAATGAACTCCTTTTCCTCCTATGTTGGATGGCAAAAAACGGTATTTGTTCAAAAGAGACTCTTGTGGTGAATCTTTCTAGAAACTGGTTTGGTTCAGCTGTGTTCAATTTAGTGAGTTCAATCTAGAAAAGGAATGTGGAAGGGATTCAGAGAGGGTACTCGTGTTTGCATGTGAGGTTGTTCGGATCGCACTTAGCTGATAGATATAATGGGTAGAGTAGGGATGGGGATGTGTCTGTATGGGTGACGGGAGGGGCTGCGCCGAACCGGGGGGAGCCTAGGTTATATTTTCGGTACATCTAAATGTTTTAATGTAAACACTAATGGGGTGAAAGGGTGAGTGTTAATCTAATTGTTGAATCCAAATATTCTGATTTTTTAATTATTTCTTATTGTGGGGGGCCTTACCAATGAGGGTTACCGGTGGTGGTTACCGGTGGTTGTTACCGGTGGTGGTTACCGGTGGTGGTTAAATGATTGTAATTTTAGGTTTATGTCTGTGGCCCTGGAAGGGGTTTCTAAGCTATTTTTTTCATTAGGCTTAACTTTTAGATTGGTTCTGTTATGTTCTTGTTGTATCTAGTGCTAATTAGTGGTTTGGTTGCAATTTAATAGGTGGTATGAAGCGTACGGTTTTGCGGGGATAGGGCTTGTTATCCAAAATTGTCTGAGGGCGTATGATTAAAGTAGTTGTATTGTTAATTAGGCCATGCCAAGATGCAGGCGGTTCAAGGTCGGTTATTTATTTAATGTTATATAATGGTTATATATTCAGAGGGTATGCCAATATTTTATATTAAAAAGTTGAAGATTTTTATGGCGATTTTTGCAGATAGCGAGTGCTTAGAGGCGGTGGCAGAAAAATGCTTAGAAGCGGCTGAGAAAAAAAATTTGGTTTGCAGTGTTTTCCAATAGCCATTTAATAGGGGAAACGGTTAGTGGGGGATATTGTTACGTTTATTGGAAAGCGAAGAAGCGCTAGTACGTTGTTATAAAGGTGGAGCTTTCATTGAATATTTTATGGTTTGCAGAGAGATTAGAAATTCTTTTGGACACCGAGGTATGGATTGCATAAGGACGGATGTAGGGTGATTGGAGCATTTGTGGACATAGTGCAGCGACAAATTTGTTTTATGGTAGGAGGCAGTATGTTCCTTCCTTTAGGTTTAAGGTTAGGTCTAAGAAGTGTAAGTGTTTTTTCTCTCTAATGCTATACTAAGACGTAAACTGTTAAAAAACTCTCTTAGTTTAATTATGGTACTATTGTACATCCTTGGCCTATCCCTAGATACTAATAGGGCACCGTCCCTGTACAGGCCTTCGTGCAGGTCGCTATTGCGGAATGTGTGTTTAAGCTCATTTAATAGGTAGATTCCTACCAGATCTGTCACTTGGGCAGAGTCTGACGATCCTATCACTATTTCGAAGTGATCAGAGGTGTCTTTTCTGGCCCACAATTTATTATCAAATCTGATTCGGAAAGGTCAGGGTTATTTTTTGCTGAGATGAACGCTTTGTTTAAAAGGATAGGAGATTAAGATTGGTAGTAGATGTCAATGTCAAATGTTATGAAGCTTTATCTTGATTTGTCTTTAAGGTTTATAAACCCATCTATAACATTTTCACGGTTTTCATGATTGCCAGAGGGAGAAGCTTATTTTCTTTTTTATACTTGGTATTATTCTATCTAATATGTTTTTACTTATTTTTCCTAGGTCTGATTTAGAGGGGCAAATAAGCCTGATACAAGGGTTGTTGATGAAATTAGGCTTATGGTCCTTTTTAGAGAATCTTGGGGTAGCTGGGGTGAGGATTTCTGTAGGGTCGCTCAGGTTCATGCTAGTGAGGAGGTTCTTAGCTTGGTTGTTGATATTATGTATTGAGTTTTGAGGTTCTTCCTTAACGATTTTCTAAGTTCTTTATATATCAGGCTCTTGTAAGCTTGGTAGTTCAATTTGTAATAGTTTTTAGTTTTATCCGCGGGTACAAAAAGTTCTGTCCCATTCTTAATTTTATGTGCGAAACCGTTAATTTTGTTAACTGTCCGGTTTGGATGTTTATTAGGCTTGTTAAATTTTATTTTCTTGATTAGATTAATTAGTTCGTTTTCAAATTCTTCTAAATGTTCATTAGCTTTAGGGAATTGCTTTGATTTTAATCTATAATATTTAGCCGCTCTCTATCTCTCTCTCTAGCTCCCTCTGTCGGGAAATACTATTTATTGTGAGAAAAAGATTTGCTAAGTTACTGTGGGACGGGGGGGTTCTTGAGGGTACCCAAACGGGTTTGTTTTAAACTCATGTTAAGGTCATGCTGGTATGTTTAACTAACATTAATCTAACATTAAATATGAATTTATTGATAGCTGCTATTAATTTAAAGATGTAGAATTCTTGGGATGGAATTGGGATGTTCTTGGAAGAGAGAGGGGTGTATTCCCTATTACACATATCTGGAAAAGTCAAATAAAACTCAACCAGGAGGGAGCTTATTATAGCTTAATGCGTAAGAGGAAATGAGAAAGTTCAATTCCACAAGAGGAGTCTTATCTGGATAATGCCAAGCTCAACAATTATCATTGGAGCTTATAATAGAAATAGAAATATATTGTTATATATCTTGTTAACAACAAGAGTATAAAATGAAGTCACAAAACTATATATTGGTAGATATAGAATTGTCACAAAACTATATATTGGTATATATAGAATTGTCACAAAACTATATATTGGCAGATATAGAATTGTCACAAAACTATATATTGGTAGATATAGAATTGATCATTTATTGAATAATGGAAGAAAGGGTACATGTTTCAGGGTTAGATTGGGGGTATATTGTGGCTGCGTGGTAATTTTATGTTAACGGTTTGTGGGGTGTCTATTATGTCAGGAGTGGTATTTTTGACAGGTGCAACTTATACGGCAAATAGTGGCTATAAAATCGCCTATAATTTGAGGGGGGGTAAATGCAAGGTTGTAATATTGATTTGGTACTATGCGGCAATATTTCTAAGTTTCTTCTTTTATGATATAGGGAGTGTGGTTGTAAGGGGGCGGTCGGAAAGATTGCAGTGTCTATGGGTGCGTTTAACCTTATGAAAAAGCTTTAAGGATACTGCAAAGAAGCTGCTATGGATTTTATAATACATGCACACACACATATATATATATATATATATATATACATATATATATATATATGTGTGTGTGTGTGTGTGTGTGTGTGTGTGTTTATGTATTATAAAATCCATAGCAGTTTCTTTATTGTGCAATGTAGACTACAGTGTATTCTGGAATAAGTCTTGACGGGAAGGTCGGTGAAGCTTCGACTCGGTGTACCAACTAGAACAGGCACTCAGTCGATTTGAATGCAACATATGCGAGTTCATCGATTTCGATGACAATAGCTTATGGGAGTGTAAAACATTCCTGGATCCTCAATCAATTCCCTGCATCCTCGGATCGTCCTGCTAGTTATTTATAACACTACAACTATTAGTGTATCTATTAGATAAAATATTTAAAATATGTTATTATGTATTAAATATACATTTGTATTATTTTGCATTATTCGTTCCAATGTTTTCAAATTAAGTGTTTTAGTCAATGTAATCTCCGACCTTATTTAGAATTACTTAGGAATTATAGCCGGTTTCGACTACCTCTTTAATCCCAATAATCCCAATAATCCACATAATCAGTATTCCTCTAAAACATTCAGGAATATGAACTGTTTAAAAGCTTTTATAAACCTAAAATAATATTGATTATAATAAAAAACTTAACATTGATTTTTTATATATAAACTGCATACATGAAACAATAGGTGTCTTTATGTGTGCGTCCGCATATAGATATTAAACTGATAAACTCTTAAAATAACTGGTCAAAAGATACTGAAATTGACTGGAAATACTAATCATACGCCAACGACTGTTTATAACAACGAAACTCATTGTTTGTTTGGATGGAAAGCATGTACAGAAATGTGTGTGCAAGTTTAAATGCAAAATTTTCATTTCAAATAATTGTGCGCATGCGCAAATTCATTTTTAGCTTAAAGTCGTTTAACTTTAAATTTTGCTTATCAATCTCTCGATAGCTCAAGCATTAGAGAATGCGGTTGGATCCCTAAATTTTTTCGTTCTGACTATAATTGATGGCACCCAAGTCGGTCTTGTAAACTATATATATATATATATATATATATAGTTTACAAGACCGACTTGGGTGCCATCAATATATATATATATATATATATATATATATATCAATACATATATATATGTATATATATATATTTATATATTACATATAAATATATATATATATATACATTCATATACATACACACATATATATATATTCTAATAATAATATGATATAATATAATATATAATTATATGTATTTTGTAAACTATAATATTCAATAGCGAATTGGCTATGTAATAATAAATATGAAGTCTGTATTAGTTAAAATATCTGTAAACGTATTTAATGGCTGGACAATGCCAGACACCCCTGTTGTGTTGCAGTGTTGAATTAAAAATTATCGGATCAGAAAAGCATAGAACACATTTATTTGTACAAAATTAGGTTGTACAGCACGAACGATTTTAATATAATTGGAAGATGGGAGTGTTTAGGTATGCATTCTGCTTAAGATGATATAAAACGAAGTAGAAGTGTGGAAAGGATTTTTCAATTTCTACAACGATTCTATTGGTGGAATTTGATGGCATCACATTGGACACATGTCTGTGGAGGGTAAAATACTTTTTATTAATAATACGTCTTCGTTTGTTACAACATACAAAAATATTTTTTCGTCTATTTAGAAAAATAGAACTGAATATTAAAGAAAAGCAATTCTAAACGCTGTATCAAACGAACACTGCAAGGCATCGAAGACTGAAACTAAGGGGGCCAGTCAGGCATAGACAGACGTTTATCTGTAAAATCTAATTGCATGTTGGATTTCATTAAGGCTTCTATGGCCCTCACCTCGGTAGCTTCAATCTTATACTTGCTCTGTCACAATTAATTTCAAAACAAATCAAATCGAAGAGCAATAGTAATAAAACTCTGGTACCCTTTTTTATTGATCTAGTTCACGTGGTGAAATGAGGAAAAGCAGGAATATGGCTTTTAACAATCAAGCTTCTCGCCGTCCACCATCAATTCATGAACCCACTTTTGTCCCAATCGAAATGAATGATTCTCTACGTTTATAAATCCCTTACTTTGATAAGCTCCATGCACTGACTCTCACCTCATACATAAAATAGAAGATTTACATCCAATGTCTTGCTATGACCACCAGAAAAAACGCTTGGATTATTCTACCGCTTCAGATGCAATCCTCTACTTATATAGGAATAAGATGAATCTCATTATGGAGTATTTCTATCACATCTGGGGAGCTGTCACTCAAAGCACTCTTCATTCTCTTGTCTAAATTTAAAATCGACTTCGAAATCTAGGGGAGAATAATCTCTTGCTTTCACTACAACACATTTCTTACAGAAGATTACTGTTAGTCTCTCTCCACTCTATTGTAATTTCCCCTGCGCAAGTATAGATCTCTAGTTTATCCTTGTAAAACATTCGCAACACAAACTCGTTTGTTTACTACAACGAAGGAACACTGTTCATTTTACCCACTGTGACAATCGATATGCGAAATTTCAATAAGCGAAATCCCTTACAAAGGCTTCCTGCCTGTGTCAACCATAGCTGCGGGATGCTTCCTCGCGAATTAAAACAGTAATATTCAAAGCCAATGTTGATTCAGTCTAGAAGTGTTGACACACATATTCCAACTCGTTTGGGACAATCATTCTATCTCATTAACATTCATCCTCGAGTAATAGCTTGCCTTAAAGTGATTACTTAAGAAAATAATAGACGATTCCAAAGAATCGTCCAGTTTATGTTAAATTTGTTAAGGACGTATCCATGGTTAGAGCAGTTGGTGGTCGTTGTGTTCATCTGAGATTCCCTACGCATTGCATAAATATATTTTCAAACAATGGCTGGGAACAAAGACAAACATGTAAATATTGAAATATTACTAATCCGTCATTTCATATATTCATCTTAAAATATGCATTTATTAACAAAGAAAGTCGGAATGAATTTATTAATACGCTCGGATATGATGGAAAATTAATTTCTTTCGGCACAGGGTGAATAATACGAAAATATGATTAAAGAATGAACACTCACACACGCGTACACATATACACACATACACGCGCATGCACGAAATACACAGACACACACAGATATATATATAGCACTATTTTTTCTATTTCTATTACTTTCTTAATGATATTATTACAATAATATCTTCTATTTATTTTTCTATTTGTTAACATATATATTAACTATAAACGTTAAAGACATAGATGCACAAGTACACACGCACATACACACACAGACATATATATATGTATATATATATATGCGTGTGTGTGTGCGTGTGTGTGTTATAGAAGATAAGTTAAACATCAGTACCGTCGGATATAAATCCAATCAAAAGGGGACATATAGTTGATCTATCTCGGCCAAAGATCTATCCCCCTCCCTCTGTGTCTCTGTCTCTCTTCCTCTCTCTCTCTCTCTCTCTGTCTATATATATATATATATATATATATATATATATATATATATATATATATATATATATATATATAAGAACAAGTAGTTATCAAGGCATGTTAAAAACACTTTGAACAAAAGTTAAACACATAGTTAATTTTTAAAAAAGCAGCACAAAATAAGTGGATAGTCCTTAATCCGCGGTGTTTCGAAGAAATTATTTCCTTCCCATCAGAAGGTAGAAATTAGCAAAATGCTATATCTATATCTATCTATATACATATATATATATATATATATAGCATTTATATATATATGTATATATATATATATATATATATATATATATATATATATATATATATATTAATAAGGGGGTAGTCACCAACAATGTGTATTTTTTAACATTATTTTATTATTCCGTGTCTTGGTTTTTCATTGAGAATTATGTTTGGATCATTGTAATAAGTTTTTTTTTTTTAAATCATTGAGATTACAATGTTCCAAACACAATTCTCAATGAAAAACCAAGACACGGAGATACGACATTCTATTCCCACATCTAAGAAACTCAAATTTGCAAATGAGTACATTTGTTTTAAAGGAAATTTCAACCATAAACATGTGCCACCAATTTCTAGAGTTGTCCTATATTTCTGGTTCTTACAACTACTACATACTGCAAACCGAGACGAGAGAAGGAAACAGTAAGGAAACTGAGTGGAATATGGTGTCGTGGATCAAGTTTAAGATAAAGGTACACAGCAAGGATTCGCAAACATTCACCAGCTACGTATCTATTATATATTTATCTTAACAGCTTATTTTATTTTAAATCACAAATCATCACAAGTGTGCATGATTGGTATGTTGTTTTTCATTTATCTAAACGTTTTTAAGGAGAATTTATAATTTTTATATATGCATGACACCTCTCTTTATCTTTACGTACCAGTGAATGCAGGGGTGCTGTGTGTGTTAATATTTAGGGTTGGTTTTTCGTGGAATCTTTCTATGATTGTGGAGTCAAGTGTAATGAGAGGCACGACACACTCTGTGATAAGTGTTGATGTGACTTAAATGAGTGTCGGAAGTTGAGAAAAATATGAAATTCACAGAAAAGCGTGGTTGTGATAGAAGATGTAACCAAAATTTTAAATGATTTTACTCAATGTATTTACACGTAATCGTTTAAAAGATTAAAATGTCGTTTTCCTATTAAGGGATTGGGATAGTAAAGTACATATATATATATATATATATATATATATATATATATATATATATATATATATATATACACATCGATGACTACAAATATATATTAAGCCTCCCTCTTTGGGGAGAGCACTGTCGTAAGTAATCTCACCCGCTACTTAATGGGCTGAAAATGCTAAGTTCGTTGTTTGTTTGTTTACGAACATCCGATTTGAGCACTATGAAAGTGGTGGCGGGTGTCTATTTAAATAGACATTCCGACGAGTTATTTACGGGCGTCAATTCCATGATTGAGTGGGAGAACAACCGACTGTCAACACGACGGTTATAGGTTCAATCCTTAGCTTGGGAAAGATGCTGGTCTAGCGGCACTGATGAGTTGTGATACAACGAAACAGGACTGTATGTCGATGACTACAAATATATATATATATATATATATATATATATATATATATATAGGGCTCCTTCAGTTTTTGAAAAACTATGGATACCCACGAATGGGTACCTGCGCGTGTAATTTCAGTGGCAGGAGCTGCGCAATAACCAAAAACACCTTTCCTGAGTCGACACCGTTAAATACCAGTGGAAAATGAAGTATATGTACAGGACGACTGGACACAAATGCCGAGATAAGTGGAGAGCACATACAGCCCCTAGAATTCCCAAATCTGGTACTAACCCATCTGGTAGTAACCAGGCTCAACGTTACTTTACTTCGGTGATCTGACGAGAACCGATGTGTTAATGAGAGAATGCTATATATATATATATATATATATATATATATATATATATATATATATATATATATATATATATACAGACTATTTATATATAGATGCAGACTATATATATATATATATATCTGTATATCTATACATATATATATTTATTTATTTGTGTGTGTGTTTGTAATGTGTATATATACATGCTAAAATCGAGAAAATATTAATAAATATAGCGATTGGGTAAACTAAAGAAGCTAGGAGAATAAACAAATACAAAGAAGCACTGATTGAATTCAGCAAAAAAAAATATCAGAAAGAAAACTATGATTGCGTTTCTATGTATTCACTTCGCCTACACGTGTCGCATCTAATTTGCATATATGTATATTTTATAAGCATATGTAAATTTCAAATATATGGAACATGATTTCTATATAAAAAAGAAATAGATAAACAATTCAGAAATATGAGTCTTCGTGAATTTCTGTTGTTCAATTCCTTGAATAATCCATTAATATTGAAAACTCTAACAAGAATATTCTTTTTTTTAATATTATTGCGTCTGTATTTATTCATTTATTTTATTTTGCAATTCACTCGAATTCTAGCAGCAATCTGTCTCTGTCCGTAGAGTTATTTAATTCCAGCTATTTTGACCAGTTGTTGTTTTGGACTAAAAATTTATTTTACAAGAATTTCCATCGTGTTGAAATAGTAAAAGTCAAATGAATGATTTGGTGTCAAATGAAGTAATGTGTTTCCTTCTTTCTCATATGTTGAATGAAATGATGGGTGTTGTATATACTTTACTCTGTCATGTTTATGTTCAAGTAAAGATTTTACAAAGATTTTTGCGCAAAGTGTCTACGCAGAGCATCTACCTTTCACTCGTTTGCTTCTTTGCGATTTTTAACGCAGTGTCATTTTTAGCCGTTTGAACATGTCCAAACCATCTGTTCCCTGATTCTTTACTCTTGCTTTCAAATGGTGGTATGTCGTAGCGCCTTCGTATACTCTTATTTCAGATATAATCAAGCAATGCAATAAAGTATAGATTACCGGGAATAATAATTATAATTTAATTTGTTTCGAACATACTTAAATCTTAGAACTAATGCTTAATTTGCCATTGAGGTTTTGTCCGAAAAGTATATTCAGAAACCTCTTTACGAAATCAGTTTTAGTTTGATAATCCATCATTCTCTTATACTTTTTTGTTTATTTATTCGTACACACACACACACACACACACACACACACACACATACACACACACACCATTCGATAGATTCGAACCCGGCAACACGAGCCATCTCTGGATCGATTAGCAAAGACCTATCCATGTTGCTACCATTAATCGCGAGAAATAACGTTGAATTTAAACATTTTAGTTTTAAATGTTTTTAACGTTAGTCACAGAGATCTAATCGTTATACGATGATCTATGCATAAGAGCTAAATTGACTGACTTACTTCAACTGAATGTGCTCAACGATAGAATTGAGTTTCTTAAAGGGGCTGGCATAATTGTTTGCTATAATTATTAAATACATACAAACACTAGTGTTTCATCCTTTCGGGAATCTTCAATGTAGGGTGCCACGATTAACACCAGTCGATAGATTCGAACCCGGCAACACGAGCCATCTCCGGCTCGATTAATAAAGACCGTATCCAATCGACTACAATTAACCGCGAGAAAAAACGTTGAATTTTAACATTTTATTTTAAAATGTTTTAACGTTAGTCAGTGATCTTATCGATATTCGATGATCTATGCATAAGAGTTAAATTGAGCGACTTAATGCAACTGAATGTGCTCAACGGTAAGAAACCATATATATATATATATATATATATATATATATATATATATATATATATATATATATATATATATATATATATATATATATATATAAAATAATCTCAGCGGCAGCCACATAGCATAACGAGGAGAAGCGCTTACTGTCGGCCTAGGAGGTCGAGTTTCAATCCTGGATTGAGGTAGTTGCCGGTCTGATAAGCTATGATATAGCGAAACAGTACTGTATGCTGTTGACTATATGTGTGTGTATGTGCATATATCTATGTGTATAAGAATGGATACACAAGGTTCATCATCCGTGATTGCTCACTGACAATAATCGATAGTGTAAACTAGACGATGTGTCATAACAGGTCTCTTCAGATTTTTAACAGTCATCACTTTTTCAGTAACAATGCAAATAACATTTTGTCAGTGCAATAGCTCTTTATCAGTTTATAGCTGGAAACATCAGTAGGTTTTATCTGTAATTTTGGTTGCAATAAGTAAACTCCAAACTGTTCCAGTTCAGTTAATTTTTATTTCCTTTACAGTCTTTCCATCATCCTTAAATCCTCTAATCTTATCTTTTTAAGCCGAAGCTAATGCTATCAAATATTGGGATGGGGGATCAGTTTATTGAATTTCTTAGAGTGTATGTTTGCTTTGACGTCATGTAGTTTTTCTATTGATTTGATTTCTTATATATTGTATGTAACGTGTTAATTTTCGCATCTATTGATTTTGCTTAAGATCCCATCTGTTTTAATCATTACCGTTCATTGTATGATCTCGGTTCTCCTTTTCATTTAAAGTTAACCCACACGTGTATCCAAGTTTTTCAGGACTGTTTCATTTGTCCCTACAGTTACTCCTATTATATTAGCATCCTTCATGTTCCATATCTTTTTCAGTTATTTATTATTATTAGTATTATTATTATTATTATTATTATTATTATTATTATTATTATTATTATTATTATTATTATTATTGGCTCACATGGAGCTTTCATACAAGTCAACAAACGATCGGTTTGGAGACCTGTGGTGTTCTCTGGAAGCTGAGTGACAACAAGTCTCCCCAGACGTCCGGCTCTCTCCACCTTCTTTGATAGTAGTTGCAAATAAATCTGCGTCATCGCAACAACCTCATACCATTGATTTCTCGCTGGTAGTGGCCATTGTTTTATACTGGAATTTGAGTGTCACTAAGCCTCCCCACGATCCCAGTTCTCTTCACGCTTGTCCAGCGGAGGTCTGGCCAGCGCTCTCTCCTCGGTCTTTCCATCCTCCTCGACCCTTCTTCTACTTCTTCTTCTTCTTCTTCTTCTTCTTCTTCTTCTTCTTATTATTATTATTATTATTATTATTATTATTATTTCCTCACTAGAAGTAGTGACACAAACAATCATCAACGATTTCTTTTTGAGAACAATTTGTGATGTTAAGTGGAGTCTGAGTGACAAAAAATCTCTTCAGATTTCCAGTACTCTCTACCTCGTTCGATACCCTTTGCCAATGAACTTGCGTAAACACAATAGCCGCTTACTATTGGTTTGGGTTAGGGTGCAACGATGCGTCTACACTAGAATTTGGGTGTCAATAAATCGCCCCAAGATCCACGTCCTCTTTGAACTAATCCAGCGAGGGTGTTGTAGTGCTTTCTCTCCTCGGTCTTTCCATCTTCCTTGATCTTCCTCAATTATGTGTTGTGGCATCAGTTTATGGGTGACATAAACACACACAAAACGGGATGCAGAAAACAAGGCCGAACGGGGTTTACATAAATACAATTATATACTTTAAGTTTTCATGATTCCATGTAGGAGCCAGGTGTGCTTTATATCTGTGATGGCTATTGTATGTTCCTTTTGCGTATGTAGCTTATCTGCCTAAGCTTGCGCATTTAAGGTTTTTCCTTTACATTTCAGCCGTTTTCATTATTATCCGCTATATCTTCTAAGCCATCCCTCTGATTCTTATTTCTCCCATTATTTTTTCAACATGTTTCGGTATTGTTCCTAGTGCTCATTCTATTGGTTTTGTTATCTTCACTTTCTTCATCTTCCAGCTATTTTTTAGCTCTCTGTTTAATTTGAGAATATTATGTCTTCTATTCGATCTTCTTTCTTGAATAGTTTTGTCTATTAATGTATCCATGTCCCAGGGGATTTTGGGACATTCATTTTCAAGTAATACTGCCGGTTTTTGCTTGTACTGTTTCTCTGAGTGATCAAGATGCAATTTTCTTCATAAATTAATATACTGCCTTCCCACTTGATCATGTCTATTCTTAGATCCTGTTGGGCTAGTTTGCTGCATTCGCTTATGTTGCGGTTTATTGTTGAATTTTTTGTCCACAGAGTCTACATTTGCTGTTTTCTTGTATCTTGTCGATTCTTTCTTTGATGTGGTTGGTTCCAACTGCATTATCCTGTACGACTGTTATCAGGGATTCAGTTACTCTATTTACGTTTCATTAAAGTAGCTATGTCCAGGTTTTTCTTTCGTCAAAACTTTTGCCACTCTTATGAATCGTCCGTATAGTTGTTTCTCTTCCTATTTTTCTTTCATCGTCCTATTCCTCGTCTTTTTATTTTCTGTGTTGTTTGTTGCTTAACTGTCTATTGTTATGGTAATTATTCTTTCAGTGTTCTGCATTATGCATTATTCTATTTTTTGTTTTATTTACACAATCTTCTGTACAAACCAGTCCTCATTCTCCGTCTTTACTTTTCATATAAAGTCGGTTAGTATCATCTTTTAGGTGTAGCGCAATTCCTTATCGGTTCAACTATAAACGGTCAAGAGTGTCTTACTAGTGACACCGCCCATGTGTATGTACAGTTAACGCGTTTTCTACTATACAAGTAAAAGGAGCTTTTTTTGTTTTCCTAATGTATTCATTTCCAATTTTCTCTTTCATTTCTGTTGCTTTGGTGGCGTTTGCTTCCAGAACTCCCAAGTATTTGTAGCTATTATATTCACCTAATACCTTAATTTCTGTTTGATTGGGTAGTACCATATCCACCGTTTCTTCAGGTTTTCTCCTTCGTGATCAACTTTGCGTACTTTTCAATACCGAATTCCATGCTAATATCCTCGCTTAAGATTATAACTGTATTTGTAAGCGTCTCTATTTCCTTCTTGAGTTTTGCAAACAGTGTCAGGTCATCCATATACATTAGGTGGTTCATTCTGTAATATGTATTAGTATCCGGCTTGGCATTTTCTTTGTTTATTATTCAAGTGCATCATGAATATGATGAACACAAGTGGTGATAAGGAATTACCTTGGAATATACCTCTTTATATTTGAGTCACAGTTATATTTTGTCCATCAGTTTTTGATTTAATTATTTTTGTTCCCATTGCATTTTCAAAAAAATTGATAATCTTGCCTGGTATTCATTGTATGTGCATCCACAACCATTCTATCATCCATACTTATAAGATCCTTTCGTATGCTTTTTGTAGTTGCTCTATGTCATGGCTATATTCTTTTTTATACTTTCCCCCCTCTTTCAGGAACATTTAGTCTGTATACAATAGGACATGTGCTCCTTTTTTCTTTTCTGGCTTTATTTCTGTTCCCCGGGGAGTAGTCCGCGATTATGAATGGAATAATAGACTTGTTCCCTCAGTTCTCATGATAGTATTTTCCACATTGTTGGTAAACATGTTATAAGCGTATAGTTATTGGTGAGATGTCCTTATTCTGAGTCTTTTTGCACCAGCATGGTTCTACTTTTGTGCCATCCATTTTGACACGTCTGCTTCGTAAATTCATCTTCTAGTTCTGAATCTTATATATATATATATATATATATATATTATATATATATATATATTATTATTATTATTATTATTATTATTATTATTATTATTATTATTATTTTTATTATTATATAAATATTTATTTACTTGCCCGTACGTCCAGTGTCACAAAAACAATCATTGTTTCAAATTAATGAGAAAAGAATTACCCCCTTTTATATTCGCTCTTTATAAAATAAAAGTTATTAAAAGAATTTCCTCATCAGGCGTTTTCAAAAAAGCATGGCTGTCTATTTACGATTTAAAATTGGCTACTTTATTTTGTGATTAATAGAAAGTCGTGTTGAGAGAAGACTGTGCAGTTTTTTGATAGGAGTTTCTTTTTAAAATCAAAAAAATGTGCAAGTAAACAGACATCTGTTACTTCATAATTTATATAAAATACTATTCAGAAAAAAAATGTGCTGTGTCTTTATTTTCATTGAAAAAAATCTAATTTTTTCAATCGAATCATTTTAGCGTTAAAAAGTTAAAAAAGATGTTGCTACGAGTTATTTTTAATTCGTCGTTATTTGCTTTATATTATTTTTATTCCTTTGATTTAAAATATACTTTAAAAATTTTCAACTACCGTGGAATTTCCACGCGTCATTTTAGTTATTATTATTGTGTGTCAGTCATGTGTCTATATCTACAAATGAAGGAATACGATATAAGGGTGCTTATGACTTATACGCACACACACAGAACGTGAATCGCGGAAAACATCTGGTTATGTCACCTATGAAATCCAATGTTATTGTTGTTAACATTGATGTTTCATCTTTAAAAGCGAATCGTTTCACGCAATTCTTTTTACGTTTATCGTTTTATTTCAACTGATTGCATACGCATTTTTTTTGTTTTCATTTTCATTGATTGTGTCTTTTCTATCTTTGACGCTTTTGTCTTTCTTTAACTGTCATTTCCGTTTCCGCTTTATTGTCTTCCGTTGCTGCGTTTATATTCTGGATGATTTCGATGATATGTTGACTATTTAGGATGGGGTGTTTTGCCTCATACGAACTTTGTGATAAGTCAATGGAAATCTAAAAGATAATTTTCTGTTGCACAGATTAACGTACTGGCGATCTGTTTGGCCACAACCTCAATAACCATGTTTGGTACAACTACAATATTATAGCGAAATTCGATTCTTTTTAATATTGAATTTGTAGGTGAACCAATAGTCTATACTCAATTGCTCTGTTACAGTAATGCATATGTCGAAAAATTACAAAAAATTATAAGGTAGTAAAAATTGTTTCAAACACATTTATTTGGACGAAAATTAGCGAAAATAAAATGTTTGGTTGCTAACAAAATCACCGGAAGATTTCCAGATAGGTCAAATTACGTGTAACTATTGACAATTTATTTAATATCTTATACGTTCACCCTTGTGTGGGGCATGATTCAATTATTTCCCTTGTTATTGTGTAACGTCTTCCCTCCCCCCCAAAAAAAATATAGGGGAAAGTAATTTTTTTACAATAAAGATCGAACATCTTTTTTCGTATTAATGCGGTCCTATATAAATACTTCTGACATGCCATTAAGTAGATAACATTTCTTTCAGATGAAATTGATAGTAAAAGTCAGTAGATACCACTGTTTTTTTTTTACCTCGAAGTTTTGTTTACCGAATTTAGCTATAAAAGTGTACTTGCGCCTAATATTTTACGTTGATATTTATTTGAAAATCCATAAACTGTTCGATATATTTAAACATGTTCAATTGTTTTCATTTTTGAGAAAATTTAATAATTCCTTTTAGAGACTAAAGCGTATTTAATAACTCGATGAGATTTATGATCGCTTTAATTACTTCACTTAACAGTTGGAATTTTACGCTATATTTACTTTGCGATTGCCAGTTGTGGACTGATGCAATTCTTTTTCGGTATCTTTCGGTGGTTTCATTTACTTCCGTAAACTCTCGACAAATGTGTGTTTCAATTCGGATCCTTAACCCCAGAATACCGATCATCAATAAATGGTTTTCTCATTAGTGGCTTCTTAAAATTGCACATTATCATCTATATTATTACCACGAACATTATCACCCTTGTAATTATTATTATTTCAGTAACTTCTTCCATGTTTCTATCGTCTTTTGCTCTTTAGCAACATTCATGTATTTGCCTAGTTGTTATTTTTATAAAAATCTTTACCCGATGAAATAATGTAACGGCGAAATCAAGGATTAGTGAATATCCTCCATTTTTGTGAATATTATCACGTTCAGCTATTGGATTAAGATGCTTTGTCTGTCTGTAATTTCACATTTTAAATAATTTTATTGATCTGTTTGCAATGCTAATTTCGACAAAGTTGATTATTTTATCGGTTACTTGTATACCTTTAGACAATATATTTATAGGCGACACATGCCATTAATATGCAGTTTTGGTATGTGATTCTTTTATAATCTTTCCAGCAATATTTACAAAGCTAGAGTAGTAGATCTCTGTTATTAAGCGAGGTATAGATTTACTCAGTTACGTCGTAAAATGTTCTCTATGCTCGCCAGGTATGTTAATAGTAGGTCTATGACAAGAACATATTATTTTCCTTGCTTTGATTCTCAGGTATATATCCATTGATATCTTATATGTTTCTATGTAGAGCGATGTGGTTCTCGGTTGATGAATTGTGTTTAATTGTGTCTAACGTGTCGGTTATATACCCGAGAGTAAACACAATAAAAATAATATGCTGTTGTCATAGCCCTAGTTACTAGTATTTATTTACTTGAACTCCAAATTAAGGCATAAAAAGCATTGAGATATTTAATCAACAGATTGTATCAAGCAAGTACTAGCCCACTATTAATAAATTAATGAGTTCTTAAATTTTCCACACGGTGAATGCTATTGGTCTATAGTTTCGTATAAGATGATTGTATTGTTTGCATTTGTTTTCCCGATATTTTCGTAGTCGGTCTATCTTCTAGAAGGAAACTGCGTATTTACAGTAGTGTGCACATGAAGTTTGTACACGTCCCATTGAAAGTGTCTCCATGTAATGGAACTGGATTCGAATTAATTTAAACCAGGTTGCTAGTATGTGCCGTTACCAACCTAACCGCCATGACATCTCACTTAACATTTCCGATGAAGCTTCCAAATTAAGGCATCAGCCGAACTGATAATATCCGAACATTCAAAGTAGTATCATTTCTGGTCACAGTAGACGTGCTATTGATAATAACATACTACTGAAATTTTCCCCATTCTGTGTCTCAACAATCAATGCAATTTTGGATCATACACAAGTGTATTTATCTCCCCCGTCCTCACAACAAACGATGTGACACAACGTCGGGAAATATGATTTAAAAAACAGAGTTATAGAGGAGAATCATTTTCGCTGAAAAATTGCCAAAGTTAACGTCAGTTTTCTAAATCTGTACAGAGAAAGATTTCGCTTGAAAATTATCTATTCAAATGACAAATATCTTGAACGAATTCTCCCAAAAATGTATATAATGTGTGCTATATTTTCACCGGGCAGTTAACCTTTGTGATATTGCGACTAGTTCATTTTACCCGAAGTTGCCCAAGCAAAACATATTGCCGGGTGCAAGGATTATTATCATACTATTAAAGATACACCGAATATTCTAAATCGTTGCGAAAAGAGACTCATGTTGGATTTAGGGAAGCGTAAAACACATCAATCTTGGTCTATAGAAAAAAAAAACGCGATCTAGCTCTCATAGCAGGAAAAAGGGAAATAACACCCCTAGCTTTTATAAATAGGCTTATTTCCGGTTTTAAACACAACTTAAGTTCTAATTATAAATATAAAAACGATTTGTTAAAATAAATAATTAATAACATCTAATTATAAGCTAATTATTAAAATAGATTTTCTTTGAAGTAATGTACAAATGTTGTTACTCATTAAATGTAGATTTCTTTTGGATAAATAGTATATATAGAAATTATGCTGAGAAAAAAGAGTGTATTAATCCCTTTTGCAGTATGAAAGTTAATCTGTGAAATAGTGTGCTTTTTACATATAAGATAAATTGTAAACAACGAAACAGGAATATGACTTTAATATTATAGCTTAGTGTTGTATACATTTTAATATGCAAACTGCACGTTAAATAATTGAGACGATTCACCTTTCTATAAAACTATTTCTTGAAAATAAAGGAAAACGATTTGATGGAAAACATTGTATTTCAATTTCTTCTGTTCAGTTCGAGTTTCAGATTTCAAATTACCTTTTTCTACTGTCTTTTTGTTTAGCGGTTTCATTTTTAATTTCAATTAAAATTGCATTCCGAAATAGAATCACGTTTCAAGCGCACAGTCGAGCGTGGCGCCAAATATGTGTTCTTCTTTTCGAAGCACACAAAGACGCGGAGAAAGATTAATTGAAGTCTTTGGACACTTGCATTTACACACGCATACCTAGAGTGAAGTGGACATGTACGCGAGAACACACAGAATAAACGCAAGACGAGCCGAATACACATATACACGTTTTCTCTAGTGACCTTTATAACTAATTCTGAACACATGTATAAACAACGGGAAGAATAATGGAATTAATCAAAGACTAGGTGAAATGTGAATGTATTCAAGAACTGTATGCATATAAAAACAAAATTATCATATGTATACGTACACACACATACATACATATATATATATATATATATATATATATATATACACAATTTTTAAAATATGATTATCCACTGACACGTATTTCGTCGTCTGCGACTTATCAGAGTGGTTGAATCCAGCGAGATTCGAAATCGGGACGGCACGGTAATGAGCCTAAACCCCTTATACCTCACTCATCTCTCATGACTATCTGGAATATCGCAATTTACTTAGATGTTGTTTGTTTTAGTTTTAGCGAAATGTTTGGAATGAATCCAATTATTTACGAAAGTGCATTTTTACCTAAATGCGAGTTGGGAATACTTTTCCCTTTAACCAATTTGGTACTCCCACATGGGGAGCGGTATATATATTATTTTTAAAATGTAATTATCCACTGACACGTGTTTCGTCGTCTACGACTCATCAGAGTGGCTGACTCTAGCGAGATTTGAAATCGGGGCCCGACGGTAATGAGCCTAAACCCCTTACCGCTCATCCATCTCGCAGGACTGTCTGGATATATCGCGATTTACTTAGATGGTGTTTGTTTTGGCTTTAGCGATGCCAGGTATCTTCGCATATTGGGCTATCATGGTAGAGGTATGATAGAGAATAATAATTATGGAAAATAGATTAGCACGCTTAGCCAAATTACTTCCCTAAAACTAGAATCTATATTTGTTAAGATAATTACGTGACAGAAAGAAAAAAAAACCCTTTATTTTAGAATTTGGAGTAGGAAAGCAGTTTAGGACAGGAATTAAACGTGAAAGGATAATCTTTCCTTTACCATTCTTATTTTTTAAGCTTATCTAATCGCTAAAAAATCGCATCATAATACTTATAGAACATAAGATTTTCGCTCATTTTTTGTCATTTATTTGATGTGTTTCTATCAGTATTTGCTCAACTTTTGATAACGGTTATCATAGGAACTAGTGAAGGGCTTTAGAGCACATGTTTTTGTCTCATAAGACTAAGTTTGTTTTGGGTGAAAAACACGCCTTAAAATAGATTTAAACATGCAAACGTAGCCAAGTTGATAGAAGAGTATTGTCTTTGGTAAAATTTATTTTTCCCATATTCTTTTTCATCTTTTGTTCTTAGGTTAGTCCCCCCCCTTTATTAATTTAATCCATGATTTTGATAAACTAAAAGCGAGGCTTTTATCCATATTTTTTACTTGTGTCCAAAGCGACGAAGTAAAATAAACATTAATTATTTCAGGAGAACGCGATAACTGATAACGACGGTGCCCAGATGGCGCTAAGAAAATTAAAAGACCTTGTCCAGAGCATATGAAATAGTTTAATAATCAAATGTTAAACCACTGAAACGTTTCGCTAATATGAGCGAAAATTTTTATAAAAGTATGTTTACAGTAATTCATCAATAAAAGAAATAAATTAGACTCAGAGAATTAACGATAAATCTAAGAATGGGATTTATAAGCCACTCTGTTCCACTTAGCTTATGTTGTAATTCGACAACATTTAATAAATAAACAAATTTGTCTTTCTTTTTTATTATCAGGAACAATTAAAAGAATCATTTTGGAATTGGAAATTCAGCTCAATTTCCAGCTTTGTTTCAGTCCCCAATAGTTTATCGCAACCACGTGGCAACGTCAAACTCTTCTCACTAGCTCTTACATCTTACGGATCCTAAGTACAAAAAACTCTCGCCAAAACAAAAAAAAAATCTAGCTATGCGTCCTTACCTACATACCTTATTGTGGTCTGACCACTCTAAAACTGAACACTCTATATTGAAAAATTGCGTCATTATTTGACGTCCTTAATTAGATGATGATTTTTATTGTTATTAGTTGTTATTGTTTCCGTTATTCTGCATTTGCTCCAAATATTGAATTTGTATTTATTTGTTTCTAAACTGTATATTATATATTCCTAATCGTCAGCTGCATATTTACATATGTCGAAGAAAAAGTTATAGCGTTTCTGGCTTTAAACTAGTTTTTATTTCCTACAATAAAATATTGCAACAGGAGTATTCGTGGATGAAAATAATACACACAAGAAGACAAAATACAAAATAATTATAAAACGGTTGTGACCAATGCAGTTACATTACTAGGCGTATTTTTTAACATAATTTCTATACTGAGGTTTATATTATATAATTAGTTGAAATACTCGACAAAACATTTTAATGCTGCCATTGTAGATGATCGTTCCACATTAGTTCTCTGTACCACAAACCATGCTACTGAAAGTCATTTGAATATTTTAATTCGACCGTTTCATGCATATAATATTTCAAGTTTTTTGTCTTAATTACATTCAGTTCCTTGCATGAACGTGTAATATCTTGAAATGAGTATAAGAACTTTCGCCGGGTGTACATCCAAGGTGCTTTATGAGTAGCCTTCTGATACAGAAACGTTTTACACACGGCGAGTATAGAGTTGGCGATGTAAAACCTATTGTTATTCGTGCCCCACCCTACATAATTTTGATAAACCGTTTAACGTTTGGTGATATTCTCCACAGCGAGCGTTTAGTCTTCTCAGGAGAAGAATGTAAGCTTCTGGAATCAGGATAAGCCCTTTCCTTAGATATTGACAGAAATACAGAATAGCTCTCTCGTCATTGCTAAAAATCGGAGCATAAATCTAGGTGACGTTCATGATTAGGTTTAGAGCGCAAAAGGAACGCAACGACCTATCTGTCTATTTATTTGTCTGTTTTCTATATCTACAACACGCGATGACAGTAACCTGTTCTCTGTTGCGCTATGTAAATGTTAATTTCCTTGTAATAAGGTTTTATAAAAAAAACTAACACATCGGCGTCCGAGTAATTGTATGCCCAGACTAAGAAAAATATACGTGAGCACGGGTGTATGATAGTTTATACACGTTAACGAAAAATATACCCCGAAATGATTGGCAGATTGACAACAAAACGTCATTCTTCTCTTTATTGATTGAGAGAACACTTCTAGAAATCTCGATTAATGAAGGAACATGTTGCTGGAAGTTTCAAATAAACAGACACGAATATCATGAATAGCGGTTGATTAAATATTTTAATTTTAAAATGTAACGTTAATTAAAATGGCTTTCATATTCTTCCGTGAAGTTTCTTCGTGGTCGTGTACTAATCAGTTCGGTAAAACCAATTCGCTTGTTTGAAAATCTTTGTTAGTATTTTTGAACAGAGTTTCTGGAAGAAAGTCGAAAGGAAATTAGCGAATTGGAAATGATTTTCTTTGCGTTTTGTTCTTTTGTTTTCGTTTTTGTTGCCATGCTGTTTTCGAAAGCGGTAATCAATTTTATGCACTTAATTTGTTTAGCATTCAATGGGTATAGAAATAACAGAATGTGGGTGAGAGCGATATTTATAGAACTAGGGACAAATGAATACAGAAGAATCAGGAACGAGAGAGATAAGGATATATATATATATATATATATATATATATATATATATATATATTGAGAGAGAGATAGTGAGAGAGAAGGAAATAGATAGATAGATAGATAGATAGATAAATAGATAGATAGATCAGTTATGGATAAAGTGATATCGAGTCATCGAGTCTAATTAAAAGTGAAAGAAACAGATTGATAGTGAAGTAAAAAAATAGGAAGCTAAAAATATATAAAAATAAATCTTATGATGCAATTACAGTGGGAGATACACAGAAATAGGAAGATACAGAGAAATAGAGATAGAAGTTGAGTGGGACAAATATACATAGAGAGAATGAGAAAGCAAGATACATAATCTGTAAGGAAAAGGAAAGAGAGAGAAAAAGATAAAACTGAAACGAGCACATTACGAAAAGAATGCTAATACAGAATGAAGGCAAAAGACAAAGAAACAGACTTAGAAAGATAAACGTAATAATAACGATCTAAAAAAAGGATATGATACAACCCTTAAAGCATATTAACATAGGGATAACGGTAGTGAGACACAGGAAATGAATTCCTATATGTGTGTGCGTGTGTGTGTGTGTTTGTGTGTTAAACCCCGGAATACGGTTGTCCTAGGATACGTTTATTCCTTGGTTACAGGGTCGAATAAGATTTTTGTCCGGACCTTGATTAGGTGTTTTCCCCACCTTACAGTGTTATTCATACACTTATTTAATTATATACGAGTGCATTATATACTGTACTGTATATTGTTACTAATTTTTAATGCCGTATCCGGGGTCATATATATATATATATATATATATATATATATTTGGCACGTTCAAAAAAAGTGCCCCCCAAAAGTCCCATTGCGTCCAAGTAATGTTGACGGGAGCAGGGCAGTGAGGTCTGGGAGCTTATTCAGTTGCCCATATGGGGAAAGGGCTAGTAAAGATGCCCTAAAAATAGCCTGCCTCATTCACCCGACTGAAATACCACGCCCAGAGGGTTAACCTCTTAGCGGACGAAAACGGCAAAAAGTGAACTTTGGAGTATGAAGTATTAAGACACTTATGGACAGTGCATCTAGCATTTGTCCAGACAGAAGAACTGCGATCATTACTAGGGATATGACGCGGTTAAAAATCGACATTGCCGCCCTGTCAGATACCCGTCTGGCAGAGGAGAGGCAACTAAAAGAGGAGAAAGGTTGATACACTTTCTTCTAGAAAGGAAAATCAGCTATTGAACCCAGAATCCAGTGTGGGGGTTTACCATTAAGAACCAACTCATTTCCCAACTTTCCGAATCTCCAGTAGGCATCAATGACCGTCTCATAACTCTACGACTAAGTCTCTTAAACAACCAGATGGGTACGGCTGTGAGTGCGTATGCTCCAACTTTGGACTCACAGGATGCGGAAAAAGAGACCTCTTATGCAACTCTTGGCCAGGTGCTATCAAACATCCCAAAGGAAGACAATTCCTTCTAATCACGCATTTCAATGGCAGGGTTGGCAGGGATCACAACCTCTGAAAAGGCATTCTATGCAGGGAGAGTGTGAGGAATGTCAATACCAACGGACTCCTCCTACTGTCGTAATGTACAGAACATGAGCTTCTGATCACGAACACCTTATTCCGTCATCTCATCGACTATGTGATTGTCAGGGCCCGAGATCGCAGAGATGTAAACATCAACAAGGCCATGATCAGTGCGTACGAATTCTGGACTGATCACCGCCTCATCAGCTATACCATGAACATTAAGCTGAGGCAGAGAAGGAGGATTGTATGCCCAAAAGGCAGGCCCACTCCAAAGCAAAGGCACTCGTCCAGACTAGAGTCAGAGAACTGAAGAACAAATGGTGGATTGAGAAGGCCCTGGAAATCAAGAGGCCCGCTGAATCAGGAGACAGAAGGGGTTTCTTTAATGCCAGTAAAGCTGTGTATGGGCCCAGCTATCGGAGACTAAACCCTCTCAGATTCAAGGACGAAAAAAAATTGTTTAAGGACTGTGTGGGCATCAGTTGCAGATGGCAAGAAAAACTTTCATGAGCTCCAAAATCGAAACACCACAGTTGAGCTGGAAGCTATCAACCAGATTCCTCAGCGTGCTACCATGGGACACCTGGGTGGCCCCCAAACGAAAAGGGAGGCCCGGGATGTCATAAGGAAACTGAGCTACAACAAAGCCTCTGGTTTAGATGGGATTCCTGGAGCAATCCTCAAGCAAGGCGGACCAAATCAGTATTGCCACCTCCATATCTTCCTAAGTAAAATATGGGGTAAGGAGGAAATATCGGCAGAACTCAGGGATGTTTTGGTCATCACAATTATCAAGAGGGGAGATAAAGTTGACTGAGGCAACTACAGAAGTATCTCCATCCTGTCAAAAACAGGCAAAGTACTAACCGGTATATTGGCCGACCGGTTGCTGCCACTGTCAGAAAACATCCTACCAGAGTCGCAATGTGGCTTTCGGCCTGCCAGAGGAACTTCTTGTATGATTTTTACAGCTCGCAAACTGCAGGAGAAATGATAGGTGCAAAGCTTCCATTGTACATGGCGTTCATTGACCGCAAAAAGGCTTTCAGAACAGCTTTCTGGTGTGTCCTCTCCAGGATTCGTTGTCCAGGCAAGTACGTAAAAATCTTGAGACTTCTTCATGATGACATGACGGCAGTTGCGGTTTGCAATGGTGACTTGGAAGCATCTTCCTTCAAAGTAGACACCAATGTCAAGCAGGGTTGTATTCTTGCCTCAACCCTATTCGCCATTTACATCTCCACCATCCTTCACCTTACTAGTCAGAACCTACCTGTGGGAATCAAACTCATGTACAGGACAGATGGCGGATTCTTTAAAATACTCCATCATGGAGCTTCAATATGCAGATGACAATGTTTTGATTGCTCACTCAGAAGCTCACCTCCACAGCATCTTGGATGCCTTTGGAAGGGACTTGACCATAACATTAAAAAGACCCAGATCCTACATCAACCAGCTCCTGGCACACGCCCACAGCCGCACACAATCTCTATGGAAGGCAACATCTTAAAAAATGTGGATTAATTTGCCTACCTTGGCAGTCTTCTCTCCACAAGATCTATCATTGACGCAGAGATTCACCACAGCATCGGATGCGCCAGTGCAGCCTTTGCCAGGCTACGGAAACGGGTGTTTGAGAATCGGGACATAGAGAGCAGGGCCAAACTGATTGTCTATAAAGCAGTTGTCTTGTCCACTCTTATCTCTGGGGCCAACAGCTGTACCACATACAGCAGACATCTGAAGGCCCTGAAGCAGTATCGCCAGCGTTGTCATCGCAAGATTCTAAGGATTGGATGTATGGGATCGACGAACAAACGTAAGCGTCCTGAAGTCGGCAAGTTACCTTCCATCACCACAACCATCATCCAACACCAACTGCGATGGACGGACCATGTTATGAGTATGCCTGCCAACCGCTTTCCAAGCAAATGCTCTACAGTCAGCTAAAAGAAGGAAAGCGGTCCCAAGGAAGATAGAAAAAGAGATATAAGAGCAACATAAAAACACGCCTGAGACAGTGTCACTTCAGTTGGGAGCACACTGCTCTTCAGAGAGGCATGTGGAGAAAGATACTCCATGAAGGCACGGTTCATTCAGAAAACTACCTCGACAGAGCCGCAAAAAACAGGAGGAGCAGAAAAAGGAGAGATCTACTACCAACAGACCTTTCCGCCTCTTCTACTAACAGACGACCACCCGCACACGCCCCTACTGCAATAAAGTGTGTGGGTCAAGGATCGGCCTCCACAGCCATCTGAGGACTCACAAATGGCCAGACCTAAACTCACCGACGGAAGAACAATCATACTCGTCACGTGAGATTACCGATAATGATGGTGATGATAAATAAATATACATATATATATATATATATATATATATATATATATATATATATATATATATATATATTAGCAATCCTCCCGGTATTTTCTGGTCATAGAATATATAATATATAATAAATATTAAGTACTCTATTGTGATTAATGGAGATTTCGTATTTAGTATTATATTATATTGTACCAAATATATAGTAATGATTTAAAAGTTGAAAAATAACTCGTGCGGACCCCATTGAGAATCGAAACCAAAACTTTTAGCTTACGATTTACTTTTTCCTTTTACGTTTTACTATTTTAAGCTGTGATAACATTAATGCAAAGTAAATTTCCAGATAAGCACATCATTTGCATTTGAAACAGAAAGTAAGTTATATTTGTTTCTAATTTATTTTGAAGGGGGGAAACATAATCTAAATTGTACGGCTGTTTAAATAAATGACTTTCTACAGTAAAAAAAATATTGTAATCTATTTTTCTTTTTTATTTGAGAGTTAACTTAATTCTTAATTTAATCTGTTAAACTGTAATTTAATATTAATTAAATCTGATAATAAAGTTCTTGTGGAAGACTGTAAATATTTAAAAGATCAGAAAGGTAAAATAATGCCTAGGGGTACATTTCAGTTGAATGAACAGATTGACCTGCCATAGAAAATATAGAGAAGAAGGAGGGACATTAAGCAAACAAAAGAGTATGAAGATATCACCAATAGCTTAAACATTGTGTCCAGGATGATGTTTCTTTCCATTCTTTCTCCTCTATTTCAACTGATGAAGGAGAATAAACAGAAAGATAGTCTTCCCAAATGGTTTCATAACTTATCAAATATTCCAAAAATATTCTCTTAAATAAGTCAGAGGTGGTACATCATCTAATCTTGGATTTGAGGATTATAGTCTGTCTTATACTTAATATAGATATAAACACTGTATATGGATAAATGAAAAAATGATAGAGAAAAAACTAAAAATAAAAAATTATCTATAAAAACAAAATTAAAATGTGGAGAATCTTCTTTATACTGGGGTAGGTGGAGAAAAAATGGAAATAAAACTCTGAAAAAGCCAAAGTTTATGAACACCAGTTGAAAATCGCAAAGGAGACACCAAAATAGAGTGAATATTGTACACAGGGTGTAATTTCGGATATTGGTGCAACTAGTACTGCTTTGCGGAGCAAGTGGCTGAGTTTTTACTCACCTTTAAAAGTGCGAGCCCTATTATCGATGTCCTTGTTAACAATAGAAATGCAAATACTGTAATATGTAAAGGTGGACTTTTTACATTTTTAGAAAAAAAAAAGAAATCTCCACACGATTACTTGCTCCTTGAATCAAATGAAATACCATTCAGAGTTCTATTAAAACAATTAGATGGCATCACACAGAGCCCTAATACATTCAGTCGTCCTTTAGGTCAATTATATGCAAATGATTGCCATAGTTTACCCCAAATATCTTTTTCAACTATTGAAAATATGGATGGCCTTAGCTGTGACCAAAGACTTCTTTATGAATATGCAATTGGTATTTCTAGAGGTAAGGTGAACCCTAGAGTTGTATTGTGGAAAATTGGGCCATTAAAACTAGCAAAATGGTTAGCAGCAGGTTTATGTATCTATGAACTCGTGGGGCATCTACAGAGAATTTTTCAACTGAACTGTACACTTTGAAAATCTTTATTCTTAATGTTTATGCCATTTGTTGGTTTGACATTAAAAAATGAAGTAATTCCACTATCAGCCAATTTATATTTATATATATTTTATATATGTTTGAAGGAATTAGAAAGCACGCTATTGAGATTCAGAGCATTACATTATAAATATCTTATCTAATATAATGCATTTGTGTTACTCCCTGAAAATGTTTTATTTTCAATGGTGAAATTTGATGAACCTGAAATGAGAGTACCAGGTATAAAATGACTTATGGTCATTAGGTAAGTAAATATTAATTCATAAAAAAACTGGTGTAGTACTTGTGTCTATTTATTAAAACATTTTAGAGCTTCTTTCTAATTTCAAACATATTAAGGCAGCACCGATCGTATTAAAATATTAAGCTCACAGTATCTATATTTTTATAGAAGAGGAAAGTCAGCCAAAAAATGCTTTAAAGGACAAATTCAATTGATTTTCAGTAAATAGAGTTTTGTTATCTCTATATAAATAAAATGAAATGAACTCATTTTTCTCGTCTGATTTTGACATTAATAGGATTAAAAATCAAGATATTTCATGCAAATATAATATGCACAAACGGCAGAAAAATATCTGAGGTGTGTTATAGACTTATTATTTCTCAAATTCCTCGATAATCTTAGATTTCTATACTTTTTCTGCTGAGAAGTCACGGCCAAAATCGGTTAAGATCAATGGAAGTGGTAAAATATTTTCTCTCTAATAAATTCCTCCTCCCCCTGCCACCACTTAACACCGTTTGGGGATCGTTTACAAGGAACAGTTGAGAAGAAAACACCGGTTTGGCTTCGTAGTTCTTTCATGTGAAGTTATTTAAAATCACTGAACTAAGCTGCAGTGCTCTGTGGCGTAGTGGTTAGCGTGCTGGACAATTCACATTATATTTTCACGTTCGCGCCGACCTACTGTAGTCGGTTTTTTTTTTCCTAAACAACTGGAATGGACTTTTCTTGGTGGCCGAACTGTTAACGTTGCAGATGTTTCTTTTGTTTTTTTTCACACTTTATTTTCCTACTTTTACTCATGACTCCGGGTTTGATCCTTCCTACTTACCTACCATAACATTTTTTTAAACTCCCCCCCGTCCCGGAAACAAACACTCGGGCAACGCCGGGTACCCCCGCTAGTACTTTATAATTTAGTGAGTGCACCCAGCAAATAGGGCACTCTTTTCCCAAACTTTTCAAATTAGTTCGAGAGAAAAAAATATCTAAAGAGAAAAAACTTTCTTCACATAAAAGTCTTAGTTATATCTTTAATACATTTCAAAAACCTCGTTTTAAAAATACTGTACTATATGTAATTATAGTATCTGCCCCGGGTCTTATCGTCTACTCGTTGCTTTATATCATCTGATGACGACATTCGTTCATTAGAAATGCATAACCATCAACATTATAAGACTTTTTTCTTCCAACGACACTTCATATAACACGGAATAGACAATACACACTTGGCAAATAACTAGATGAGTTGAGAAAAAAGAGAAACTTAAAAAAATCATTTTTCACATAATTTTAATCAATACATTTGTTGGTCTCGCTGCTCTCTTAATTATGAATATTTATAGCTCATGCGTATGATTCGCAAATTTTATTTCATTCGAATTGTAATTAAATTTAAATCATTATTTCAATTGTTTGAGAGTTAATTATAATTATCGTTGTTTTATTACGATTGCTAGCGATCGGTAGCGGGAGTAATTACTCTGTTGATTTTAAAGCTGATTCGTATATTCTCAACAAGCAAGGTCATTCGGGATGCCATATTTAAAATGGAATCATTATTTGAGGCTCAACTTCATAACATGGTATTTCTTTGTAATTGCTTATGCATTTAATTCTTATTTTGACTTGCATTTTTTGCAATTAACTAGCTGTTCCGACAAAGCGTTGCCTCGGAAATCTTAGTAATTTAATATTTATTGAAAATCACTATAAGATCATTTATTTAAAGTTTGAGTTTAATATTACACTACCGTTTTTCTTTGTTTGATTCAGATACTTTGATGTGATTCTCACTACGTTTCCGTCGATGTAAAGTCCGAAGCAATTCGGCGTGTCCTGTAAAACTAGACAATCTTTTAGATCAGTCTCGAGAAACTGCACGCAATTTCGAACGAAACTTGATTTCATTCAAGAATATAGTTTGGTCCAGTGGTTACCGAGTTCGACAAGACACATCTGAACACTGGTTACATCCAACAAAATGTTGTAAGATGAGTAAAATAAAGATTTTAATGCCAATAAAATTATTAAACCACAAATAACTTTCTATTTTACAGTTTAAATGCTCTCACATTTCTTTCAAATTTCGAAGTATTACAATCTTATTCACTTTGTTTTACAAATCCGACATGCTTACCCGTTCATTTTCATATTTAGCGCGTCCATTTGGATCCAAAATGTATACATACAACAATATTTATTTAGTATTTTTACATGGTCGAACCATTAGATTACGAATTTCACTTTAATGGACATAAATGATTGTTAATATTTAATGCTACTAAGATGGACGCTTCTCTTTTAAGAACTACAAACCATTCTTAAACTGTAATTGTTATTACAAATTACACACTACCCGAGAGCCCATCTTTCAAACTCCCCTGTTTAACATTCATATCAGCATTCATTGCAACAAATACATTGAAGGAATTACCAAGTCTGCTGCAAAGAAAGCTGGCTGCATTTATCGTGCTAAATATTACACAGACCAGAGATCATTCTATATATTTACAAAGCCGCAATTTCTACTTGCATGGAGTATTATTGACAAATCTGTGCTAGTCCGTCTATAAATAGTATCTCAGGCATATTCGGGATTCAAATAGACTTCCATGTCCAATAGATCTTCCACTGTCTGCTAAGCACAAACCTCTGTATCATCGCATCAATTTCGCATCTATGTGCCTGTTTTACATGTATTTATATGGAATATGATCTGATTAACTCATATCAGTTGTAACGCACCGAAGTTCATACCCACGGTTAAGCGGAAAACAGCAAAACACCATCATTTTACTACCGAGATGCAGGAAAGTATTTCACTCTAATAGTTCCTTTCTTTAAACTGTTAGACTTTTGAATTGCCACACTATTTTCTATGTTTTGACTTAACAAACCTGCAGAAAGCCAAATGTAATATTAACAAACATCTCGCTGGTCAACTCCTCACACTACCTTGTTAGACGCGATTCCAAATAGTTGCCCCATTAATTTCTAAAATGTCAGTAAGCTTTTGTTGGAATGAAAACAAGTAAAAAATTACAGACAACGTCATCAACTATGTCATTATTTTTTTAAACAACATGTAATTTCATTTATTTTATATGCGAATATTTTTGTCAACAATTAACAAAAAGTTAAAATCGTTTAATTGTGTGAATTAATGTAGCAGTTAGAAAATCTAACGATATTGTATTAATCTACTTAGACGTCACCAGTTCGAATTCTTGGTCATTACCTGCCATCAATGGACTGTTTCCATTACAGCAAATGGGCATTAACAACGTTTATAGTTTTATTTAAACAATTTAAACCAATATAAATGATTTCACATTAAAAACAATTAATGTATAAAATATTTTTTTAAATTAGATTTATTCAGTGCTCAAATCTAAATTTCATTTTTAATTGGTATTTAATTTCATTTTAGAAAAAAATAATTCCAGACATTTTAATAAATTTTAATCATAAAAATATTGTCTAAAATATTACATGTGACAGTTTTATTATGAATATTTGAAGAGAGATAGTCAATTGATCGATGGAGGCTGTCTGTTTGGAATTTGTAAAGCAGCTTCAAAACAACATACATCGATATGCAAAAATACGAATTAATGTTAGAACTATCATCATTTATATAAAACGAGTTATTATTAATTAAATTAACCATTAAAAGCAGAAATGAATAGATATGGAATTAAAAAACGAGAATACATTAGTATTAAAATTATTGTTCCGATAATGCACATTCTCTAAAGAATGACATATTATAAGTTTAATGTCATTATGTTTAGTTTTTGAACTGTTTAAAAATTAATAATTTAAAGAAAATTATATGAATTAATACAGATATTGAAAATAGATTTTACTTGTAGTGCATGGTTGTGTTATGTTTTAAATTTGATCACGATTACAAATGTGCCTGTAAATATGCTAACATTTCTAAGATATGTACTTTAATTAATTCTTTTTAGATTAAATATTATTTAAATTATTTGTGTTGTGACTTATGACTACTAAATTTCAAGAAATGTGTTCTTCAGCTCAATATAGGTGCGGTGTTCATTTATAAATGTGAATTTCCACTTTGAATATGATTGTTATTTTTTATTCATTACAACTTGTACATATTATTGAGTACATTTCTAGCAAAAATATAAACATAGATTGGGTGTTATGTTGTAAACAGGAAAACTACTACACGGGTAATCACAGATAAAGAGTATGAGATCGATTTTGCAGAATTGGTGTTATAGGAAGATGAAGATATGACATTTCTTGTCATCAGGTTGACAAGTTCTTTGGTTGAGAATTACGATTACATATTGGAAGTTTGGAAAAAGTAAGCCGCATTCCTAATATTGCCAAACAAAATGATAAATGTGAAGCTGTCAAAGACTGGCGATATTTTCTCCTGTTGAACAATATAACTATTTTTGAATTAAAGTTTGGAAGATTACTTTTTCTAGGACTGGTAAAAATTCTATAACGATTATAAGTTTTTTAAGCCTTATACAGGCCCACCTCAACATGAAATGTTAATGTAATAATAAAATTATGATATCATATGTAATCATATGTCTATTTTTCTTATTGTAACTTTTGTTACAATTCCATTGATTCTGTAAAATGTATCAAATAAATGGCTGAACTTTACGGGAACTGAAAGGGAAATATAAATTCAGTAAAGTTTGCTAAATTGTTATTGATTGGTTATATATTCAATTTAAAGTAAATCTTAAAAATGTTCAGTTGTATGACAGGAGGATGTATACGTATTATCATCGCTGAAAGTTTTTAAGATACTCCGAATAATCTATGATTTGAATTATATTTATGCATTAATGTCTAATACATAATGTTAAAATTTTACGAATATCGTATCCGAATTTTTACGAGTAACTTCTATTTCGTATGTAGCCTCGTTGCATAAAAGTAAATTAAACTAAATATATCCTGCATATGAACCCCTGTTTTTACAAATTTGATATAATCGGTTCATTTATGTATAAATCGATTATGTAGATACACAATATGTATGTATATATATATATGTATATATATATATATATATATATAAGTGAATTGATTAAAAATGTATCGCAAAATTTAAAACAAACAACATCTACATAAGGTACGATACATTTAATAGTCAAGCGAGATAGTACTTGTAGAGGTTTACGCTTCTTACCATGTATTCCCGATTGCGAATCTCGCTAGATTCATCCACTGTGATAAGCCATAGACGACGAAACACGTGTTAGTGGATAATTATATTGGGGGTACCAAATCGGCCAAAGGGAAAATTACTCACAATTTGCATTCACGTAAAAATGCACTTTCATATAATTGAATTCATTCAAAAAGTATCCATGTTATTTATATACCATTTATCTTTTTTATCTAATGTTCTCTTTCCTTCCAACTTTCTCTCCCCCCTCTCTGTCACTCACTTTCTTTTTCTCATTATATATATATATATATATATATATATATATATATATATATATATATACAGAGAGAAAGAGCGAGAGAGATAATCGGAGCTCCTAGTGAGAGGAAGATAGTTTTTTTATAAAAAATACATATATAAAAACAGTTTTACAAGATAATGTATACTTACACAATGAATTTGTCGTAAACTATTTTAAAATATGAATTTAGTTACATTATACTATCAACTTCCTCAGCAAGACGTACTTGGCTTTTTTGACAGGTAGAAAACTGCTTCAGGATTGAGATCCCCTCTGTGATAATAGAATTGTCTACCAGCGATATTCACAATAAATATGATGCACGTTTTCCATTTATGGTCAAGAATTAAGGTCAAACCCAACATGTTTTCAATGCATGGAGCTTCCCCAGCAGGAGGGCGTTCATTTTAAGGTGGTGATCAGAGAGTTGGTGGTGAAAGATAGGTTTCGTTTTTGATGAACATAGGTGACCAGCCATGTTTTTCCTCATTGTACCATGCGCTCAAAGTCGAAAAATAGGGAATTCTTAATCGCTGACGGTATTTATAGTGGGTCCATATTGTCGTCTGCACAAATGTCAACGGATAGTCTTTAAATCTGATTTGAGAAATCGTTGGTGAAGACCAAGAAAGGCAATAATAACCGACGCAACATTCAAATCCTAATTAGTAAGGCTTTATTACAAATTACCACTTTCTCTGTAAAGCTATTTTTTTACACAGGCATCACCACATTATCAAGGCCAAGATGTCACGCAAGGATCAGGGTTAAAGAGTGTACAGTAGACATTGGACAATATAGTAATCATTAGTAATGAAAATTCGGTAAATTTGATAACTTATATGGAACGGCTCATCAAGAACTTATTTATGTTAGACTTGAACACAACCATATTGTATTCAGCCGGAAAGCAGGAAAACGGAAGACAATTCCACAGGCGTGCAGTTCTAAGAAAGAAACTCTGTTCATGGAATCTACGTGTAGGTTTAGGCACAGATAAAGAGTGGGGGGAATTATTGATAGTGTTTACAGCTAGACGAGTGTTTCTTGTGAAAGTTTGACGAGGGGGGGTACCATAGACTGAAACTAATGTGATCAGACTGAACATGTGAAGATGTCCTTTTCGATGCTATCCATTACAATTAGCTTTTCTATTTTTCTGTTCTTAGTCTTTGAAAATAATACGTCTAGCTTTTTTGTTAATTCCGACAAACACTGGATAGGGGCAGCTGTTTATTTTTAATAAATCTATTTTGTAGCTGTTATCTCAGTTATAAATCTATTAGCAACAATACGCGATGCTGGTCGGGAGTAAATAATGTTCACTACTACGTATTTTATTACTTTGCCAATAAGAACATATTTCTTTCTTTGTTTTTACTATCTCTTCTTTTCGTTATGATAACTACTACAGCCGAAAAAGCTAAAACGTTAGAAACCCTGCTATATAGTTTATATATCTAAATTCGACATTAAATTTTAATAATTATTTCTCCATGTGTTATTTAGGTTTGGCATACTTAGATGCTCGGTGCATAGAGTGTAAGTGTAACGTAGATAACCGAGACGATTTCTTTAGTCTGGCCTGTATAATAGTAAACATACAAGATAAATTTCATCAAAATATATTTAAAAAGAGTTTTGGCCTCCATAACTTTATGAAGAAGGCAGTGAAGAAGGGATTGAGGATTACTACAATTGCGCCCTCCAAATATGCATATGATTAAATCTTCATGTGATACATTTGATGCTTTAAGAGGATAATCCCCTCATAGTTCATTTAGAAGTCAATTTATAGCTGCGTAAACATTTCTATTGTCTTCTGCGTTGAAATTTATACAATAATACATTTTAAAATTTTATTACAATTCTTGTAGATTTCTTTCTGTAGGAAACACGCTGATATCATACACACATACACACAGACTTAAGTTTATATATAGAGATAGTACGCATTTTTTAAGATTTTAAGAAAAATGTTTTTCGTCTTAATTTAATTAAATTAAAATCATCATTTCATTTGTTTAAGCCTTAATTATAATTATCCTTGTTTTATTACAACTGCTAACGATCGCTTTGTTTCAATAATTATTTTTGTTGATTTTTTTGTCAGATTCATCAATTTCCACACACATGGGCATCTAGTGTGGCCCCATTTAAATAACATCATTTTCAGATTTTTTTAAAATTTATTTTAGTAAATTTTATTTCGCTTTTTGAATTTTGCATTTCTTTGTTTGTGTTTTGTGAATTTTAGATTCGACACCCATTTTTTGTTACAGAATATCCAGAAAAGAAACATTCATAAAATAATATACAAATCCATGTTGCTTTTCGAGACGAACGACTTCTAAAATATATAGAAGATTATGCATTGTTGGGTCATATTATTGCTTTGATAAAAATCCTTCAACGAATCTGTTAGTATTGTCTTCTTCGTTTGATTCTTGTTAAATTTAGGAACGTTCATGTCAACTCGGGGATGTATACATAATATAAAATTATATCTATTATTTATCCACGGATGTTGCACAGATGCGTTCCAGGTGGGGGAATTTCCCCCTCGGCACATTACTCAACGTAGTCTATGCAGTTTCTCATCTGACCTTTCACTTGTTTACTGTGGTATGTTCAGTTCTAGGTGTGCAAATCTGCCCTGTATTTTCTCTTCTCTTGTATGAGGGGTTAGGTTATTGTTAATTGTCTGAGAAAATTTATCGTAGAATGTCAGTGGTGATACCCATGTATTTCTGTAGGCCAGATTAATCATTATCCGAGACGCTGGCTTTTCAATCACACTTTCTGAAACTTGTGTCACATCTCCGCGTTGTGTGAGAGAAATAGATACATTTGGTCAATCAGCTAGGTTCGTTTCGTAGTCGTCACTAATTCACGATTATATTCTTATTATCTTTATTAATGAAAATGAAGAACCACCTGCAGAAAGTTGTTAGTTAAAACTGATTATTACTAAGCACTTTATGCATTAACAATTTTAATATGAATATCGGGAGCTTTAAACTTATTCAGTTCAAAGTAAGAGTTTAATTACTAGGTCTTATTTTATTTTTAGCTCAGAATTTGGAGTTAAAGTCAGAATGTTTGCAATGTACTCGACAAGCAGATATCAAACGTCTGCAGAAAACTATCCAATGTTTTTTTTTATTTATTATTACTCTAAGTCAATTTCAGGTTTTAATTATATAACGAGAATAATTGATAACTGTAATGTGAAGATAAAAATCAGATAAAAATAGTGTTTATCCTATTGTAATCTTGCTTTCTATAAGATTTACAATTCAAGAGACCAACGTTAGAAATGCTATAAAAGTACAGCTAGTCCATTTCTCGCATTTCCTTAACAACCAGAGCCACACAATCCATTGCATTGCAACAACTTTCTCTTAACCTATTAACCCATAGTTCCCATCCAAACCATCACGCAGAAGAAAACAACATTAAAAGAATCCAAAAAAGCTTTATAGACACGCATTGCTGGTTTAGCGTGCATGTGGGGACGGCTGAGCATTCAGCTATCGGCTAAGTGAGCTATAAGCGTTGAATTCCGGAAAAATACGCGAACTACACGCCTGACTGGTCATGTCTGCATACGTGCGGACATGCTCGACCGCCGTTGCTGTGGTATTTTAATTGACCATTTTAAGAGTGTTTATACGCTCACTGTGTATTGCTATGGGGAACTTTTCCCCTTCTAAGGGTTCAAAGAGTGAACTGTCAAGGAGTAGGGTAGGGAGTTACCAATATCTGTTATTTTGTTATCATTTCCTGGGCACACTTGTCATGCCGAATGGCGGACAAAAACCGTAACGTTACGCTTGTGCGATTTAAGGAAGGGCTTTCACTGATGTGGGGTTAATTAAAGTTGTTGTTAATATGCAAGATGATAATTAGAAAAAACAATTAGGTGATTATTTTGCCTATTTTTTATAATAATGATGTTTTTAATGACGACTAAAGCAGAGGGAAACAAGGAAGTATAAACTGAATAAAAAACGTCTGACAAGAAAAATATAAATTACAACTATTGATAATTTGATTACCATTAACATCAACAAGAAATGGTATGATGACGAAAAAGGAAAGTTAAATAAAATTGTACATAAACAAACGCAATAAAAAATAAAAACATGTAATGGAAATATGTTTCTTCATTTTTTAGATGAAGGTTGATTATTTGCAATAATAAGATTCTTCAGACTTTTTTTTACATATAGTGAGTGTCATTTTAAGCTATCATTTCATGGAACCTTCAACCTTCTTCAGGTGTATCATGTCGAACTCGGGAATCTTTCTATCTACAAGAACGTGTGGCGCAGTCTACAAAGCGTTTGCTAAAATTCAGTTTTAAGTTACATTCTTCTAAAAATAAAAGGTTCCATCGCCAGTGAATGCAACACTCAAAATAGAACTGTGAAGTGTTGTAAACCTGGTGGAACAAGAATATACTAATCTAGAGTATTAAATAAAGAGTCGCATTCGAAAATCCGTGTAGATTCATGAATTCAAGAAAATATTCACAAGTTCGATTGTAAGATTCCTGAGCTTCATAAAATAAACCTGGTGAAGGTCGCAAGTTACATCAAATGAAACGTTGTGGAAATAACACATCAGATGAGAAGAGTAATGGAAATAAACAAAATAATAAGAGTAAGGGTAATAGTTCAATACTATTTGGACATCGTAGACATTCAATGGCTATTTATACTTCAATAAAACGGATGTTACTCAACCGTTTTTATAACAAACAGTCAGTTACTGAAAATATTATTTTTAGCTCATAAAAGTTTTAATTTATTAACTGAATATATATATATATATATATATATATATATATATATATATCAAGTCACACACACAAAACCCACACACACGTACTATATATATATATGTATATATATATATATATATATATATATATATATATATATATATATATATATATTATAACTACGTGTGTGTAAAGTTAAAATGGACAGATAGAAACTAAACACTCGACTGTTCATTTGTTAAGTGGAGTTTAATGCAAAGAACAGAAAAAAACTACAATAAAAACGTAGGAACATATAGATATTTCTCTCCTGAATACCCACACTACCTGGAAGCCGAACTGATATACTTCACATTTAAAAAAAAGTGTTTTTAATATAATCAATAAAGCAAATAAATCGTCAGGCATTTTGTAGTTTCCTTTCCATTTTTAATTAATATCATGTTATTCATATATATATATATATATATATATATATATATATATATATATATATATATTAGCAGACTGTGTGGCATTGCCTGATCGTAAAATACCCTTAAATATGATATGTGCGTGTATGCACATTTCGTAGTTGTTATTATATTATATATGACCCAACATATAGCAATGTTTCACAAAGTTAAAAAAAAAACAACTTGTGCCTCACCATCGAGAATCGAAACCAAGACGTTTAACTTACAATTTACTTTTTCCTACGTCTGAGCTATGACGATATTTTTCTGCAAAGCTAAAAATTTAAACATGAACCAATAGCTACTACGTTACGCATGCATTTTCGTATTGCCGTCGTTATACCTTCACTTGGAAAATTCCATTTCTTTTTTTAGAGTTTTGTGTCGATTTTCCACGGCTAAAAAAAAATAAATATAAAGTTTTTCATCGGTTCGAATACCCTATATAGTTTAGTGTCATGCCTGTAGACAAAAAACTGACAGAGGAGCTGTTGTGGGAAAATATTTTAAACAAATATATATATATATATATATATATATATATATATATATATATATATATATATATACGCATATATAAAAAAATATACAGAAAGAGGTGTGTGTACTCTAATATTTTCACGCAAGTATAAATTATGTAGATTATCTGCATTAATATAAGTACATTTTACTAAAAATGATGATTTCATAAGAAATCTTAAATAACTAATAAGTAATCCTATTATAAATTTTCATACGGTCTGTCTGTCTGTCTGTGTGTGTGACGCGGTTTATTTCAACCCACCCAGGCAAGTAAGATACCGAAATGAAGCTTATGATCCAGCGGATGTTTTAGTGATATTTATATCCATGTTCGGTGCATAGAAATGCAACAAAAATGCAAAAAATGCCAAGAAATAATGATTTACTTAACAACGTTTTATTTACTGGATATTTTTCCGGTATTCCCCGGAAGTTATTATCTCCCTTAATAAGTTCGAGTTACAGTCTGTGTGTTGGTGTGACGCGGTTTATCTCAGCCTTAAGACAATCCACACAGGCAAGTAAGATCCCGAAATGAAGCTTATGACCCAGCCGATGTTTTAGTGATATTTATATCCATGTTTGGTGTGTGAAAATGCAAAAAAAAAAATGCCAAAAATAACTGTTTACTAAACAATGATTTATTTACTGGAGAATTCCTGATACAAGGACTCAAGTTTGCCAAGCTGGGAAAACTTGGCGTTTTGTTAATTAAAATGAACGTTTAAAAGAATATGCAAAATAGCTAGGTCTTTTGCTAGTGAATGCAATTGCACGACCCATATATACCACAGTTTTATTTTCTTTTAAAATATATAGAAAACGGTTTTTTTATATGAATATCATTACACGAAAACCAAAATTAATAGGAATATATGTATATGTGTGCGTGTGTAACTTTTGACAGAGTAAATATAGGAATCACACCATTATAAGGGGAATGAAAATTGCTATTGAATACTAAAAGTTGTTACGTATTAGATTACAAACTATTTAACCGCTATATCCCATAACCCCTTTTATCTAATATTCTAACACTTTGTGCATTCCTTCTTCTATGTTTCTACTTTTCTCTCCTTTTCATTTTCTTTATTATCATTTGGTAAAAATAAAATAAACTCCGCATTTCTAAGTATCTGATTTAATTTTTTGTTTTGAAAGAAAATTAGACCTGAAGCATTTATTTCGCTAGATAAGTTGTTTTTTATTGAAATCGCGAAAGACATTGCAGGAAGCAAATTGATGTACGTAACTGAAAGAATGAAAAGCTACTCCAAGGTCAATAACAGTAAGTGTTTGATGGAAAGCTTTACACCCTGAAAACAGCAATCCCCTCTCTTCCGAGCAATGCCGATAGGGATATTCAGGCAATTTTTCTAGGTAAAAGTGGCTATCCTTTAGAGGCACTGGCTTGTTATCCTACTTTCTGACCTTGTGTCACATGTTGCCGATGTGGGCAGCAAGTAAATATCTATCCTTCCAATTATTTATTTGTTGGAGGATGAATCTCTTTACAGCTTCGGTTTTGGGGAGACTCGGGTAGAAAGTACCTGTAAACAATCCTTTCTTGACAATCAACCCGACATGTACGGGGACAGGAACTGGCCAATATCTGTAATACGTCACCTGGACTTTACCTAAGAAGTTAAAACCTCCCAGTCTAGTCACCAGGCTTTCGGGTTAGGAAAGTATATCGCTTCCTGTTTGAAGTGCCCCTACCGGTAAATGCCGATAGTGATTCCCAAACAATATTTGATAGGTTAAGATTAACCTTTTATTAAGGCCGCTGGCTTTACATTACCATTTTGTGACCTTGAGTCACATTTAGCTGAGGTGAGGGCAAATAAATATCTACCCATCCGTTAAATTTTATGTTGGAACATGAGCCTCCGTGGTGCTTTGGCTTCTTAGAGATTGGGCAGAAAAATACCAGTTAATAATCCGGTTTTGACATTCAACCGGCAGTATATTTACGTAGGCTACTACCTGTCGAACTAAAGTACACCCCTTCGGTATTGCCCAGAAAGTCCACTCGCCCAAGCCTTGCCACCTGGCTTTTGGGTAGGGTAAGTTTATCGCTTGTTGCCTGATGCGCCCCTACCAGGGTATGCCGATCGGTACACACAGGTAATTTCTTCTGGGCCAGAGTTACCCTTTTTTTAGGAGCGCTAGCTGGACGTCCTCATTCTTTAACCTTTTGTCACATCTCGCTTATGGAGGATGAGTCTCCTTGCTACCTCGGTTGATTGGAGACTGTACAGGAATACCAGCAAAGAATCTACTCTTGACAACCAAACCGGCCAGTATCTGTTGGAATGGGGTACGTCGCCTGGGCATTATTTAAGAGGTTCTCTATTCCAAACCTTACCACACCTCCTTAGTGTGGAGTAAGTTCATTGCTTACTGCCTGAGTCGTCTCACTAGGGAATGTGACGAAATTGATCAGCCAATTTTTGTTAGGCCAGAATAGAATACCCCCCTCCGTTAGGGAAACGTGTTTGAACACTGGCCGTTTTGCCCTTTTCTAACATTTTTTTGTGGTGAGTAGCAATTAAATATCTACTCTCCATTTATATAAAAATCATTGCTACAAAAATATATATAGTTAATAATGTGTGTATAATAAAATATGCTATTATTATGCTCCGTTTTTCATTGAGCACTTATTAATAAAATTCCTATGGATTTACATCTAGGAGACTACAATGGTACAATATATATATATATTCATAATTTCATAAGCTGGAAAGCTATAGCAAGCATATATATGAGTATATTAACCATAGTTCCTGATTTCAAAAGGCGAAAAATTAAAAGGTAAAGATTGGTATGAATGTGTTTATGTATATATATGTATATCTATGTATATGTATATATATGTTCTATACTTTATCATATATGCATGTATGTATTTGTATATGTATGTATGCATAATATTCTACGTAAACCAAATTTATATTTATAATTTTACTCTATTTTATTTCTATCCCTAACTCATATTAATTTTCTTATCAAGTTTTAAATCCATACCTTTATTTTAATTTTTTCGAGATACATCTGCCTTACTTTAATGCTAGGTTTATTTATGGTGTCTTTTACATTTAATAAAAACCCTTTCCAATATTTGCTGATGAGGAAACCTTGTTTAATAAAAAACTATATGTAATAATTATTGTCCGTAACTTGATGTATACCACAATAAAAACACTGTTTTCCGAAACGATCGTACAAATAATTGATTTTGTTGTTGTCCTACTTATGAAACAAATTTTTAATTTGATTATAATTTGATTTTTAAATTATCAATCACATTACTAATTATAAAATTAGCTCTAGAATATTTACCTATCAAGCTTATTCTATATCTAAATTACAACAAGCACTTTTTCTTTCCCTGTATTTTCATTAAACTAGTAATTTTACTATTACATTAAAATACGCTTTGGTCTTTAGACTATTGTTCTAATGCCCTTTCAATTATATATATATATATATATATATATATATATATATATGTGTGTGTGTGTGTGTGTGTGTGTGTGTGTGTGTGTGTGTGTGTGTGTGTGTATGGAAGTTTTAAAAGCCAAAAACAATGTGAAGAAAAGCCGGAATCATGAACGTAAAAAAAAGAAAAACAAACAAAAAGTAGACGGGTATGTTTGAGTAGAGAAATATCTAACTGTTTATTCGTCTATCATTTCTCACCTCAATGTATTATTATTTTAGAACCAAGTTGTTGGTATGTCCGGTGTATATAAAGTCCGTTGGTGGTATGGAACTTTTATTAAATTCGGGAGAGATGGACCTCCTCTTTTAAAAACAGAAAATAAAATTATATTCAAGATGTGGGAAGAGAAGAGGGCATGACTGCAGAAAAAGTTCAGGATCGCAGAAAGGTGTGATTAGCCGTACCGTATGGAGCAGGGAGTGATTTTATTTTATTTATTTATTATTTTTATAATTTCTGTTATAAGCATTGGTTATATATATATATATATATATATATATATATATAATAGTGTATAATTTATTATTATTGTTTTTATATTATTATTATTATTATTATTATTATTATTATTATTATTGTTAGTATTATTATGCGGATAAGAGTTTTAATTCTTTACAATAATAGTATCTCAGTGAAATTTCACGTGACCTATTCTGTGAGGGGAAGGTAACTGTGTTTGACCTTATTTTATCTCTTTTTATTATATTATTATTATTGTTGTTGTTGTTGCTGTAGATATATATATGTTTAATACTAGTTTGTTATAATAATAATAATAATAATAATAATAATAATAATAATAATATAAAAAGAGATAAAATAATGTCTAACGCAGTTACCTCCCCCTCACACAATAGAGTACGTGAATTTTCACTGCGATACTATTATTGTAAAGAATGAAAACCCTTATCCGTGTAGTAGTAGTAATAATAATAATAATGATGATGATAATAATAATAATAATAATAATAATAATAATAATAATAATAAAAATAATAATAAAACAATAATAATAATAATAAATTATACAATATCATATAAAAAAATAACCCCGTCGATCTAACTTTGCAGAACGTTATCGAAGTTGAATTCTACTGGCATTACAGATCAACATCATTTGCACATATATATTCCTGAAGGAAGGTGGGGGAGATAGATTGCTATTTATAGTGAATCGGCCAAATACTAATGGTCTCTTGAAGCGGGCCATTAGTAAATAGTCTGGAAACATAAAATGAACACATGGAGTTGTTCATATAGCCAGGTGGCAACATGTAACTATTCAACCAACAAGACTGAAGTTGGTAATGCACTATTTAGTGTATAGTGCATGAACTGGTTTTAGAATAGTCAATAGCCACTGGACTATGGAATGTTGTGCAGAACCTGGCGTAGACAAAACAGGTCGAATTCACCATCTCTACGTATTTTAAGAAGACGATAATGTCTAGGCCCTAGTAAACCAGAAACCCTTATTTTGTCATACATCTCTTAAGAAAAGTATCATTTCGTATAAAAGTATAAAAGGCGCATCTGGATCTTAATTTAATTTTTATAAGTGGTGTACATGTTTCAGCAGAGGCAATGCGCACAAGCTTATCTACATCATTAGGGAAAAAAAACTAACATTTTCTGGACATAATCAACTTGTTAAATCAGTAGACTTTATCAGAGATATATTTTTATCGTTCACGCGCCCACTCCATTCCTTTTTTTATTCGTATGTCTCCGAGTATGTTCTCTTGTGAGACAATTTAATCCGTTTTTTTTTTGCATCTTGCATAAACCAAAGATTAACTCGTGAGGAGGTTGTTGGTAGAAGGAGCCCCTAAGGTTTTTTCATATATTATTTTCCAAGTTCTATATATATATATATATATATATATATATATATATATACATGCATATATAGATATATATATATATGTGTGTGTGTGTGTGTGTGTGTGCGTGTGTGTGTGCACATGTGCGTGTGCTTATATAATGTGTATATAGGTATATATGTGCATGTATAAATGAATATGTTTGTGTGTAGGTAAATACAGAAAAAAAGAAAGAAAACTTCGGATGGCGTACGTTGATCCGGATAAAACCGGTTCATCTTCCGTTTGATTTTATTTCTGCCTGTATTTAATTGGTTTCTGTTTTTTTTTATATATATATATTCTCTTTTCGAGACATTTCATCTTATGATGTAACCTGTATTTTATCGCATATATGAATATGAATATATATATATATATACATATACATAAATATATGCATATATATATGCATATATATATATATATATATATATATATATATATAATCGATAGGTATTTAAGATTCGAAATCAAATTTAGCTTCCAATTCATCATTTATGATTCGTGCAATTCGGACATTTTGCAAATGCATGCAAAGAAAATAAAAACAAAGTAAACAAAAAGCTAAATATAATAATCGATATATGTATTGTCTCTATGGTAAATGAAAGATTGAGAAACAGAAATAAGTAGAAATGAAAAAGAATCAATTGTAATTGTGTGTTTATTGCTTAAGCAAAATTTAATCTGAATTGAATAATGATAGTGACATTATTTTAATGTGACAGATGACAATATATATTGGAAAACACACGGGAAGTAAATAAGAAAATAAAATAAAATGACACATACAAATAATAGCACACGAAATCCGTAAATGTAGACATTCTGGATAAAGAGACGAAGCAGCAAATTACATTAGATTGTCAGACAGTTTAAATATAAGAGTTAAAACATGGGGAAACATATGGTAACATTAAGAATTGTACGTGCGGTAGGACGACTTTTAAAATATCTAGATAAAAGCCTAGGAAAAATTTGAGAGAATAGTTGCATCGCAGGAATTTTTCCCTAAACTAAGGAGTATTTAAAGACCAATAACGTCGTGCAACATATATATCTCTACGTCAAGGAGTTTAAGTATGGATAGCCTCAATAATAATAATAATAATAATAATAATAATAATAATAATAATAATAATAATAATAATAAAAAAGAAACAGCAGCATGCGGAAAACAATACAGAAGCAAATATTCAAATGACTGCCTATTAAGAGGGCCGAGAAATTTTACAGACACCAATCCGCAACAAAACGGGAAAGTGAAAACACAAAGTAATCCGTGGAATTAAGGTACACAGAGATAAACCCATCCCAGCAAGGAAACCGAACAGTTGTCATTCGAAGATCATTGGTCACTTAAGTATAGAAGTCAGTTTTCTGGTGAAAACAATCCTGAACAAAATTTCGGAATGGATCCCCGTAGTTACTGTGAGCAAACCCTGGCATGTTTCTAGTAACGCCTGCACTTGAAAAAATGTTAAACATTCCTGACCGTTATTCCATTGGATCCAGATTCTTTCCAAGCGAGAGGCTGTGGACAATGTTGCGCAACTTCTCTTCACTTTAAACTAATTCACGTGCAGTCGTAAAATTGCAGAATTTGTGGGTCAACCGTAGAACAAGTCCTATGGTGACGGGAGAGTGGCGACGTAGTATTTGATCAAGATGGACATCCAGACAGTTCCTGACTTTTTCAACAATCCAGACGTTGCTCCCCATGACTTTTGGTTATTCGCTAACCTCAAGGGACATCTTAGAGGCTGGCGTTATGATGCAATTGAAAAGATGAAAGTAACTTTCACGAGGGGCATTGAAACAATCACACGAAAGGAAGTCTATGGAGCCTTCCAGAACTTAGTGTTAGGGTAGAACATGTATATTGCAACTGGAGGAGATTACTTCAAAGTTTAGAGTTTCATGTATTTACTATTGATAAAAGTGGGTATTCGAAAATGTATTATTATTATTATTATTATTATTATTATTATTATTATTATTATTATTATTGAAGGCACTTCGAATATATATCCTTATATCTAGGCATTCCAGTAGCACATGAATTAAGCTTAAATTATTGGTTCAAAATAACAGCTTATTAAAAACAGGAAATATGTTCGAAACAAAACCTAAATGATTGGCCGTGTGTAGAGCATTTTTGGAGAATGTCTTATTCTCTGTCCGTGTATGTTAGAGTTTAGGTCAGTTCTAGAACTTACAGATGTCAAAACTTTACTTTCTCGTGCTTTAAGAAAGGGGTTTATTTATTGCTAATCGCCTGAACTTTTCCAGAGGAGAATGCCGACGTATCTGCCCAAACGGTTTTCGTTTTACATTGCACCTCTCTGATCTTGTGTCGCAAAGATGCAGACCTATACATTCTCTATTCCCTCCCTCATCTCCGTCTCCTTTAACAGAGTGATACCAAATAGCCAAGAAGGGCCAAGGAGAATGGAAAGACCGAAGAAAGAGCCCTTGCCAGACTTCTGCTGGACAAATGCGAAGAGAACTGAAATCTTTGGGAGGCTTATTTCCATTCAAATTCCAGTGAAGATCAATGGCCGCTGCCGGCGAGAAATCAATAGTAAGCGGATGTTGCGATAGCGCAAGTTCATTTGCAAATGTTATCGAAAGAGGTTGACAGTATTGTAAGTCTGGGGAGACTTTCTGTCACTCAACGTCCAGGTAACACCCCATGTTGTTTTCAGGGAGAGATCTTTGATGACCTGTATGAAAGCTGCTTGTAAGCAAGTAATAATAATAATAATAATAATAATAATAATAATAATAATAATAATAATAATAATAATAATAATATATATATATATATGATTCAATAAAATAAAAGCTATAGCAAACATCTAAATGACTACTTTAAATACAGTTCCTGATTTCAAAAAAAGAAAAACTAAAAGATTCATCTGCCTTACTTTTAATGCTAGGTTTATTTTTGGTGTCTTTTCAATTCAATAGAAATCCTCCTAAATTTGCTGATGAGGAGACCGTGCTTACCAAAAAAACTATGTATAATTGTTCTACGTGACTTCATGTATACCACAAATAAAAAGCACGGATTTCCGAAACGATCGTACAGATAATTGACTTTGTTGTTGTTCCTTCTTATGAAACTGATTTTTAATTTAATTAAATTTTGATTTTTAAATTTAAAATTTTTTAAAAATTTTTAAATTATAAATCACATTACTTAATATTGAATTAGCTCTAGGACATTTAACTATCGAGCTTATTATATATCTAAATTACAACGAGCATTTCCTGTATTTTAATTAAACTAGTAATTTCACTATTGCATTAAAATACACTTAGCTCTTTAGACTATTATTCTAATCTCCTTTAAATTATATATATATATATATATATATATATATATATATATATATATATATATATATATACATACATATACTTTTGGCGTATATTCATAGCGCTCCCTTCGAAAAAGAACAAAAGTAATCTCTTTGAAGTACAACACCCACTTATCCGGTAGTACACTAGTACACTTTATTAATTAACAGGCTCAGATAGTACAGTAAATAAGATTGATTATTAAATGATACTACAACCATAGATTGAATAGAGCGAATAGTATAGATTCGGCTTCAGCCAACAGATATTCAGTCTCAATTAGCCACGGATTAGTAAAGATTATAGGACAAATAATAAAGAAACGCACGCATTTACAAGTAGTAGAAGACTAAGTGGTTAACACATTGTTGGTTTTTACAGTATATATGACTCCGTCTATAGCTGCTAACTGCTCTGATATTTATAATTAAAGACGCCAGAACGACATGCTTACACATGAATATGACCATACCATCTGACAAAATCTTGTAATTGAAATCACTAAAATGTGACAAGTCCATTTGTGATTGAAATTCAAGGAATTATAAGAATACTAGATTGATTACTTCGATTGCTACAATCTGCATTGCGTTAGTGTGCTTTCTGCGGTGGACGCATATTCAAGGATGGTCAACAGATCAATATTATTACAATGTGTCGTTGTTAAAAGTTCGCTTTATTATTATTATTATTATTATTATTATTATTATTACTAGTAGTAGTAGTAGTAGTAGTAGTAGTAGTAGTAATGAGAAGAAAAACAGGAGAAGAACAAGGCTTTCCTGTAATAGATTAATGGAAGGAGAGAAAAAAAAACACATGGATTGGCGTTAGTCTCAGCTGATACTATAATACAGGATTGTCGTGAAAGGTCACGAAAGATAGAAATACTGCCGAAGTATAGCACCAACTAGACCTTCGCTACAAAGGTTATAAACTACTGAGATCTTGCGGAGGCTTATTTCCAATCGACTACTGATCAATCCTAGCAAGAAATTAATGAGAAACAGTTGTTGCGATGATGCAAAATCATTTGTAAAGGTAATAGAAAGAGATGGAAAGTGTTGGTTATCTGAGTAGATTTGTTGTCATTTGGATTCTAGAAAACACTACCAAATCAAGTTGCCTGATATAATTATAGAAACATTGATTTTTTTTGCTTTTCCGTCCCCTTTCTAAAAGTCAATCATATTCTGCAAAGGCAAAAACAACAATTTTTGTTTACAAAACAATCAAACTAAAAATCATGAATAAATATATTCATATATAACTAAAATCATTAAGCCTATCCTTTTCCAAAATTACCGGATTCGGCATTAAATTATCTGAGATGCAAACAAAACAGCATGAATAATTATTTGAAGTTATAAACAACGTTCAACAATGTTTTTTTAATTACTTGATTTGGAATTAAATTATCTGACGGCCATAAAAACAAACTCAATTTATTGTAAATATTTAAGTATGAAAGGAATACCGTAATAAGAAGAATAAACCAACAAAATCCGTTTTTTTAATATAATAGATTGATAAAATGAAACGGCATAATTAAAAACGAGGAAGCAGAAATTAAAGGAAAATCATAGTCGGATAACGCCGGATAAGTATATCTACTGATGTTATAAATGTACATAATAGCTTGTAACAATAAAATATTTATATAGCGTTTCCAAAATTTCAATAGAAACCTGCAATTTCATGATGAGCCGTTAAGGACACTCAATTGTTTTCTTTTAAGATCTGATTAATGAGTTAATCAGATGTAAATGCAATTGTCATTTAGTAATGTTTAACATCGTATTCGAACTAAAATTGAACGACATATTCTTAGAAAAGTCTAGCTAATATAATAAAGTTTTCAACTTATAATTAACAACTAATTAAATATGTTGCAGTTGCTAATGCAATTATCTTAAAAACTGCAAATTCTCTCTCAGCGTTCGCATCCGAAATCATCTTAATTTGTTCTGAGAGCATAAACGCGATTATTTACAATGGTTCAATTGCCTTATTTTTCCAAGTTACGTTTTCTTTCAGGTTTTAGTGCAGGTACTTTATTTTTCAAATTACAAGCGAACACTTATTTGTTATAATTTAGGGTTTTCTTGTCATTAACTAAGGTTAACGGACGTTTTAAAATCGATATGTTGGCTATGTATGTGTAAATTCACGGATATATATATATATATATATATATATATATATATATATTAGAAGTGCACGCCTGTGGAATTCTGTTCCGTTTGCCTGTTTCCCACCTGACTACAACCTGGATGTCTTCGGGTCCAACATAAACAAATTCCTGATGAACCACCCCCTTAAGTAAGACAATTTATCACATCTCCAATACTAACGTACTGCACACGCAATAATCCCTAATTCCCGAGTGATTTCCGGGCCTTGATAAGTGGTAACACATTGTAATATATATATATATATATATATATATATATATATATATATATATATATATATATATATATATATATATGCTTTAGTAAAGATAAATAATTACTAGCACTCTTGCTCATGTATGAAAGAAAATTAATTCAATAAGAAAAAGGCATCATTTATGACGTGTATGTTCAGAGACGAAAAGGTCTGAAAGTGATATACTGATGTGATATCACGTGGGACTTAATGGGACTTCTTTTCGGGGTTTAACGTGATGGGAAAGAATACTTTTAAAACAAAATAACTGTTAAGTCTCCCAGAAAACTATGGGCCTGATGCTGGCCTATCTCCGTATATTAATCTCGAATAGGTACCTTATGTTAGAATAGGTACCTTATGTTAGAATTGTGTCTCTTCACTATTAAATTCTGGTGTATTAAGCGTTAATTGTACGTGTTACTCATTTAACATGTTTCTCTTTAAAAAAGCTCTAATTGCAAATCCGCGTACTTCCCTTACTCTAACTTAATAAAGAGGATGTACCCGCAACAAACAGCGAATGTGTGTCATAACTCGAAAAGATACAACTGCAATAAGCTGATCATAAAATTAGGAGCAGCATCGAAACCAGAGTACAGTGGCAAACTAGAAATGATGACTATACGAAGTAAATAAAAGGGCGGCAGCTCAACATATATATATATATATATATATTATTTTTTTTTGTTAGCGATAATTTCTTGAATGAATTCAAGTGTTTATACGAAAGTGCATTTTTACCTGAAATACTTGTTGGGAATAATTTTCACATTGACCAATGTGGTACCCCCTGAATCTAGCGAGATTAGAAAGCGGCACCTCGTGATAAGAAGCCTAAACCTCTACCACGGTGCTAACCTCGCCGGACTACTAAATGTATCACTTTTACGTAGATGTTTTTATTTGTTTTTGTTAGCGATACTTTCTTGAATGAATTCAAGTATTTATACGAAAGTGCATTTTTACCTAAAATGCTTGTTGGGAATAATTTTCCCATTGACCAATCTGGTACCCCCTTTTAATGGGGAGCGGCATATATATTATTTTTAAAATATAGTTATCCACGTTATATATATATATATATGAATAAAAAGATAATAAAAATACCAGCGATCGTTGACGTTATGGTGCTTTGAAAAAAGAAAAACCGAATGAATTTATGAAATGATAAACGTTTCGTCCCTATTGCAGAGGAAAAATGCACAAAAAAAAAACGATCATAGACCATATGAAAATGCAAAGGAAACAGTGTTAGAATCCTACCCATATCGGGCAGGAAACTATGTGTGTGATAGTATACTCACACATAGTTTCCTTCCGATATGGGTAGGATTCTAACGCTATTTCCTTTTCATTTTCATATGGTCTATGATCGTTTTCTTTTTTTTTTTTTTTTGCATTTTTCCTTTTAATCTTCAGATGTCCTCTGCAATAGGGACGAAACGTTGATCATTTCATAAATTCATTCGAGTTTTCTTTTTCCAAAAACACACACATATATATATATATATATATATATATATATATATATATATATATATATATATATATATATATAGAGAGAGAGAGAGAGAGAGAGAGAGAGAGATATAAAAAGGAACAAACCATATTATGTGTTCATCAACGTTTCGTCTTTATTTCGAGACTTCCTTTGGAGGAATGGGATTAAGAAACAAAAAATACCAGTACAAAATATTTGAAAATGTTTAACGTGCAAAGTGTGACGCTGTTCTATTTCAGAAAAACGGAAAAAGACGTTGGAAATTCAAAAAGGAGGGGGGGGGCTTGTGCTGTTAAAGAAAGGTAAATTTTAGTGACGTCATATAGTCGTTACTGTAATTTTAACAGATATGAACGCAGTTAATATTCTTACTGGAGAGAAATATATGTTGAAATTCAAATATAAGTTTGTAACAGAAATGAAATGAGTGTCATGTAATTTATTGATTGAGATTAAATGATATTGATTGAGATTATAATATGTCGGAATACTATTTCCATATTTCTCAGCATATATATATATATATATATATGATTGTTCAGCTGGATTAAATCCGACGATATGAAATAAAATGGAGGTGGAAGGACCTGAATACTCAACGTTTCGCCCGATTTATGCGGGCTTCTTCAAGAGGGATGGTTATTGAGGAGAGCGCGTTTTCCTTATGTAAATTAGATGTCAAATATACATGTATATACATTTTATAAGAGAAAATAAATTAGAGTAAACTAGTGTGGGGATTACGTCTAAAAGTTTAAATATCGTAGAGATTAAAAAATATATGACATCTAATTTACATAAGGAAAACACGCTGCTCTCCCCCATCATTATATATAGCCCCAATCCTCCGACTCTCTCGTCAATGACAATCCCTCTTGAAGAAGCCTGCATAAATCGGGCGAAACGTTGAGTATTCAGGTCCTTCCACCTCCAGTTTATTTCATATATATATAAGCTGAACGTCTGTGTGTGTGTGTCTGGTCACGAATAGGCTCCTATATGGTTGACTATTTTAGAAAACTGATCACATACATTGATAGAAGATGTATCGAGACACAGGGATGGATATGTTTGATCTGGCAGAACGATAGTTCATTAAAATTGTGGGTGCGTTCGTTTACAAGTGTTTTTGATAAGATGTACATAATAATACTTTGATAAGTATGTTTTAACTTAAATAGCGATGGTATAAAAAATGGTATAAAAATTGTGGGGTCTGCGTTCGCGCCTGGGCTCCATAGAATGTACATAGGCACAAACGTTAATAAAGACTTTTCATATCTATCTGCGTAAGTATACTTTGATAATTATGTTTCAGTTTGAATAAACATGATATAATACAATGATGGGGTGTTCGTTCGCACCTGATCGCCATAGAATGGACATATGTCACAAAATTAACAAGGTTTTTTAATATAGATCCACAGAATATTATGATAAGTGTTTCCGTATGAACAGGGATGGTATAATAAATTATGTGGTGTATCTATTTTATTTTTACTTTCATCATATTTTGCTTTGGTTTTGAAATCCCGAAATTCGAAGCTATCTTTTTACAACCCTCCTTTTCATAACCTATCATACTTTCATAAATCAGAGTCCATTTTCTGTAGGCTGTTTTTGAGCCCAGTCAACGACGGGTACTTTTGCTTATATATATATATATATATATATATATATATATATATATATATATATATATATATACATATATATGTGTGTGTGTGTGTGTGTGCGTTTGATATGAAAGACAGCTAAAGTATAAATAATGATTTGTCAATAAATATAATGAGATATTAGAGAGAATTATTCTAATTGTTAATATGTTATTTATATTAAAAAAGGAATACGCACAATTAGGCCCATGATGACAAAATGGTGTGTTATTCGGGGGCTTTTATATTTCACCTGACTATTTTTTGTTTGAACCAATCTTTTTACACTAATATAGTTAATCATTTGTTTTATCACCTTGTCTTAATAGTGCATTAAGATTCCTCGTAAGGATAAACATAAAACGTTGCTCTATCCGAAGGAAATCGAACTACTATTTTTTGTATGCTTTTCCTTTCGGAATACATAATAGTATTTATTCTATGGCAGTGATATGCTTCTAATATTGGTGTTATTGTAACCAGTTACTTTATCAATACGATTAAGTATGTATTCTGTCTCTCTATTTTACCCCTCGAACGATGGTCACGTACGATACAAGGTCGAGTCTCCTGGTGTCGACTCCTCGCGGATTTTTGCTGATTTCGTGTTAGTCAATTAACTACTTTTTAATTAATCATGAGTGGCTCTGCCTGGGACTGGAATTGCCGACGGCATATATCTTACACTACCACGCTGCTTCAACTTTTATTACGACGATGAAGATGTCAACCATAGAGGAAATGCTGCTGATGCCTACGTTCACTTGAATATATACAACATCCCTTTCTTAGTGTAACAAGCACAAGAAAGGTTTGTAGATATTGAGACATAGCAACCGCTAGGTGTATCAGATTTGGGGGGAATTTTTGACACCCCGAACACAAAACTGCGAACTAAATATAAAAAAGCTCTCGTAATTTCTCTTTTTAAAGTGGGGTTTTTGATTTCGTTATGGAATATACTTCCAAAATAAACTATTAATGTTGTTTAAAAAAGAATAGAAATAATTTTTTTTTTATTAAAAAAAAAAACAGTGTCTACAAAGTGCCGGCGCGCGTTTATACAGCCATTTTTTAAAGTATGAAATCGATTGAATTTCACGGGTTAATTTTTTTTTCAATTTTTAAACCTTAAAAATCTATCAAAGTTCATGTATTGGTTAAATTGTTACGATATTTTGAGGGTCAATGTGAAATTTTATGCTCTTTCCAATAAACCGAATATTATATTTTAGACAAACGTTTTTTTTTATTTACCCCCCCCATTTATTAAAATTTAAATAATTAATTTACTCACCAAATTTTTATATATCACAAATTGAAAATAAATGATCAATAAATAAAATATTCTATTTTAAAACAAAAAAGTTTTTTTTTAAATTACCTGTAACGTCCAAAGTGTGAAATCTTTTTCTTTTAAACCACGTCGATTTTTTTAAAAGTGAAAGCTCATGTTATGCTTAGATTTTCAAGTAAATATGGGATGATGACTAGAATATTTTTCTATTTCATTTAATGTTTTCTTTTTTAAGATATTTAAAAAGAAAGTTCACTCGATAAAAAAGCAATAAATATATTAATCGAAAAACATGTATTTCATTGAGAGAATAAAAAAAATCGGTAAAGTGTTTTTTTTAAGGCAAAATGTTATAAGTGAATGTGTTCATTTCCCACATAAGGTGGCCCAAAATACTAATTTTGGTTTACAGCACGCAATAGAAGTAGACATTAATTGTGGCGCTTCGAAGCCACTGGAAGATAAACGCGAAGAAAATCAGACGTTTGTCTCCTATTATTTAAACAGTGAAAAACATCTGAGTTCGTGTTTGTTTTTGTTTTCTGAATCCTTGTTTTAAAAAGTATTTTATTTAAAAAGATCATCGAATATAAATATGGATAAATTATTAACAATGAACAATGGAAGTACTCATTTAATAGATTTTTTATAGGTAAGTGATGTTTTGGAATTTATATATATTTTTATAATCGAAATAAGTAAAAGTTCGTTGATTTTCTTCAAACTTATTTCAAAGAAAACCGATTTTAAAAAAAAACCCAATATTGAATAATTTGCTATTAAATCTGCTATTTTTTTAAAATTGTGCTGCTTGTTCCTTTAATTGAAAATAAGAGTAGATTTTGAATTACATTTTTCAAGTAGTTATAAGCTTCGAAAGATAGTAAGTTAAATTATTCAAGTTTTTATCGCGCATTTTTAATGGCGGTTTCTGATACACCTAAGCAATCACATATATTTTTATAATAGATACTAGTTTGAGTGTGTGTGTGTATTAGTCGAGGATCCATCTTTGACTGTCGATCTGAAAGTAGTTTTTTGCTGTTGGATTGAAATATTGTTCTCCTCAGAATCTAAGTCCACCCCAGCAGACTTTACATTCTCTTTGAGAAAGTGTTAGCTTATTTTGGTAGTTAGCAATAAAGTAACCCTACCGGGAAATACTTAGGAATTGCAACGTTTTAGTCAGAGTAAGCTAACTGTTGTGGCTTACTTTTTAATGCAACGCCTTACCTTGTGTCTAATATCTAGGGGAGGTTGTAACTAAAATTCTACACCTATTTACCCTTATATTAAGTCGGGATATTTACCCTTTACAGCTGTCCATTCTAAGAGGAACTTAAATCTAACAAGCAATATATATAGCTGCCATTTTCTTTATGGCACGTTGGATTTTTAACAAGAATCTGATCGATCTGTGTGATCAGCGTCTATGTCCTCCTTACTCTGGACGGATCACTCAATAACAAATCTTATATGTCGTATCAATTACCCATCCATCATCGTCTTTTTGCTATTTATTCGCTTATCGATTACGGCTCACTCATATCTACATGCCGATAGATCGATCTAAATTCGTGTCAAGCTATCAATTCGCCCACAATTCTTTTGTGGGCATATTGTGCTTCGGTCTATTTAGACTCGATGCTTTGCAAGTCCCCAGGGAAATCAGGAGGTTTCTCTGCTAAGTGGAAATGATTTCAAATCACGGAAACGAATTAGAGAGGGATAGATGAAGAATGCAAGGAAGGAGGATCTTAATAAGATAAGAGTAAGGGAAATAGGAAACAATGAAATAGAGAAACGAAGGTAAGGGATGCTGAAAGAAAACGGACAAAAGAAAGAAAGTAAGTATGGTAATGTGGAAATAAGAGGGAACAAAAGAAACGAGTGGAGTGCATCAAAATGAAAGGAAAGAAAGAATTAAAAAGGGCGAAAAAAGGTAGAACAGAGTTATAACTGAAAGAAAGGGGTGGATAGAGGAAAGTAGATAAGAAGGTGTAAAAAAAGAATGAACAAGGAAATGTAAGAAGACCAAACTAGTAATGAAAAAAATCCAAAGCAGAAAGCAAGGAATGAGAAAGAGCAAAAATCAAATGAACTATGAGGAGAAATGATGACGGAAGGCATAAAGAGGATTAAGAGGAAGAAACAAAGTGATGAAAAGAGTTAAGAAAAAGAAAGGGCAAAGGATAAAAGATAGGATGTTGGATTATAAAAGGGAATATGAATGCTTGAGGGACGCAAAGAATTGATGTAGAAAAAAGGACGAAAGAAAGGTAGGACGATGAAATAAAAGAAGAAACGAATAGATGTAGGTTAAAAGAAAGAATTAAAAGAAGTATAGAAATAGAAAGAAGTAATCAATCAATCAAGTTATGCTTTTGGGATAGCCTCAAAATAATGTCCGTCTTAACAATTTTGAGAGTATTACTAAAATGAAGAAAACAATAACTGATCAAAAGACCAGCGTATTAGAGTTATTAATAGTTTGGCACGTTATGCCCAGGTGTTCCTATTATAAAGCAGTGTCAAATCTATATATTAATACAATAGCGTATGTATTATTTTCTGTGTAACACTTACCACCGGGTCGTTTAATTGTTATGTACTTCAATTTTTTCTCCTAAATAATTTCCCAAGAATACTTCATAAGTTCTGGTTTTGGTTTCGATTATAACTAAGGACACTAAGTCATTGTTTTTTTTATAAATCATTTTATCACGAATTCTTCATGAGTTTTGGTTTCGATTTCAATTATTACTGATGGCACTCCAGTAATCTATTTTCTTATAAATAATTTTATCAAGAATTCTTCAATAGTTTTGATTTCAGTTTCGATTATGGCTGAAGAAACACTATATATATATATATATATATATATCCCTATATATATATATATATATATATATATATATATAGAATGAACTCATTTTCCCCCTTTTATTTTGACGTTAATAAGATTGAAAATCAAGACATTTCTTGCAAACTGCACAAACTGCAGCACATTATCTGAGGTGTGTTAGAGGGCTATTACCTCTACACTTCCTCGATAATCGTAGATTCCTATATTTCTTCTGCTGAGAGTTCAATACTTAAGTCGGTTAGAATCAATGTAAGTTGTAAAATCTTTTCTCACTAATAAATTCATCCTACCCCCGCTACCACTTCCGTCGTTGCGGGGTCGTTCACAAAGGGCAGTGCGAGGAGCACAGGTTTGGGATTTCTTTACATCGTAGTTGCTTAAAAATGGAATGGAATGTTTTACGTTTTGTTCTATGTTTTCTATTAGGTGAAATGCACCATGGACTTAACCGATTCGAAGGTTTATTTATGCCATTTTTCTTTCGCATTATTTCGTTTTGTAGTTGACTAAAAAATTAGAATGGAATTTTAACGTCCATTCTTTACTGGATGAAACGCACCATTACACTTAAGGGAATCGAAGGTTTATTTATGCCATTTTTGTCGCTTTTCGCTATGTTTTTTTTTGTTTTTATTTTTCCAAACACTTTAATATTTTTCCCTTACTTTTGCCTTTTGTTTTTCCGATTTCTTTTTTAAAGAAGTTATACGTTTCTTCACTGTTTTTTGGGGGGAGGGTTCTTTTTTAAGTAATTAACCAGGGTTATTACTCCGCTTATTCTTGCCTTTACCCCCCCCCCTCCGCCTTACCCCCCCCCAAACAACTGGGCAACGCCCAGGACTCCCGCTAGTATATTATTAAGTTGCGACTTCAAAAGCAAAATATCCATATGACATAGGTGCATTAGCTTGAATCGAAGCCAAAAAAACCTTATGAATATATATATATATATATATTAATATATGAATATATATATATATATATATATATATATATATATATATATATATATATATATATATATACATGAGATTGTTTTTATTTCTGTTTCGATTCAAATGCACACCAGACATATCGATTTCTTTAAAATCGTTACTTTATAATATATGAAAGTCGATAGAACATTAATTCTATAATAATATATACGGAATCTGCAGGAATTAATATATCATATTTAAGCGTGCTTTACGACCGGGCTTTGTCGGGTGTTCTTGCTAGAAAAATACTTTTGCAGTTTTAATAAAAAAGATACGATAATATCAGAGCGTTTCCTATTACACTGAATATCTACAAAATGCTAACATCAATATGATACATATGAATGAGTCCCCTGTGGAATTTCCTTAGGTCCCGTTAATAAATACTATTGGAAATGTCAGGTATAGATTGTAGACTAAATGTTTTATTGCAGTGAATCGTTCGAATGTTCGTAACTATTCCGAAATGGCAATTTCCAAGATAGGAAGAGGTCATTCTGTATTTAATTACCTGTTCTGTTTTTTACTTTCTTTTTTATTGGCGTTTCCTTTTCTTTTAAATGAACTCGTCTATTCAGCCATTTTTCTTATTGTCTTCTTTTATTTTTGTTGTTTTAATTTTTGTCTCAATCAGTTCACGTCTTGCCGTTACAAATTGATGATTCGAATAAAGGAACCAAGAAGTTGAAGGAAAAAATAAAACATAGTTAAAATAAGATAAAAAGCAAACAACGCCACAAAATAAAAAAAAAATATGTCTGGTGTTGCTTTAGAAGCTTCTTGCAGTGTCTGTACAGGACGGCTGTCGTCTGCTATCAAAATGGCGTCAAAATTGAGAGGCGGGAAGAAGACATTGGCAACTTGTTACGGCAATATCCACGCGAATCACATCGGGAAATGGCACTAGACACACATCAGCAATTCAAGCTACACACAAGAATTTTAAACAAAAGAACTGTAGGTGATGATGATGATATTATTATTATTATTATTATTATTATTATTATTATTATTATTATTATTATTATTATGAATTTATTTATTTACTAGGAGTAGTCACACAATCACCATCAAATATTTCTCTTCTGAAACAACTTGTGGTGTTCGTGATGTCTGAGTGACAACAAGTCTCCCAAGATTTGTAGTAAATTCAACTTCTTTCGATACATTTGCAGATGGATTTGCGTTATCGTCATCCGCCAAGAATTCGCCCAGCTCCTGCAAGTGATTGTGAAAAAGGCATGCTCCCAGTTCCGGACCTGCAACGAGGCGGCGATTGATTCTAAAGACAACTACATAAAATAGATGTAAACTCTGCTACATAATCACGTCTCCTGACTTTATTTTTTTCCTATAAAATTCTACAACTAAAGGTATAGTGTTTTGGGTTTACGGCGACAAATACATCGTTTTATGAGGTACTGATGACGGTTTCTGCTTGTAATATTTGTCTGGGTCTTCAAGATCAATTTGTCTGCACAATTTAAAGTGCACTGTTTTCTACGCTTGATTATGTCTATTCTTGTTTGGGGGGCAGTTTGTTATACTGACTTATTATGGGGTTAATTGTTTCCTCTTTTTATCCACATAGCTTGCATTTGCTGTTTTCTTGTATCTTATTGATCATTGCTTTCATGTGGTTGGTTCTAGTTGCATTATCTTGTGCGGCTGTGAATAGGAATTCAGTTTGTGTTTATTTTTTTATTTTGTTTTGTTTTTGTAGCCGTGTCAAAGTTTTTTTCGTTAGTCTCATGTTTTATCACCATTATGAATCGTTTATGCAGCTGTTTCTCTTCCCATTTTGCTTTTCTCGTCTTATCTCTATTTTTTTCTTCTGTTTCTGTTTTTTTTTTGTTTAAATTAATTTTCAGTCTCTCTTGCTGCAGAAATTATTTTTTCTGGGTTGTGCATTATGTATGTTTAAAATTCTTTTTCGTGTCATTTACAGTTTTCTACAGAAGCCAGTCCTCTTACCCCGCCTTTCCTTTCTACATTTTGTCGATCAGTATTATCTTCTGGATGTAGTCCATTGTGCATGGTTATGTGTTTCCTAGTCTTCCGATCAAGATGCTTTAGTCCTTCTTTGGTTCGACCTATCAAAAATAAATAAATAAATAAATAAATAAAATTAAAAAAAAATAATTATCATTATTATTATTATTATTATTATTATTATTATTATTATTATTATTATTATTATGTTATAGGATTCTCGACTTTTGGTTAGTTTTCGTTATGCTATTTTTCGTGAACATATTAATTTTTTCGTATAAAATTCAAATTTCTACATAACCAACCAGGGAAACAGATAATAGGGAGGGGATTCCAAATGCTAAAAGTGTCAAGAAAAAATAGTGCAAAAAGTATTTCTGCATTTTCGAATCTCTACACTGGAATTTTGTTGACTGTCAGGTTTGTCAGAAATATTTCCTTTTAAGAGGCACCAGTTCGTCAGAGCAAATTCGTATGTCCAATTGTGTAGACGTGGACAAGAGTTGGATCGACAGAAGGTCGATGCCAGTTACAAGAATGACAAACAATAGAAACTTGAAAAGTAATGACTCTTTATGAATTCCTTAATTTTTTAATATTCATTATGTGATTTTAATATAATTGAAAGTTGATTATAATTTAAGAATGTCTACGCGGTTATGGCATTTGCGCGTAATTTATATTGCACTATATTAGTTGTCCGTTCTTATTATCTAAATCTTGAAAAAAATAGAAAGAAGCTATTTACATTATATTAAAACCGTTTTATTTTATTATATTGGAATGCGTATTAAAATCGTATTATTATTTATTATATTCAAATACATATTTTTAATACGTATTTGAACTTTTAAGGGTGTGGTGTACACATAGATCATTTACAGGTGGACATGTAGATATTTGATCCATAGAACGTAACGAATATATTTGGAAGGACTTTTATTATCTTCCTATGATTTTTCTTTTTTTGCATTAATTAAATCACAATATGATATAGTTAAAAGCTTAGAAGTGATTCCGTATAATTTGCATTAAGGAAGCATTAGAGATACTTGATTACTTCCCTTGCCTTCTCCCAAATATTTGATTAAGTTTCATAAAATAGGTTATAGATAAAGTTTTCGCAAGTTATGCCCCAACAGCCCCATTTACAGTGAGCTTTCCTATGAGTCATGTGTGTTGTGTCTTAACTTCTAATACGTATATCCGATTTTAATAAAAAATATAAACATTATGTTTGATACTAAACAAAATATTTTTTAAGATGTTTGATTTTTGGACTATATAAGAAGGCGAATTAGGAAGGGCTTTAAAAACAAAGAAAGTTATTTTCGGCCATGTATACTGTGCGAAAATGCATAATAGCTATCCTAATTGATTTCTGAGCAACGTCGGTTCTTACTGCTAGTCACTAATAAAGGTATGTAATTATTGTTACACGTATCAATTATTTCTACAAGAGTGTGTCGTAAAAAATAAGATAAAAACAAAGACGTATAGCGAGAGATATCTCCCAACAAGAACAATACAGAAGAGATGAAAAGAACTACTGTTACGCGTCAACTATACGACCAGACATTAGCTGTTTACGTGAAAAGCTGTCGTTCTCATAATTTTCTGCACACGATAAAGTGTACACTACAGTGCTAAACTGGGGCCATACTGGTACACAGTTCCTCTTACAATCTTCGGTTATTCTTTTCCGTTAAACGATTAGATCGCTTTGCTGCTTTGAACTTTGAACTTGAAGATAACCTGCGCGCTTTAACCGACGTCGTTTTTGTCTCGCAAACGTGTTTCTCGGGAAACCAGTTCGAAAAGTGTAAATAATGATGAAGTATTGCAACCGCTTTTGTAAAGAAAATATTCGAAGAAAAAAACGCGTTTATTAAAAGAAAAAAATAACGGTATACAAAAACTCGTAAATTGAAACAGACGCGTCCGCTTCCGTGGTAATGTCGCGATAGAAAAGCGAACCTGGGTGCGTAGGAACGCGAGGGCATGCCGATGCGTACGGAGTTATCTATGGCTGGATCAGTTCAGATAATGGTGAAATATTTTGTCGGGAATTATCTGCAGGACAAAAGAAGATGAAGAAAGGGTAATTAGAGGAACTGTGGGGTCGAATGGGGACAAGGTGATGTTGGGGAGAGAGCGGAGAAGTGGTAAGAGTTAAGGGAAGTCTGATTCATGAAGTGTGTATGAGTACGTTTGCATAAGGAAGGGGCTTTACTAACAACAACTACAATGCGATGGGAATGAGCAGAAAAGTGGTAGAAAACACGAATGAACGAAAAATACATGCAAAAATGAAAGAAAAGAGAAATGACGGAGAGAAATGGAATTTGAGAAGAAAATAAAGAATTCGATACACTAACCGAGAGAGAAATAAATGCCAAAAATGAATTAACGGTGCTCTTTATTTTGAGGAGGGCAGTGAGTTGAATGGTTTTCTAATATATGATTTCCCGAAGGTGTGTGATCTATTATCGATCAACTATCGATCTACTATAGACCTAGAGTTTTTGAAATATGATCGACTAGAAAAAAAAAAGCAACCGATGCAAATGTCATGAATTTATTTGCATTATTTAAATGATTCGGAAAACTCCTTTAGATATTATTCTAGAAATGTTGAGAAAGGTCTTGTTTAACTCGGAAATCTTTTTTCGAACTCAAGAATCGTTCCGGAATTTCGAACTCTTTATTTAATCCATGCAAGTTTATCTCACTTGTTCCATAAACCTGCACCATATAAATGTTTTATGTTATTTGCAATTGTATTTTTAGTATCGCCTGCTACGATCATTTAACTTTCAACTTCCTAAATACTGTTACTTATAACTAAGGCTATGAGAACAGCATATTCTTTTCATTGTAATGAATCTGGAGTATATATCCGAAACAGTTAGATACAGTTAATCGACCGAGAACCACATCCCTCTATATAAAAGCATATAAGATATCAACGGATACATATTCGAGAGAAAAAACAATGAAAAGAATATGCTGTTACCCTAGCCCTCGTTATAAATTATTATTACATAGAACTTTATTCAATAGGCTACAGATCCTTGTTGACTTCGACCCGATCTGGCTGGCAGGACGAAACCATGCTGCCCTGTGTAATAAACGAGCTGTCCCGTAAGACATTCTGTGCAAATCACAAACTTCAGTAGTTCGAATAATCCAAATCATAGAACTTATGTATCCACATTTCCAAATTTGGAAAGAGGATTTTAGAAAATTTAAAATTCAAAACATAAAGATATCTGAAGTAACTGAGTTTTTACAAAGGATATTCACTCTGTTTCCCCCTCTTTTCCATGAAGATAAATTAAACAAAATCAAGCAGACATGAGTACGTCTTACGCCTTGCAGCTGTGTTCTAAGATTTATAATGATCAATTAATTAGTATTTTGGATGATCTTGTACGTGCAATTATAGAAATACTATATAAATAAATATAAAGGAAAATAAGAAAGAATGACTATGATACAGAATCAACTACAGGAAGTCATTATTTTCCTTAAAAAGGGAATAAAATGAAATATATATATATGTATATATATATATATATATACCCACACACACCCACACCACACACACCCACACACACACACACCCACACACACACACACACACACACACACACACACACACAAACATATATATATATGTGTGTGTGTGTGGGTGTGGGTGTGGGTGGCTATATATATATATATATATATATATATATATATATATATATATATATATATATATATATATATATATATACGCACCGCTTACGTAAGTAAACGGCGCATACATATCTTATTACTAGATACAGAAGATGCCCGAGAGTATTTAATTCCATTATCATTTCGCTTATTTTCATTTTCAAGCGCATAATTAATTGTTGTAATTTTTTTCCTTATTTGAAAAAAGAGGATTTTAAAACTGTACTAGAAAACCAATAGTAGAAACGTTAGTGCTAATCAGGTGACGAATGCAGGAGTGATGAAGAAGTTATTTTTTGTTGTACATTTAGTTGTGAATACTAATTAGAAATTCTCTGACATTTCTCCTCATTTTTTCTCTGTCTTTCTGTTCTCTTTTGGCGCACTTTTTATCTCATCAATTTTTCTAAGTTAAGGTATTTTTTTTATTTTAACTAAGTTTTATTAATTAACACAATTGCATGTTTGGGAATTTAAGAGAAGCCGACAAACGAAAAAAGGGTCAAAATTTAAATATACAATAAACAAATTTTGGCATAGCCAATAAAAGTTACGACCTGATTATTTTTTTGCGTTTTTACGTAGCTTTAAATGCTATTTTTAAATCTCAAATATTCGGTTTTTATGAGCGATTTTGCAAACACTACCAGGTTTGTTACCCATGAAGAAAATAGCAGGTCGCCGTCTTCTTTGAAAAATCCCTCGTAAAACCCGAATATATGTGATTAGAAAGGCGTGTAAACCACTTTAAAATACAAGAATATATTAGGTAAGTATTAAAGTATATTTTATTGTCCATGGTAACATTTACTTTTGTATATTAGATTTTTTACCTCAGGTGTTTGTTGGTTTTCTTGCTTAATCACCCATTTTTTAATTAAATAAATAGAGAATTAATAGATTTTTAATTAAAATCATACTAAACTAAACATGACACCACGTCATAAAAATAAACGATGATTATCGCCCCAAAAAGATGTGTATTGGTCACAGTCTTTGAAGACCAGTACCATAAGTAGGAAGGGAACAATTAGTAAGAAAAATGGTCCACATCTTTAGTTATATAAAAGAAGCTACTGGAATAAGAAGATATACGTTATCGAGATATCAAAACAGCAAATGTATGACGACCACTAGAAGAATGAGTAAAACGAGCTTATATAAAGGAAACAAGGAATACCTCGGATAATTTTGAATAACACATGCAATGATCGTATTTATTAAAAGAATACTGAGGCTTTCAAAGTTACTGTTTACGGATCAAAATGATTTAAATTAATTCCATGTCTTAAATATAATGTGTCTGAATATTATATTTTTCAAGTCTCGCGTGTCATTTTGATTCAAAACATAAACCAATGAGAGCAGAATGGAGGATAGAAATAAGGAGTGGGAGGAGGAGGAGAAGAAGAAGAAGAAGAGAAATAGAAGGAGAAGAAAAGGAAGAACAAACAAAAGGATAATGGTATGAGGAGAATGAGAAGGAAAAAGAAAAATGTGAGAAAGAAAAAAGTAGGTGGATATTGCGATAAAAAAAAGAACATAAAGTTGTGAATGAGAAGACACAGAAGAAAAAATAGAAAAAAGTAGTGAGAGAATAGTATGAAGAAAAAAACACTAGAACAGAAAGAATAGGAATGAGGCGGAAAGGCAAGAAGAGACGAAGAATCGCAAAGAAAGGAATGATAATAGAAAAATGGTAGGAAAATGTGCAGAATACGAATATAATATAAAAGAATAAAAAAGTAGAAAAAAGTGTGTGAATAAAAAGTACAAGAGAAAATAATTAAAAACTGAAGAAAAAGAATGGAAGAAATAAAAACAATGCGAAAAAAAAGAAATAGAATAAAAGTGAAGAAAAGAAGATAAAATGTAGGAAGAAGAAAAAGAATAGAAAAGGGAGGGTGAAAGAACAAGTAGTATGAGAAATAGCAGTAAAAAAGACAAAGAAGAGAAAAGAGAAGAGGAAAAAGAGGAAGAAGAAGAAGAATAAGAAGAGGAAAGCGAAAAAGAATAGATAACTCGGAGAATGGCTAACAATATGTTGTGAACAGATAAATTGCTCAATAGATCCATAACGGGACCCGTAAAGAGAGTAAAACATATAGACGTGTTTGCATAAAGCGCAGGAGTAACGGGCATAGGGAAAACAACAGCCAGAATGAGAATATCCTTAGAAGAAAAAATAAAACTAAAGACAGACATTTAACAAAAAGGGAGATATAATACGTTATGACAGAATTGAATAATGTTTTTAATAACTTTAACATCAATAGTAAACTAGGCATTTAAAGAATGTTCAGTTGTTTAACAACAATAATACAATTTTTTCGTGCAAAGCACAGCTATTACAAATCATAAAATAATACGTAAACATGTTAAGCTGTTATCTTAAATAGTTAAATTCTGCTCAGTTTTAACTACCGTCCACCTAGAAAACTCAGTTATACTTTTCTCCGGATTTATTAAACGGTGACACGCTAGTATATGACAAATGCCGATTTCACTTTCCATTGGGAAAAGTTTTAATGCTTCAGATTATTGGTATTTTCACATATTTTTTAATGATATCCCTGCCAAGGTTTTTATAACACTGGTTTCTCAAATTATTTGATTTGTCGACGTATAATTCGCAAGCAACTATTTAAATGAAAGGGCATTTCAACGTAGTTTCGAGCTATGGTCTCCTCTGAAGAACCATTGCAGTAGACACTTACAACTGCAAACAATTTTCTTTTTTTAATTTTCACCCCAAACAAGGCGCATTGCCACTTTGGTATAGGGGGCTACTATCAGGAGCAGCAACTACTGGGGCACTATGTTGGGATTTGGGCAGCAAGATGTCTGTTCATGTTGAACTTCTGCATGTCAGTACAGTTAGGGAAGCAGGAACTTGGAATGGAATTCCAGAGTCTAGTTGTTCTGGGGAAGAAACTATTGGAGTAGAAAGATCTTTTACATCTAGGGATCTCTACTGTGTGGGGTGGGATTTAGCTGCCAGTCGGGTTTGTCGAGGAGGTCTACGTCGTGGGGGCACAAGTGTCTGCAGTTCGTCAGAGCATTCACCATTAAAATACCTGTAGAACAGGCAGAGGGATGCAGTTTACCTTATGATATATCTGTGCTTAAAGCTAAACGTAAATTCAATGAGCAAAGTTTGTTTTTGAGATCTGCTGTAACAGATTTGCTGACGCTTGTAGCAGTAGCAGTGGCATAATACATATGCAAATGACCCGCCATTGTAAGATGTGACGTCACTGCAAAGGGAAAGAAAACAGAAGAATGACACTTATAACTTAAATACTCCTTTTTGGGATGATACGAATTAATGGAATGTTAAAGTAAAGTTTATTAAAAAAAAATATTGACAAAGAAAAACATTATCTTTTTAAACACTTCAATCGTGCTCCCAATCTCAGCTTTTACTGTCGTTTCTTTTTTTTTTTGGTATGCTATGTGTTCCTATTTACAATGCCTCCCCACGGGACGGAGTTAGACACCAGGGTCGTTTTTTAATGTGGAGAAAAAGAACAAAAATTAAAATTGTCTCAGTCGTGAAGAATTTTTCCTCCACTGACAAAGAACAAGACATTGAAGTGTAGATCTGAAGAACAGATACTACACTTTGATCTTGACCCGAAGGTTTATGAATGTTTTGCTGCAGAAAAATATTTTACAACTAGCGGGGGATACCCGGCGTTGACCGGCGTTGCCCTGGTTTTTAGAGGCGTGTGTGGTGGTGATAGTGGGGGGGGGTAAAATGAAAGCAAAGCGAAGTCATAATCTTGTTTAAATATTATAAAAACAAACAATGTTAAAACTATTAAAAAAATCGTGTAAAAAAAAAAACAATTAAAAAAATGAATGTGATGCAATACGATTGGTCCGGCGGTGCCTGTGTGTTTGAAAAATCCCAAAAAAGTTTGAAGGGGGGGGGGTCGAACTCGAATTATTGAAGCGGAAGCGCCAAAAAAAAACGTGATGAATTAACTAAAAAAGTGAATTAGGTCAAATATCAATTCCGCAGTGAATTTTGTGTTTAGTTTAAATTTGAATGTTTTTATTTTCTCGAATTGTAAATTAATTTATTTGTTTTAATTCTAATTTAAGTGTAATGCAAGTGGAATCACGATATCGTTGCGTTGTAATCTTTGTGTAAAAATAAATGTTGAGTTGAAAGTACTAATAAATAAAGGTCATAGTTAGATTTTACGGTTAGAGTCGTTAAAACCGGAAGTAAATTCGGTTAGTCTCGCAGAATGCGTCTTACACAAACGAAAAAAAAAAGCAAAAGGAAAACAATAATAGTAATCGTGTTTTCGCGTTTTTTTTGTTTTTTTTTTAAATTTCTATCTTATTATGGAAAAAAACAGAAAGCATAATTCAGGGAAAAAAGATTAAAAAAAAAAGAAACAGCATAAGTAACCTTGTACGATTCCAAACCAGTGTGTTTCCTCGTAGTGCTCCTTGTGAACCCATCAGCTGCAGTGTAAATGGGGAGAGGGGAAAGGAGGAATCTACTAGAGAGAAAAGATGTTGCAACTTCCATTGAATCTAGGTGATTTTGGCAGTGGACTCTCACCAGAAAAAATATAGGAATGTCGAGGAACTGTAGAGGTAATAGGCCTATATCAAACCTGTACACATTACATTTGCATGTAATGTCATGATTTTTAATCCTATTAAGGTCAAAGTTGGAGGGGAAATATGAGTTCATTTTATTTAAATAGATAGAATAGAGAAGAAGATAGATAGATAGAAGATGGATATATAGATAGATGTGTAGATAGATAGAAGGTAGCATACGAATGAGAAAAAAAGAAAAAGAACAATATAAGAAAATGTCAAAGGGGGCAAAGAAAGAATGAAAAAACATCATAAAGAACTGAAGACTTAGAAAAAAGAAACTAAATAAGAACGGGCTCAACTGAAAGAGTAAAAATATATATATAAAAAAAGAACGAAATGGAAAAAGAAAAACTGGAAAAGAAAGATGAAAAACGAAAGAAAGAAATAATGGGCTTAAGTAGAAAAATTATGTAAAATGTAAAAATAGTGAAGAGATATAGAAAACATTATGGGAGAATCTGGAGACTTATAGGAGAGGAAAAGAATAAAATAAAGAAAGGCAGATTTAAAATGAGTATGAAGGAAGAGGGAAAAACAAAAAATATAGAGATAATAATAATAACTTGAAGAAAGAAAAAAGAAGAAGAAGATGAGGAAGAAAGAGAAAAAGAAATTAAAGAGGAATTGAGTTTCAAATGGAAAGATAAGAGGCAGACAGGGAAACTAAAAAGAAAGAAAGAAGAATCAAGAGAAACAAATAGTACGAAGTAATACACATAATTTTTTTTAAAACAAAATGATATTAAAATAAAGAAAAATGAATAGCAGGAAGCAGAAACGTAATACAAAAACAAAAAAAAACTTACAAAATTAATAAAAAAAAATAAATTAAAAAAAGCTTATAGATAGCTGAATTTTTTTTTAAAATACATAAAACTAAATACAGATTACGAATAAAAATAGAAAATTTCAAAATGGAATAAAACGGAATGTTGTTTTTTTTCATCAAATGGATCCCTCTTCAGTTGTTATCACATACCAAAGCAGTTGGCAGCGATAACATGAAGGGGAACCGAAAGAAGGGCGGCCGAGTTTAGATGTTGGCTGGGTGAGACTCAACAACAGCCGTAAGAATCATGTATTTAATGAAGTACAAAGCATTAACATCTTTGTTTTATTTCCAAGACCCCGCGGTTTCAGGTCGTGGCGGAGATCGGGAGAAATAAGGAACTTGCACTCGCAGACCGCGTAAAAACGGACGGAAAGAAAATAAATCCTCACGGTAGAAGGTCACGTTCCAGGGGGTAGATTAAACCCCGTCGAAGAGTAGGTGGTGTTGGGAAACAGAAGAATGTTAAGGGTTGAGATCTTAGAATTAAGGTAGTTAGTCGTCAGTCTATCATGAGTCTTAGTCATCAGGGAATGCCAAGAGAAAAAAGTCAATGAAAACAATGGTTATAAAAGGTAATGGTGTCACGTGACGAGCTTAGGTATCCCATTTTTTAATTTCCAGCTTGTAACGTCAAGATTTCTGGTGAGATAAAACACTCAAATGAGGTCGACTTGTTTGAGAGAAAAATGTGCATTTTCTAAAATAAAATGAAAAATGCAGCTAATTTTCTTGAAATTTACTGCGTTATATTTTATGTGTTGTTTTTTCTTTTACAGTTGAAACATTTGTCTCAAAACAGACATTTTGTGTATTTGAACAATTATCTTCTCATTGTACCGACTTATACATTCTGTTCTTTTTATATTGTTATTGCTGTTTACTGATACGCAACAACGTTAAAATTATTAAAAATGCATGACATACCAGTGGAAATACGCGTTCTAGTAAGAGTTCACAACGCCAAGACCGAGGAGTACCAGGCAATCGAATTAGGTCGATGTAATAAACAATAAGAAAGTGCAGCACTTAAAAAATTCAAAAAGCTTCCGTACAGAAATATATGGCATTTTATTTGTAGACTTTCCGATTTTACAAAATATGACAAAATTTAGAAGAATAAACAATCGCTTTCTAATTGTCATAAAATTCTATCAAATAGATTATCGGCCGATTCATATTTTAAGAGGGTTTTTTTAGAATTATATAACATTTATAAAAATCATTTTTCTTTATTATATATTACGGCACTATATATATATATATATATATATATATATATATATATATATATATATATATATATATTGATGGATACATATTTTGAAACATTAGCTTAATTATTTATCAATGGCATGTTAAAGCTGTACGTATTTTGTTTAAGTAATGTTTAAAGACACTTTTATAACTGAAGTTTTCGCACTGCAAGAACAAATACACCAGGATCAGAAGTACCACACTTCGTAAAAACATCAGATTCATGATTTCGATTATTATTGCTGGTCATGACATCGTCATCTAAGAAAATTATGTCATTTTCTTTTATTTATATATATATTTGTAAATTGTGGCATTTCTTTTAAAGACGTCATTTAAAGAAAAAAACAATTAAATTTTCATTGTCAATTCTTTTTATCTATTCAACAAAGTACAATTATTAAAATGTATTTGCATACGTGTTATAATACGTGTCTTACTAATTGTTCATAGTGTTAAGATTCAAATAGACCCAAATCAATTTAGGTCGACATGTTTGAGACAAGAAAAGTACCACATGTATTCGTCACATCTTTCTCTACATATACACATTACATGCAATACATAAATGTACGCTATTTTAAAGGTACAACATTTCTTAGATCAAGCCTAATAGAACACAATTTCTTCGCTCAAGGTATCCGTATTATTTGGATTCTTTGGACGTCTGTTCTCATCGGAAGTAATGTTTTATAACGTTTTGGTCAACCTTCTTCGGATGTATTTTCTCGAACTCGGATATATATATATATATATATATATATATATATATATAAGTAAAAGTGTATGTGTGTCTTTCTGCTTCTACATTTCCCTACCAAACTACTCTGTCAATTTTCAGTCCTCAGAATCAAGATTTGACATAAGGGGTATTGAGATTTGGAGAAAATCTTTTTAATAAGTGCTCTGACAGGAATTTTGCTGTCAATGGGTAAAAGTTCAACAATTTGACCTTTGAAAACTCTTCAAAACTCCTCTGCCGATATTGGGTCTAAACACTTGAAAATGTAGATATAGGTTACTTAAATATGGATCAAACTTTTTAATTTGATTGTAGCCTAAATATCAAATGTTAAGGGGTAAAAACTTGGGTCAAAGTTAAACAAAATTTGACTTATGCGATCTCTACAGAATTATTCAGGCAATTTTTGGTGTAAACATGTAATATTTTACAGAAAGTGTGTTCCAATATGGGGCAAGCTTTTTTATGAGTTTTTAGGCGAGAATTTTGCTGCCAAGCTGTCAAAGTATAAAATGTTGATCTTTGAAGAGTCTACCAAACTCCTCGGCCGATTTTGGGTCTAAACACTTGAAATTTTGAATGTGGGTTACGATGACAAGAGTCAAATTTGTAAGTACATATATACATATGCACATAAAAGTATGAAGAGTACATAGGGCTTGAGCAAAGTCGGTCTGAACTGCTAGTATATTTATATTGGCAATATGTAGTAATAAATATTGATGCACATTGATAAGTAGTATAAATGCACATTTAAAAAAAACAAATATATATATGTGTGTGTACATTTAAAAAGCAAATATACAATAGTATATTTGCTTTTTAAATATACACGCACACACACACTCATACACACACACACACACACACACACACACATATATATATATATATATATATATATATATATATATATATATATGTAATTAAAATACCTGATTTCTATTCGTAACCATCTTACGACGCGAGGTCGTTCCTAAAATGTACATGATCGAGAGTGAATCGAAGACTCCCTTATCATTAACTACTCTTGAAAGATTGCTAATAACAAGGTAGCCTATAGGGGTGGAGGCAGGCGGCTAATTATTTTCCAGGATTACTCTGCTTTTTCTTGAACCCTATTGTATAGTGTTGATTTTAGAGTGTTTGGTATGACTTGACCAGAGATTGAATCCTGGTGTTTCGATACGACAACACTTTTAGCATCATGCCATATTTGGCATATTTGGAGGTTCAAAATCATCTAAATGCTCTTCCTTTTGAATAATTCTAAAAATGTCATGAGATTTACATATATTGTATATCTGATTTAAATTTATAAGAAAACATTTCCTCTATCCGAGCAAAAAGAGAGAGCTTTCTGACGTTTACGTGACTATTTTTTATGATTGCTGTATATATGAAATGTTAGTGAGGAAGTATATTACGATCTTACTCACTGTTTTTTATCCTTATAAGCGGGTAACTTTACATTAAATTAATTTTAAAAATAGTTTTATTATGCAGATGTGTGGTTTAGCATTTATAATTTAAATACAATTTGGACATATGCCTCCCCGCGGATTTAGCGTATATAGCGTTATCTAGAGCTCCAATTTTCACAAACTAGACACATTTAATTATGCGTTATTTCGGTTTAAATTTTAATATTGTTTTTCACGTGGTTTATTTGTATAAGTTTATCAGCGTAAATGTAGGTCATTACATATCCCTAAGGAAAATAATATAATAGGGTTAAATCGCCCGAACGAGCTGGCTAGTTGAAAAGTTCATTTTGTGAAATTATTCGTTCATTAAATGTGTCTCTCTGTAAATTGACGGCATCCAAAATTGTGTTCATGTGATTCCCTCTTGCTGAAAGCACACAAAGAATTGCCAAACAAAGTTGAACTAAAAATTATAGAATGTTTCCAAATATAAAGTTAAAGAAAATATAATTGCCAGTTTAATCTTTGCTGCTTCTCTAAAAACATTCAGCATTTTTATGATGACTTTTTGCGAGTTTGATATCATGCGCGTGTTAACTATAAAGTCGATGAGTCGTTGGCCTTTTTCTCCAAGTATTATCGGATCAAATTTCGTGTGAGTGGGGGTTAAATAAAAAGAAGATCGTGGCTGCAAAACGGAAGTTCAAAAAGCCACATAACTTCTGGACGTCAGGAGGGGGTCGTCGTTCCTTTCTGACAACTAAAACAAGCAAATGTGATCGTTCGCCAAGTTTATCATGCGAGAGTTAGGACCGTCGCGTACAATGTATCTAGATATATTGAGACAAGCCATCTATCAGTCTCTCTCTCTCACACACACACAAACTCTCTCTCTCTCTCCCCATACTCATCAGGCGTAACCTTCTTTTTGCTTTAAATAAATTATCTTTAAAAACAAAATATTGGCGCTCACATGAAGTTTAGGAATAACCGAAATCAACCTGAATTTTACAGAGGCAATGACAACGACAAAGATGAAAACTCGATCTGAGTTCAGATGAGAACAAAGATGTACAACACGTCAATTCACTAGAAAAAAGTCACCTTATGTGTGACTACAATAAAAATGTAATTTGTAAAATATAAAAAAAAACGACCCACCCGTATATAATTTATTAACAACATTTAATTTGAATAAAATAATTGTAACAGTTGAATTTCAGTCTGAACTTTTTATTTAACTAAACATAATTTGATAAAACAAAACCCGGTGTTTATGTCTGTTGCATTAACTGGAGATGTTCCCGATAGTCACAGTGCCCCCTCTTGATTCGTCGAAAGTTTAGTAGAGGGTTTCAATGTTTATATGGCAGTCAACACTTTCTGTCTCTTCCTATTCGTTGTCCACTTTTTCTCGATAACTGCGTTTTTAAAGATTCATATAAGTAGCACCAACAAATGAAAGTGAGCAGTAAGAAAAACGCTTTTTTATTCAGTGCGTACTTAGATGTCTATAAAATACATATATTAACGTGATAATCTGAAAAAAAATTCAGACCAAATGTAGCAGCAAGCTTTGGAAATATGTGTCAGAAGAAGCTCTTAGAAATAAGTCAGACACCATCAAATATTGCTATGTAATTTCCTACAAATATATACCTCGAAAACGGAGCTATCAAATCTGATATCATTATATCGAAAATAAGGTAATAGAAGCAACCTTGGTAGAAGTTAGTGTCTCTAGTGATGCTGGATTAAACGGAATTGAGATGGAAATGATAACGAAATACCAAGATATTATGTATGACATGAAAAGAAACTGAAATTTTTGTAAGATCTCAATCATAGCAGTAAATCAAGGAGCAAGTACTTGAGATACATACACGATATAGCAAGTGCAAGAGAGCTACAAACAATCGCACTGAAAGAGACTTTAATCTTTAAACAATCTTTCTATTGGAATGTCTGAGATAGCAAGTGAATGTCTGGCATTTAAAAGGACGCCCATGCCCCACTATAAGCAAATGATTAGAATTGAAAACAAAAAAGAGATAACCCGCTTCACGTACAAAGACGGAGCTCTACGAACGCTCAACAACAATCTCTGGTAGTCCAGACGAAAGAAATACAATTCTTTAAACTAATTTTCATATTTGCTTATTGTGCCAGGGAAACGTAGCGTTCTTCTGATCTAAAGTATCGAATTGCACTTTACTTCATTTTTACCCACCGTGGAAGTGTACGAAATAATTTCACATATTCTTATACACTTTTCAGTAATTTTTCGGAATGGCGAACAAAAAAAAAAATTGAATAAAACATTGCAACAAGTAAATATTACCAAATGTATTAACTTTTCTACCTGCAGGAATAAGTTTTTTTCTTCTGTATTTTAACTTGGAAAGAGTGTGTTTACTTAAAAATAAGGTAGTGTTATAAACTAGACGGTAATTAAAGCAAGCTACTAAGAATAAATTACATTTTCACATGGTGTGTGACATTTATTAGATCGTTTCTATAAAACTTTTGTTAAATTTTAGATATATTAGCAATTATCGTGGCCAGATTATAGGATAGGTTCTTTTGAATAATGTTTACGCACCTCAATTGATGAAAGCGTGTGGATACCATATATTCTGTTGCTATTTGTCTTTGTTTATAGCCGATTTACGTGCAAATGTATGTATGTGTGAGTCTGCGTATGCCTTCATAAATAACTTACCGTGAATATTAAAAAGATAGCGTGCAAAAGTATGCATATATATATATATATATGCATACTTTTACAAGCTATCTTTTTAATATATATATATATATATATATATATATATATATGTATATATTTATATATTAAGTTTTGAGAATATATATGACAATAAAGCTATACTGAATTTATATATATATATATATATATATATATATATATATATATATATATACTAGCAAAAGCACCCGTCGTCGACTGAGTTCGAAAGCAGCGTACAGAAAATGGACTCTGATTTATGAAAGTATGGTAGGTTATTAAAAGCAAGGGTGTTAATGAGATAGCTTCGACTTTGGGGGTATCAAAACCAAAGCAAAATATGATTAAAGTAAAAATGTAAATTGATAAACCCCATAATTTATTATACCATACCTGTTCACATTGAAACACTTATCACAATATTCTATGGATCTATATTAAAAAAAAATGTTAAACTTTGTGACATATTTTCATTCTATGGAGGTCATGCGCGAACAAACACCCAATAATTTTATTATACCATATTTCTTCAAACTGAAACATAATTATCAAAGTATACTTACGCAGATAGATATGAAAAGTCTTTATTAAAGTGTGTGCCTAGTTCCATTCTATGGAGGCCAGGCGCGATCGCAGACCCCACAATTTTATCATACCATCCCTATTTAAGTTAAAACATACTTATCAAAGTATTCTTATGTATATTTATATCAAATACACTTGTAAACGTTTTTCTTTTAATTATATATTTCCATACTTTGTGTACCAAGCGCGAACGCAGACCCCACAATTTTAATGAGCCACTGTTCTGCCAGATCAAACATACTCATTCCTGTGTCTTGATACATATTCTATCATTATATGTAATCAGTTTTTTTTAAGATAGTCAACTTTATAGGAGCCTATTCGTGACCAGACACACACACAGACATTCAGCTTTATATTATATATACATATTAGATATAACATCATTATATACTAATGTCCCCATTAAAAAATGCTTGAATCTACTCCTTAAACATTTAAAAAAATCTAACATTAGCTTACCTTTTCCTCCCGACACTCTTATAAAAATCATTAGACTTATAACTAACATGACTTACTTTCATTTCAATAACAATTTCTATAAACAAAATTTTGGTCTTCCTATGGGTAACCCTCTTAGTGGAGTATTAGCTTGCCTTTTCTTAGAATTCCTAGAATCTGGTCCTTTCAAATTCAGATTACCTCCAAACACAGAGTATTTCAGATACATTGACGACATCTTAATTTTTCTTCCTGAAAATACGCGCATAAATATCATTACAGACAAATTAAACTCAGTCGAACCTTCCATAAAGTTTACCTATGAAACAGAAAATAATAACTCATTACCTTTTCTTGACATACTTATAATAAAATCCAATAATAAACTATCCTTCAAAGTTCACCGCAAAACTACACACAAAAAAGATTACATACATTTCTATTCACACCATAACAATAAAATAAAAACAGGAATGATAATTGGTTTCTTCTTACGCGCTTTCAGAATTTGCAGTCCTGAATATCTGGACGAAGAATTCAAATACCTTACAAACATTTTGAAAACCTTGCAATATCCGACATATTTCATATTGAATGCTAAGAGAAAAGCCACACAAATATTTTCCAGAATAAATAATAATAAAAAATCATACACACCAGACCTTTCTCTCATAAACAGACATCTTCTTTTACCTACACACACCAATAATACAATAATTTATAACACACTAAACAAACTAAAAATTCCTATCGTACAAACAACATCACTAACCATAAGACATATATTAAAAACCACGAAACATCTCTATAACAAACCAGTTTCCGATGGAGGTATATATACTATTCCTTGCCATAATTGCCATCATAAATACGTTGGTGAAACTCAGCGTAAATTGGAAAAAAGGCTCAATGAACACAAAAGAGATATAAAAAATAGCAATTCTCTAAGTGCATTATTCTCTCATACATTGCAACATAACCACACCTTTGATTTTAAACAAGCAAAAGTAGTTAAATTCATTTCAAATAAACCGCGCCGGAGACTCCTTGAATCTGCGCTTATCGCAATTTCAAGCACTATTAAACAACGTGGAGGTTTCTATAACATAGCGCCATTAATAAGCAAACTGTTATTAAAAGAACATTATTTAACTGTGGACACAGGTTAACTTTCTCACACCATTCAACCACCCCCTGTAATAATTAACACATAATCTCAATCAATAAATTACATAAAAAACACTAATTTCATTCCTGTTACAAACTTATATTTAAATTTCAACAGATATATCTTTTTCCCAATAAGAATATAAACTTGCGTTCATAGTTTTAAAATTAAATTAACGACTATATGACGTCACTAAAATTTCCTTTCTCTTTAACAGCGCCAGCCCCCCTTCCTTTTTGAATTTCCAACATCAATTTTTCCGTTTCTCTTAAATAGAACTGCGTCACACTGTGCACGTGAAACTTTTTCAAATATTTTTTGTACTGGTATATTTTTTGGTTTCTTAATCTCATTCACCCAGAGGAAGTCTCGAAATAAAGACGAAACGTTGGTGAACACATAATACGGTTTGTTCCTTTTTTATTTTCTATATATATATATATATATATATATATATATATATATATATATATATTAATTCAGTATAGCTTTAGTGTCATATATATTCTCCAAACTTAATATATAAATACACATATATATATATATATATATATACATATATATATATATATATATATATATATATATATATACATTAAGTTTTGAGAATATATATGCAAATTAAACTACACTGAATATTTCTTGTTTCATCCTGGTGAGGATTTGTAAGGTTATCTCGTGGCATTAATGTTGCTTCGTCTTTTAGTATATGGCTCTATTACTACGCTTGCTAGCCAACATTGTTAGTTATTCACACACCCATTTATTGTAGCCAATGAACTTGAAAAAGTTTGATGAAAAGTGCCTGTAAATTTTTAAGCAATGATTTTTTTCTTCTTTTCATTGTGATCGGCGATGATGTAGTTTTAATTTTGATGTTTATATTTTTTACTAGAGTATTTTGTGTGTATTTTTTTTATTAATAATTATTTTTTAATTATGATTACCATTATTGTTACTGTGTTTTTGTTATTATTATTATTAATAAAAAAATATAAAAATATTGATGAAGCTGTATCATTATTAATAATAATGATACAGCTTCATCAATATTTTCTGATATATAATGTTTACAGAAAGTTTTAGATTGGGCAATCATTGGTACCATCTATTTCAAACCCGATAATTAGGCCCGTTTTAGATACTCATATCAAGCTCTCTTCAACCAATACAAATATATTTCATAACCGGAAGTGGAAATATATGTACATCACGAGTTCAAGTGTAATTCTCGTTTTGCGAACTCCTCTTTTTTATGTTTTTCCAACATTTAAAACTTAAAAATTTATAACTTAAAATTTAAAACTTAAAATTTAAAACTGAACTTTATCTCAATATCGATTAAAACGCAAAATGTAATTTAATTATATCGGAATGCGTTTAAATTTTTTAAACTTTTTTCAACGTTTGAACGGTATACTTATCTAGCCTAAGGAATTGCCCTGGTATATTTACCTCAATAGTATATTAACCTCAATACTATTCTATTTTCCCTATAGTTTTAAAACTAAAATAGTTTCTAAATTACAATTATAAAGTATGGTTTTTAAAAACGTATATAATACAATAATTTTAAATTTATAATAAGATAATTTTAAATTACAATTAACATCCAATTTTACAAACATTTTTTAACTTTTGTAATTGTTTTTAATTTTTAAATTAATTTGGTTATAATATAAAGGGATAACATAAAAAAATTTAATTGGAATTAGATTTTAAATTTAATAGATTGTAATTTTAAAGTTAATAAAATCATCACCATCCGATAAATATGGAGGGTAGTTCGCAAAATGAGAATTAAACTTAAACTCGTTATGTATATATATTTCACCTTCTGGTTATCATATAGATGAGTATTGGCTGAAGAGAGCTTGATAGGGGTATCAAAACGGTTCTAATTATTGGGTTTGAAACGGTACAAATGACTTGTCCCATCTAAAAACTTTATTTAAACAATATATATATATATATATATATATATATATATATATATATATATATACATACATATATATATAATATGCAGTGTAAAACGATGACCGTGTCTCCCTTAAGAAAACAACACTACAGCTTTATGTTAAAACTTTTATTGACAAAATCACTTCTGATAACTTCATTTAATTCATTAATTTGGCATCCATTTAATGTGGCATCCATTTAATTTAACGACCTTCAGCCTCAATCTCCGCCTCGATACGGGTATTGAACTAGACACATTCACTTTCTACTAGCGCCGCCAGGAGCTCGGCGAATATTCGGCGAATAGCGGCGATTAGGCCAGATATGGTGCTGTGGGTGGTCCTGTTATTGACGTTCTCGTCGTATGACCAAACAAAGTAGTGCAGCAGGTTCAGGTCGGGTGAGGACAGGTGGCAGTAAGAGATGCGTACATTGGTGTAGCACTTTTTCTTAAGCAAAGCCTTGGTCTCTTTCGACTTGTGAAACGGCGCTGAGTCCATTTGCCACGTCCAGGGTCTGCCAGCGTCCGCATAATTGCACCAAGGCATTAGCACACTCTTTAGCACAGCCAGGCACACTTTGGTTTTGACTTTCAATCCGAATCGAAGATGTTCCACTTGAAACCGTACGCAAACCAATAACTATTGGCCGAAGACCTTGTTTTCCTCATCCTTGGTATCTTACTCTTATTCGTAAGAATCCAGCGATGCATTTTGAGGATTCTGGCCATGCTACCGTTGTCATATCTTGGATTGGTAAGGAGCATAAGATTTACAATGGTGCATCTTCGATCTCGCTCAGTGAATATTGTGTCACTTTCATACATAATAGAAAAAAAACAATGAAATCTGTTTTATTAAAATGGAGATTAAATCATGTTTTTAGACGATAATTCTATTGTTCTATCCTCTATAATCTTCTTTATAATATATATTCGGTTTTTATATTTGCGTGTCTTACTTAAGATATCTTTAAATTCATCTTTCTGCTTATATACTTTTTAATTTCAGTTCTTTAAGCACAGAATAATTATTAAAATAGAAGTATTCCTATTTTTAATTTGCTGTAGTTATGTATTCATAACGATATTATTATTTATTAGTAAAAGAGTCACTAGATTAAGTTCTCGGAGAAGTTGTGTTTTTTATGGGGATCCATTAATAGGATATATTTCTTGTGTTTAAATCTTCGGTGCAGCTTCATTTCATAGTTGCCTAATTCATGTGTTAAGTTTTTGATATGTTGAATTTATTTTTTTTTTAAATTATGACCGTACTTTTTTTAATTCTACTTTAGTATTTGATATAAAACACTCCAAGCTCCTGTAGACCAAATATATATATATATGTGTGTGTATCTTTCTCTCTGTCTCTCATATATATATATATATATATATATATATATATATATATATATATATACATACATATGGAAGTTTTAAACGCCAAAAACAATGCGAAGAAAGATCGGAATCATGAAAGTAAAGAAAAGTAAAAAAACAAAATCGGAGTATATTTTGCATTGTTTTCTTTTCTTTACTTTCATGATTCCTGTCTTTCTTCGCATTGTTTTGGCTTTTTAAACTTCCATATATTCCTTTACCAACAATGCTTCAGGCAAACTACTACCCACTCATATATATATATATATATATATATATATATATATATATATATAGAGAGAGAGAGAGAGAGAGAGAGAGATGGATATTAATCATGGAACGATTGCAATATTTTCCGATACAATCACCCATTCCGTATTAAATTTCCGATTCCGATACAATTACCGATTCCGATTCCGATTCTTTGTAAATCTCTAATTATTTAACTATAAGAGTTTTACTTTTTCCCCTATTATCGTAAAAACACATGTTAAATATGCAGGTATTTTCTTAAAAGTCAAAATACATTTTTAGAGAATGATCTATTGATTTTAGCTGTACTGGAATTTCAAAATCGATAAATATTTATTAATTTATCATTATTACCAGCAATGGAAAATTTTACTTCAAACAAAATCAAATAAAAAAGACAATTAAAAGAATCCGTTTGACATCAGAAAATATGAACCGATTTTTCCGATTCCGATACCGATTCCAATACTCCCAAATCTTCCAATGTCCGATTCCGACTAATCGTCCTAAAACTAATATATATATATATATATATATATATATATATATATATATATATATATATATATATATATATATATATATATATACGCGTGAGTATATCTGCTTGTGTGTATGTGGGCGTGTTTGCGTGGATATTATGGATTTATATTTCAATGCATGCTGTTTGTGTGTCTTCGAGTGGGTGTCTGTGCATTCAGGATTGATAATAAGAAGGCGCCCGTGAATGGATGTGTGTATTTTGCTTTGCGTGCTTGTTATAGTTCGCTGTGTGCGTCGGTATGTGTCTTTCTGTATGGGTATACATTAAGTTATGTGTGTGCGTCTGTTTGCTTGTCTGCTTGCTAAAGAAGAATCGGCCGAGTTACCAAATTGCTCGGAATGGGTGGCGCGAGGTTTAAAGTTTGGATATCGGAAAAAGAACGGGGAAGAATAGTGGGGTGTAAGGATGTAAGAAGAGAAAAGATCTCAAAAGTGTTTATGTTGGAAGAGTAGGAAATGGCAGAGAATTCTTTGTTGGTGGATGGGAAGGGTTGATTTGTCCGAAGTGGAGATTTCTCTGGAATGTATCTCGACAGATCAACTGTGCCGTGTCACATTGGGTCGAATTTATGATCAAATTTGCATAGGCTCGACTTCTGACGAGACACGCGAATGACAAGCAAGAAAAACAGTTTCCGTCTTAGCCATGAATACTCTTCCCTCTACCATGATTAACAAAAGAAGGGATCACCATTAAAGCATCACCACGTAAAATATTCGCCTCGAAGATTACAAAACACAATAAAAAGGCACCGAACAAAGGCAGAATAGTATAACGGTGTGAATTTTGTGAAAAGTAAAGACAGAGTTCGAAATATGGTAATTATAGGAAGTGGAAGTACCAAATTGGTTAATGGGAAACTTATTCCCAACTTGCATTTAGGTACAAATTCACTTTCGTAAATAATTGAATTAATTCAAAAAATATCTCAAAAACAAAAACAAATAACATCTAAGTAAATCGTGATATATCCAAACAGCCGTGCGAAATGGGCGAGCGCTGAGATATTAGTATCATTACCATGGGGTCCGATTTCGAATCTCGCAAGATTCAGTCACTATGATGAGTCGTAGAAATACGTGCCAATGGATAATTATATTTTAAAAACAATTCACACACATACACACACAGACACACACATATATATATGTATATATATATATATATATATATATATATATGAACAAATGATTAATAAAACATGCTAAAAGACATCTTGAAAAAGAGTTAAAAACATATTTAATTTTAAAAAAGGAAGCACAAGATAAGTGGATAGTCCTTAATCCGCGGAGTTTCGAAGAAATACTCTCCTCCTCATCAGAGGGCAGGAATTAGCAAAATGCGGGATCGGATTTTGCATATAAAAGTATTTAATGAAACTACAAGTAAGTCACAGATCTTACTTGGTATAAAAAAGGGTGAGGTAAGGGGAATAGGGGGTATATATATATATATATATATATATATATATATATATATATATATATATATATATGAAAACAAGAATTACAGTTCAGTTTATCAAAATAATCCAAGATGGCAAAACTAAAGTATATTATAAATATTGAAGAGTTAATATTTATAAAGTAATCTCAACCAGATGTAAAAGCTCCATAAAACCAAATATGAAACAGAGCTAATAATAAGAACAAGTAGTTAAGAAAACTGGGCTAATTTTGGGAGAATGAGTGAAGACAAAAATATTGAATAGTGATGGAGTTGATTTTAGAATAGAAAAGCCAATATAAAAATGACCGAGACACGATGACGTTGAAAAGGTGCCAAAATTTATACCAAAAACGGGGTCAACTGAAATATACAAGTTATTACTTAAGAATTAAATTATCAGCAGTAGTTATTGAAGGAAGAAAATCAATTAGTGATGAATTAACTCCATTAACATGTATATACATAGATACGTGTGTATGAAAACATACAATTACACATAGACATAGAGATAGATGTATATACAACAAACACACCCACAAATACACACACACACATATATATGAATAGATATAAGTAAATAGCGTAGTAAATAGATGAGTAAATAAATAAAGAGTTGAATATATATATAAATATATATATATCCCACGTAATCCGTCCATAACAGACGCTATTATTTTTTCATCAAGTTATCCCTCCTCCTATCCTCCATCTGATATATATATATATATATATATATATATATATATATATATATATATATAAATTGAATCTATTTTGAAGCATTTTTGAAGTTAACAGACATTAATAAAAATAGAAGTTTCTGTTTGAAATACCTTTTTTTAATTTTTTCAATTGTTCGTATTATCTTTTTTTGTATATACGTCGAAGGTATAAATGGATAGTGCTAGCATTTTTTATTCTCGATATTTTCGTGGTTTTTAAACGTTTAAATTTTCGTGTAATCATCTACACGTCATCAGGAAATGTGTGAGAGGCTCGGTTGGAATTATAGGTAGATTTATAAAAATGGTTATTGCGCTGCGAGTAAATGTGCGAGATATAGTCAGTGGGGCTACAAGGGGCGGTGGGAGGGTTATATACATGTAAAGCAGGAGACCTGACCTTGCCCGGAAACGAATGAGAAAAAAAAATTCATGCTTCATACCAAAATCATGAGACACTTTCTTGTGTGAATGTGTTAACGGAATTCAATAAGTAATATTACAATAACGTGTTACATCGCCTTTAAAATACTTTGCTCTCTCTCAGTTTATTGGTAACATTGCAGTTGTAAGTTATTTTTAAAAAATAGCCTTTTTGTTCGTAATTTAATAACAAACTGAAAGGTTGACATGCAGTAAAATAGAAAAAAACATGTTTTTCAGTATGTTCTACTAAATGGCGTGATCTACACAATGAGTTCTAATGCAAAACATTCGAATTACTAGTCATTAGAATTAGGATTAGTTAAGGTTTGTTTATGGTTCAGGTAATTTATGTTTCGGTTTAATGAGTAGTTCACTTAATAAAATATAAACAAATCGGTAGATTGGAAACCATTCATTCAATCATTATAGTATTGTAACTGTACCGAAAATAAAATTCCTAAAACGTGTATATATATATATATATATATATATATATATATATATATATATATATATATATATATATATATATATATATTCCCCAAAATATCCACGCATGATGAAGAGGAGACAAAAAGTTGCTGCTATGGTTTCAATTTATTTTTAATGACTGTAACACGAGACCTGATTTCAAATATTCCTCATATTTATATCTCCGCCATTCTGGATTTTTTTTTTACATGGAGTTCACCACTTATAAAGGCCCAGTGGCCACTCAGGGATAAGGGTTATTGTGTGTACAGTAATCAAAGGGATAGTGTAGCAATAGTATTGGATAATGTGTAGGGTGTCATTACTTTGTGGGCGGTACATCAGGAATTTATTTGTGTTGGACTTGAAGACATCCAGGTTGAAGTCGGGAGGGAAATAGACAAGCGGAACAGAGTTCCACAGGCATGCAGTTCTAAGAAATAAGCTTTGTTTATTGCATCTACGTTTTGATTTAGGCACAGATAAGGAGTGAGGAAAATTATTGACGGTGGTTTCAGCTAGTCGGGTTTTTTTTGAAAAAGATTGGCGAGGTGGGACCGGAGAATGGAGCTCAGACGAGCACCTGCCATGGAAATAACGATAAAACAATGACAGGCTCGCTACGTCTCTTCTGTGGGAAAGAAGTTGCAGGGTAGACAAAAGGGCATGTCCCACCAGGTCACGGGAGGATAGACTGTTTTTAGCAGCTCCCGCCCAGATGTGGCAGCAGTACACCATCCTTGGACGTACTTGGCTCTTATATAGATAGAGAATTGCATCATTAGTGGGATTATTCTTGAGCGGTAGAAGGATCCCACCATTTTTCCAGCGACCTTGGCCACAGACTTGATGTATGTGTTCCATTTAAGATCAGGTGTAAAGGTCAAGCCCGGGAGCTTATCAAAACCTCGGCCCTCCTTTAGACGAGAGCAATCCATTTCAATTGATGCCAGATGGGGATCAGAGCGTTTATGATGTAGAGATAGCAGCTTGGTCTTAGATGCATTAAAGGTAACCAGCCGCCTCTTTCCCCACTGTACCACGCGCTCAAGATCAGAGAAGAAAGAATCGGAGAGACAATCATCATTTACGACCTTTGATGTGTAGCCAGAGATGGTCGTGTCATCAGCATAGATGTCAACGAAAGATCTTAGTATGTGTTTTGGGAGATCATTGATGTAGATCAGGAAGAGAGTTGGGCCCAGTATGGACCCCCGAGGGACTCCAGCATTAATAGTGTGAGCCTCTGATTTCTGCCCATCAACCACTACTCTTATGAGCCTATCTGAGAAAAATGACTTAATGATCGAGAAAACATTTCCAGTTATACTGTAGTACTATCGCTCCCCAGGAGGGTTACTTCGTTGATGAATGTCTTGGGAATGCAACCAGCTCCACGGGCAATGAACGATATCCAACGATATCTAAACATGCTGGAAACACAACGGAAACGGGTCGATCCGTCGTCGGCTATAACTGTTTGGTAGCGGTCGCATTATGTGTGGTCATTGCAGGCATGTTCCCATCGTCGCTTGTTGCGTGTTTATTGCAGCTTTCTGTCGTCAGTATTAACGGTATGCTGAAATCGAACATTTGTATGAAAACAGCGACAAAATACATTTTATAAAAATATATATAATTTATTAAACAGTTAACAAGTTAGGAAACATTTAGTCGACCCATCGCGTACAGCGAGCAAATCTCAACTGTCTTTACAGCAATCAAATTATATTTCATTTATCTCTTTCTTCATTGACAGAGAGAGAAAGGAAGTCAATGAGAGAAATAGAGAAAGAAAGAGTGAGAGAATGAAAGAGAGAAATATGTATTTAACACAATGTTTTAGTTTTCAACTTCAGATATCCGCGTGTAAATCTGACCTTTAAAAGTTTCATAACACCTGTCACTCAAACACAACCGACATGATCTAACGTTCCGAAACCCCCAAAACACCTGCATGAAACGTTTATCACCCCATCACAAAGTCAGGCACAAGGTTAGAAGCAAGATATAGGGGGTATTAATGTAGCAGCCCCCAGCTCCCTTAAAAGGGGCTACGTCATTGTGCCACAATACCGTAGCTGGAAATCTTGTGTAATAGGCCTTTATGGTAAACCTTATCGAAGGCCTTTGATATGTCGAGTGCAATTGCCCTAGAAATGAAGCCTTTGTTGAGAGATTCGGTAATCCTATGAGATATAACCGTTAGCACATCTGCTGTATATCTTGCAGAGCGGAAACCATATTGCGTGTCGCTTAGAAGGTTATTTCTGCTGAGGTGGTTGACTACTTCTCTATTTATTGTGGATTCCAGCAACTTACTCATGACACACAGGAGACTTATTGGGCTGTACTGAGGGGGATGTCTTACCATCTGAATTCTTAAATACAGGGCATACTGATGAGGTTTTCCAGGGTGTTGGGAAACACTTCTCGTTAAGGCAACGTTTAATCAGTTTGGAAAGTATAGGGGCAAATTCTGGTTGGAATTTTTTTAACACTATAATTGGAATACCGTCGAGACCAGTTGCTTTACTGGAGTCAAGGTTCTTGATTAGCTTCGCGACCTCACGCACAGATATTTGTATGTTGCATAGCGTGTTGTCTGTTATAGGAGGGGATATCGGGAGTTGATGGCCTTCGTCACACGGGGTAGAATTTGCCGCAAAGTTTTGGGCAAATAGTTTGGCCTTGTCGGATGCTATCGAGATGACATCTGGTCCATTGATAATGGTTGGGATAGAACGCATGTTCTTGTTCAGGATCCTATTTGCTATTTGCACGGACTGGTGGGAACCAAGCCACTGCTCAGCTACTTTGGATTTAACGGATTGAGCATATAGTTCTCTTGCATTTTTATTACTCTTTTACAGTGGTTGCTGGCGGTCTTTAGTTTCAGTGTATCTATTACGTTGGTAGCTACGGAAAAAGTGATTTCTGTGTGCGATAGCAGCAGCAAATTCAGGGGAGAACCATGGCTGGCTGTTAGGTTTTTGTTGGAATTTTTTGGGTGGTATGAATTAGTCTATGCCTACAAGTAACCATTCGGTTAAGTCTGATACTATAGAGGACACATCCTTTTTAAACATGGAATGGAGAGGTAGATCAGATGTGAATGTACGGAAGCTATCCCAGTCCGCCATAGATTATCGGTATACAGTACGGTAGAGAGCTACATCTGTGGATTTATTCTATTTCATTTTTATCTTAACTGATACGACGCAGTGGTCGGAGGATCCCAGAGGAGATAGAACGGAACATGAGCATAGCTCAGGGGAAGTGGATAGAAAAAGGTATAGGAGGCTTGCGTACTGACTTGTCGTATCTGGCACACGGGTGGGCTCGCGAACAATCTGAGTGAGGTCATAGGCAATGGTAAAATGATGACAGAACCTCCCCTCATCATCAGTTTTATGTGAGTGGGTAAGCCATTCCACATAATGGGCATTGAAGTCACCGCAAATGTGAATGTTAGCCGAGGGATGAGCAGACAGGATGTGGTCAATTTTTTCTGATATACTCTTAAAGACAGTAACTCCGCTGTTGTGGGGGTGATAGAGGGCAAATATAAATGCGGTGGTGTAAGCAAGTGCTACCCGGAAGTACATATAAGGTAGATTAGGGTCTTCTCTGGAGATATCCCTGTCACATGGGAAGTCATTTTTAATGTAGGCACATATTCCATGCCTGTGGCGATCTTGGGATCAGATTTAGATGTTAAGTTGGAGTATCCTTTAATTATGAACTCATCTAGGGAGGTGGTCGGCCCTATTCCAGTTTCGCTTAGAAAGAATATGTCCGGTTTCATCTCCTGTAATTGGCTTTCAACCTCTGGAAGGTTAGAACGTAGACCCCTGATGTTGGAGAAGGAGACATGGTAGTAGGGGTCTACGTAGGAGGATGGGGTCTAGGTTTATTCTTGTTTTCTTTTTTGAGATATTTCATGTTGAGGATTTTGGGGTTTGTGGAACAGGTCAGCATACTTGGTTAGAGCAGAACAAAGAGGGAAAGTAAGAGAGGAAAGACAGGCATTTTTTGTAGCACATGATAAGGTAAAGCCATAACAATTACCCACTAGTATGGCATCAAGAGGCCCCACCAGACACTACTGCATGGGCCAGAATCCATTCACCAAATGGCAATACAGCAGCCCCAGTACTTTGCACCTGCTGATAGGACAGCCTCCTTAGTGTTTATTCCAGGGTTCGGGTCCCTGACTATCAGGCGGTTAACGTCAGCCCAGATTAAAACGTTTACCTCCAGCACCGTTACTAGTGACATGGCCGCAAGGACAGACATAGACACGGAACATTTCTGACATCTCAGACTACTGTTCACGAAGTACTACCGACCTGGGAAGCAGCTTTTTCTTCACCCTTTGTCAGAAACATCACTCATTAGAAATGAGGACTGAGGGACAAAAAAGGAGAAGCAAGAGTCACTGGAGCTGCCGATAACACATCCATTGCATTATCTACTCTCCATATAGGGAACGATTAAGAACACCTCTAGTATCAAATAATACTTATATACAATAAATCTACTTTATGTACAAAAATCAAAGCGTGAGAATATAACATATGAAAAACATTTGGAATGAAGTCTCTCCTTGCTGTTATTCCAGATCATTTGAAACCATAGCAGCAAGTTTTACTTTTAACTACATAAATGTTCGAGGTTTTGGGGAAATATCATATATTTTGTAATTCATGCGCTAAACTAGGAAAACAAATGACTATGAGTAAAATATATAATGACTGAAAAAATTCCGAAACCAAGGTTTAGATGATAGATGTGAAATGTTAAGGGCAATGTTCACATAAGTTACTACACAATTAAGGTCATTACGTTTCCAATGACCATTCATTTGTTAAATCTGAAACTTATAAAATTTCACAATGAGGTTGTATATATATATATATATATATATGCATAATTGTAATTATATATATATATATACATACATACATAATTTCAAATCAGTAAATTGTGCCCAAATTTACCATATTTTTGTAGTGTTCAGCAGGCCATCGTAAGTTTGATGGCTTCTGTTATCTTCCTTGTAGAATAGTCAGTCTACTAATATAAATATATATATATATATATATATATATATATATATATATATATATATATATATATATAAGAAGTACTGTTGTTCGGGGTCGATATTTCCATAATATGCCAGTGTATAAATTAATTGCCACATGCGCATATCTCATTGTGGTAATTATTAGAGCTCACGGCTATAAACTAGGTAGTTTTAAGTTAGATTTATTTCTTTGAGTGACTGTTTGAGAGAGCAAGAATGAAATGCTGTGAACCGCCAGAACATATATATATATATATATATATATATATATATATATATATATATATATATATATATATATATATATATATAATAGCTCCTTCAGTCTTTTACAGACAAGGGATACTCATGGTGGGGGAGCCTACGAGTGAAATTTTTATCACAGAAGGTGCGCAAACTCCAACCACGCCCCTCAGGAGTGAACACCAGTGAAAAGGGGAGTGCAAGAGGACTGAAAACAAATGCAATTATTCCTGGAGAGCGCATACAGCACCCATAATCCCCAAACGGTTACCCATGTTGTACTTACAAGGCTCAACTGTGATAACTTAAGCGATCTGACGAGAATCGGTGTATGAAGCAATTACGCCCTGTTTATACATATATATATATATATATATATCACAGTCTGCACGTGTGTGTGTGTGTGTGTCTACATTTCCTGACAAAATAGCTTTGTCAATTTTCAGTCTAGTGATGCGAGATATGTACAGAAAGAGTATTCTGGTTTGGGCAATTTTTTTTCTCGATGTTTGAAAAGAAATTTGGCTGTCAAGCGTTTAACTTACACGATTGGTCATTGAAAACTCTACAAAACTCCTCCGCCAATTTTGGATCGAAACATTTGAACTTTTAGATGAAAATTACTTGGACATGTTTCAAACTTTTTAATTTCATTTTCGCTCAAACAATAAATGTTCAGGATCACAATTGGGCCCACGGTAAAAAAAAACTGTAACCTCTGCGGGGACTTCCTAATTATTTTCCCAATTTTTGGTCTAAGCATTTTAAATTTTATATAAAATGTATTAAGACAAGCTTTTTTTTATCGGTTTTTGGCCGTAAATTTGGCTGCCAAGGGGTCAACGTTCCAAAGATTTGCGGTCTCTCGCAAACATTTTAGCCAATTTTGAGTCTTAATATTTTAAATTTTACTTAATGTTATGCAAAAGAGAGACACCCTATTTGTAAAAGTAAGACGCGTGCGTTTTTTAATATGATGTGTAATCCGGAATAATCGATTTTTTCAGCTTTTAGCCAATGAGAATTACCATAATTTTAGAAGGTAGAAATTATTATATGCAGTTCGTGAAATTGGAAGATAATTGTATCTCTACGAGAGTATGGTCCAGTTACGAAGGACAGTATTTAACTGGGGGCGACGTGAGGGCTTTTGATTCAGCGGGAAAAATAGGAACTGTTTCGTCTAAAGATGTTGCGATTGTAATGATGTTGCTCCTAGAATAACATGTAGGATTTTATTATAACGATTTTTATATCACGTCTGTTCAGTTTCGTTACCAAACTCAAACTCTTTAATCTAATCTTCTTGTCCTCTAGCCCTGTCAGTTCCGTTAAGTCATCATGGAAATCACATGTCTTCTAACTGCCACCTGCGCAACTGGTGAAGGTCGATGTGGTTATTGGGTTGCTTATATTTCACTTAGTAAACATTTTTCGCTATGACTTATTGTTACATTAAAGAACAATTACAATCTCTAAACAATAAATAACTTCCAATATAAACTATTTTAACAATATTACTCTATAGATATATAATACATAGATAGATATAGAGATAGATAGATAGATAGATAGATAGACAGACATATAGATCTATAATAAACTAATTTCACGTTTAACTATATCATTATCTAACACTATTACTACTACTCTTACTACAACTACTACTACTAATAATAATAATGAATTCAAGTGCGTGGAGAGAATTCAAGCATTGCCAAGACTGTAAATCAAAATCTATACAAGCAACTCCATTTTGAACACGAACATAACTGGTTCTGTCGCAAACAAGAGATACTATTGAAATTCGAAAATCACAATATCCTAGATGACATTGTGCTACGAACAGAAAAACCATGAAAGCAAGGATACCGAATGGCATAGTAGTTCAGAATAAATAAAATATTGTCAATTTCTAGATGACAGAGTAGAGCTCAAGAAGAAAGAAGAAGTTAATGCATAAAATATCGCAGCAACATATACTTACTTAAAGGTATATAATTGCTAATAGTCGCGATATACTGAAACAAAGACAGTCGTAACTGTGTTTGTATGATTTATTAGAATAAGACTTAGACGAGACGGTAAAGTCTGTAATCTAAAAACTAACGCAGATAAGCCACTTAAACGAATCACCCATATGGAACATGCTATAAGACTATAACGAAAACATTGGCTGAGTACCATATGATATTAATGTAAACGAAACTGAAAGAAATCTTATTAACTTACCCATTACCCAAACACTAAAATTGAAACTACCTCGATATATATCACAAACAATATTTGTGAAGGTGTAGAAAGATGGTAAGACCGAGAAGTAAGAGCACTAACCAGACCTCTACTAGAAGTTTGTAATGATTATCGGGGTATTAGGAAAGCTTATTCCCATAAAAATCTCATATAAGCCTACTGGTCATTGATAAAGATAACTCAATGATAAGCAGGTTTTGTGATGACGCACAGTCATTTAGAATGAATATTGAAAGAGTTGGAAAATATTGCTAATCTGTGTGATTTGGCGTCATTACGTCTCCATGGAACATCACCGATTAATAAGATATCCAGACAGATTTTCTGAAAACATATGATTTCCTAAAACGAATCACTGAAATATGTATTTTAAATTGAGATTTACTCCGAAGATTATTGTTTGGTATTTAACATTTAAATACAATTTTGACATATGGTCCCTCCGGCCCGCGTGTATATAGTAGACTCTCGAGTAGGCTGTATTTTAGCTTAACTCATGGAACATTGCTTGCCAGTGGTCTTTTGTGGCTGGTTTATCAACGTAGACATAGGACTTTACATATATATAAAACATAATCTAATGAATTTAAATCGAAATGGCTAGTCGACAGGTTCATTTCGTGAAATTGTTCCTTCATTAAGTGTTTCTCTCTGTAAACTGGTCGTATCATGTTCAATTCGCAAACGATGCACAGGTTTCTGTGTCCTCGTGGTTAAATGCCAAACCAATATTAAATAACAATAAATGCTTGTTTTTAAATGCCCAATTAAAAAATAGAGTCGTCAATTTTAAGTTCGCCTATTTTAAGAAACTCTGCGTGTTTTTTTTTAAATAAATGATGTTTTGGAATTCATACACGAATGCATCGTTTGTTGGCAAACTGCGCATTACTAAAACATTATTGTTTACGCCGTAATCTGAATTTTAAGTTTTTTTTAAGAAGACGTGTTCGATACACTAAAATATATTACGATAACATAACAAAAATAAATTTGACATAAATATTTATTAAAACGAAGAAAATATTTGTCCAAATAGAATAAATCTAAATTGTATTCTGCATTATTTAAAAGTGAATTATATTTGCTTTTAAAAAAACAGCTGAGGAGTATACCGATACAACAAAAAAAAATAATCATTTCTTACTTTCTCTCTAATTACAATAATAATTAATGTATTTTTGCCACGAAATTTAATAAATCTTTCCTCTATACAATCGAAGAAGTTATGTAATTTACAAACCAGGTACTGTACCAACGTTGTTGCTGCTACTCCTACTCCGCCTCCTCCTCCTCCTACTACTACTACTAATAAAAATGAATAATAATAAAAAGTAGTAGTAGTAGCGATGCTATTTGCAGGCATTTCCATTCCTGCAATATTAGTATTAGTAGTAGTATTGTTATATTTCTAGTAGTAAAAGTTGTAGGAGGAGGAAGATTTTCATTGCTTTTAATAGAACTTTGTGTGCACGAAGGTGTATGGAAAAAAGGGATGAAAAACTGCTATTTTAGGGGCTAAGTTAACAAAAAGGGCACAGATAGAATCGGTAAAGTCAATGAGGTATAGGGTTGGAAGTTCTAATTGGGTGGTTATAGGAAGTGGGAGTGATGCTCACCAAAATTACAAAACTGGCGCCTTAGGCGAGTCGTGACACACGGAACAATAGCAACACACACATGTCCCCTCTGTTTAGGTCGTATTTCTTCATTCAACCAAAGGTTCGATCTGCCCTTGTAATGGAATAGATTCTTTGTCGATCATTTTCTTCTTCGTTTTTTCTTTTCTTCGATGTGTTGACCTTCACAGTTTTTTCTTTTCGTGTTCAGTATACTTGTTTTTTTGTTTTTTTTTAATTTAGTTACATTTTTATGTTGTTAGCTTTTCGTCTTCCTCTTTTACAAATTCTTTCATTATGTTTTTTTTTTCTTATTTTCCCTGCTATTAATTTCGTTCTTCATGTTTTAAGTATATTTGATCTTATGGCACTCTTTGTGCTCCGGCTTCTGGGAATTATGTTTTTCGTATTTATAACCTCACTTGTTTGTGTGCAGATCGTCTTCCCAATCGCTACCAAACTTATAGGATCAGTAATAACCGTCTCATGACAAATAAAAGTATTTTTTTCGAACGAAGCAGATTTTCACAACAATATTACATGCTATGGACATTAAAATTATGATAATATGTAAATTTATAGAAGGCAATCCAATTCATATGTGTAACGGATAGACACAAACCAAAGCAGACCAAAATATATAACAGTGGATTTAACTATTAACTACTAGTAGTAGTAGTACTACAACTATTATCATTATTATTATTATTATTATTATTATTATTATTGTATAGAGGGTGACCAAAAAAAAACGGGCCCCAACTCTAATTAGGCCCCGTTTCTTAGTGTTTTGTTCGAATGAAATGAAACTTCGGTCAGAACTAGTTTATTATATTCAAAAAAAGTTAAAAAAATTTGTAATTTTACCATTACTGATATTTTTTCTCGATTTCAGATATTTCACAAATAATATTTTGGAAATTAATTATGGATAAGTATAGCATTGAACAACGTACACCAGTTGTAATTTTTTTTACCAGCATTAGGCCCCAATATCAAATGGCCTCCCCGTGCCCTGACTTGACTAGCCTCGACTTTTTCTTGTAGAGAAATCTCTTAAACAAAGAGTTTATCGTACCAAACCCTAAACTCTGCAATAATTGAAGGAAAACATTAGGAACGAACTAAGGGAGTCAAATCGCAATCCAGAGATTCTGCAATCTGTTAAAAATAATGTTTTGGAAAGAGCAAAAATCTGCGAAGCTGAAAATGGGCAACATTTAAAGGACTAAATAAGGACCGTTTTAATTTTGCATATTGTTGCATTGTCTAATTTGTTAGTAATATTGTGTTAAAATTACAGAGGGATATCGACAAAAAGAAGGAATCTATTTAAGTTCAAATCCTTCATTTACTTTTTGGATACTCTGTATATATAATCTCATCTTTTACATTTACCTTGAATTCCTACTTGTGCTAGTATACTCCGTGTTTTATAATATTTTAGGAAAACTGTCTTTCGTAAAATAGAATCTCTGTGCTGTATAATATTTTAGGAAAATTGTATTTCGTAAAATGGAATTTCTGTGTTTTATAATATTTTAGGAAAACTGTTTGTTGTAAAATGGAAGCTCCGTGTTGTATAATATTTTAGGAAAACTGTCTTTCGTAAAATGGAAGCTCCGTGTTTTATATTTTAGGAAAACTGTCTTTCGTAAAATGGAAGCTCTGTGTTTTATAATACTTTAGGAAAACTGTCTTTCGTAAAATGGAAGCTCCGTGTTGTATAAAATTTTAGGAAAGCTGTCTTTCGTAAAATGGAAGCTCTTTGTTGTATAAAATTTTAGGAAGATTGTCTTTCGTAAAATGGAAGCTCCATGTTTTATAATATTTTAGGAAAATTGTCTTTCCTAAAATGGAAGCTCCGTGTTTTATAGTATTTTAGGAAAATTGTATTTCGTAAAATTGAAGCTCCGTGTTTTATAATATTTTAGGAAAATTATCTTTCGTAAAATGGAAGCTCTGAGTTGTATAATATTTCGAGAAATATTCCATTGTATGTATGTGTTCGCCATTATTTCAAACGTCAGTTGCCCAAAAATTAAACATTAATTTTTAATTTTATTTGTTTTACAAATATTTTATTATTCTTTCAAATGCAAGGCTTGCATTAATAGCCATTGTTATTTATTTTATTTTTATAGTTTATTTTATGATTTTCAGCGTATTTATAACTAATTTGCCTTGGTTTATCTTTTAATTTATTTCTGCGTTCTTATTAAAAAGAGTGATATTTAAAGTGTATTATTTATTGATTTTTTTAGTTTTAAATAATAAAAGGATTGATATTTAAAATTGATTATTAAAAAAAGACAACTTTGTAAAATTATTAAAATGATACAATGCATCGTTAATGAATACATTATATGCATGCGCGCAACATTTTATATAATTATGGTACACGCATAGACCCCTAATTCAATTGTTTATCAAAATCTAATACAATATTTGGATTCTAGAAAATGTTAAACATGTAAGGCTTAAGCATCAAAAACAATAAATTTATATTCAAAGATATTGATTTTTGATGTCTATTACTTATGCATGAAACTAAATGAGTATCTTAAATATTATTTTTAAATAAGAAGATGAGCCCTTTGTATACCCTCCAACATATCTTTAAATATCCCAAAAATATGACATTTGAAATTATTAATTAATGTGCTATGATTCTTATAAACATGTTACAAAAATCAGAATTACTGGGTGACTAAAACAAAACAAAAGCTAAATGGAGGCCATCTAGAACATATGCTGTAGAACGGTGAAAAAAGCCCAAAGAGTTTTAATGTGATGTTTTGAATATAATAAACTAGTTATGACCAAAGTTTCACTTCATTCGGACAAAACACTAAGACACGGGGCCTAATTAGAGTTGGTGACCGTTTTTGTTGGGTAATCCTGTATATGATGTTCTCACGAAGCGTTGTAAACTCATCACTGCCTCCGCCACAGAACACAAATGAACAGTTGGCTTGAATATTTTTAGTGATAAATTGGCTAGAATAGTAATGAATCATAAGCTGCATTAATAAAATATGCTAATGTCATTAATAAAATGTGTTCTCATATGCCTTATATCCATGTATGTATGTATGTATGTATGTATATATATATATATATATATATATATATATATATATATATATATATATATATATATATATATATGTATATGTTAATATATAAGTGGGGGTCACGAAAAAATTACTATGTTATTATATAATTATTTTATTGTTTGATATTTTCATTTTTCAAAGTAGTGATTTTTTAAAAATAATTTTAATGCGTCTTAAACGGCTTTTTCCGTTTTGTTAATGTCCTCTTCCAAAATTATGTGGAAAGATTTGATTTGAAAAAGCCATTTTACGAATAAGTTGTTTTCCCAAGAAGTGGAAATTGAATGTGTCTTTTGCGCATGATGAAATTTAAACAGTCAAAGCTCACCTTCGCATAATCATTAACATTTCGAAACTATCTGCCCCTAGGTCAAATAGTATAACGCTGGAGACATATAATATAGGGAAAGAATTATAAAAGTTAACTTTTATAATTCTTACACTATATTTTATAATTATCAGAAGTGATTTGACTCTAAAATACGGAATGTACACGAAGTAAATTTTAATGTCTGTGCTTAGCTTATGACCGCGCAACGGCGAGACTTTTGCTAGTACCTATATATATATATATATATATATATATATATATATATATATAAGAGAAAGAATATAAAAGCATAGTTGAAAAAAATTATTCTTTGATTGAATAATCCAAAAAAAAATTTACAAAGTCTTTATTCCGCCGAGTTTCAAAGAATGCTATTTAGATTATTCTTCTCATGAGAAGACAGAAAGAAATCGGTAAATTATATTTCTAGCAATCCTAGAATTTGCTTCTTATGCCATTAAGTGAAGCCGCAATTTATTATAGTCATAAATTCTCAAGAAAAGCAAGTGAAAAAATGTTGGATATGTAAAAAAAAAAAAACACGCGCATAATATTTCAGCTTGTATGAAGATTCTCTCTAGGTAATCTGAAAGGCGAAAATTATTCTTTAGAGACAATGAAGTCAACAATGAAATTCAGTGCGATGTTAATAGTCCAGTTGGAAAGTTTTCAAATGATGGAAATTGTTTAATCGGATAGTGTAGTAGTCAAAAGAAAAGTTTATCTCTAGTCGAGTGGATCGAGAAAAACAACATGCCATCATTCATCGCTGGCTTAACTAGTAAAAGTTATTTCAGATAATTTTTAAAAATTGAGATCAGGTTAAAAAAAAAAGTGGAAATTTATATTACTGTAATCGGATATTGTCTAGACAGACTGAAAAAATTATTTCTGTAAGGGTTGCAATTTGATGTCTTTTTTTTTTTACACGGTGGTCACCACTTATCAAGGCCCGGAAACCACTCAGGAATAAGGGTTATTGCAAGTACAGTACGTTAGTGTTGAGATCTAATGAAGTGTTTACTTAAGGGGGGGGGTTCATTAGGAATTTGTTAACATTTGACTTGAAGACATCCAAGTAGTCAGGTGGGAAGCAGGCAGACAGAACAGAGTTCCACAGGCGTGCAGTTCTAAGAAAGAAGCTTTGTTCATGGAATCTACGTTTTGATTTAGGCACAGATAAAGAGTGGGGGAAATTTTTAGTAACTCCACTGCTATGGGGCCGATAGAGGGCAAATATAAATGCAGTGGTGTAAGCAAGTGCTACCCGGAAGCAAATATAGGGTAAATTAGGATCTTCTCTACAGATATCCCTGTCACACGGGAAGCCATCTTTAATGTAGGAACATATTCCATGCCCATGGAGATCTTGGGGGTCAGATTTAGCTGTTAAGTTAGAGTATCCGTTAATTATTAACTCATCTAGGGAAGTGGTCAGCCCTATTCCAGTTTCGCTTAGAAAGAATATGTCCGGTTTCGTCTCCTGTAATTGAGTTTCAACCTCTGGAAGTTTGGAACGTAGACCCTTGATGTTGGAGAAGGAGACCTGGTAGTGTGGGTCTACGTTGGAAGATGTGGTTCTAGGTTTATTCGAGTTTTTTTTTCTGGAGATATTTCATGTTGAGATTTTGGGATTTGTGGAACAGGTCGGCATACTTAGGTTGGATCATGGTAGAGAGGGAAATTAAGAGAGAAAAAGACAGGAAATTTTTTATTTAATTTTTTTTTGTAGCACATGAAAAGGCAAAGCTGTAACAATATTAAAAGTTCGGGGAGCAAAGATTACGAAGTTTTAGAGCTTTTTTATTAGGTTGGTATTAAATTATCTATATATAAATACTGGTATTGATATTAGATTGAAGTGCGCATATCAGGGAAACACTGCATTCTTTTTGTTTTCATTACTATTTAAATGTTCGGAAGACAGAATAATATTAAAGGATATTTCCACTGACATTATCAGAAACAAACTAGACGGTTCTCCATCTTAAAAAAAATAAAGGGGTGTAACAGATACAATCCGGAAAAAACTAAAACAACTCATACCGAATGTTATATCAGATGCGCATATGACCTGTTCCCAGTGAAACTATTGCAAATACATATTCTTCTCCTTTATAAATCTCACCTGTTTGTTTAAATGTGTGTATGTATGTAAGTTAGTAGGTCTCGCAAAAACTGTCAACAGATGCAACAGAATTTCACAAGATTGGTATCATTGTGAAGAGCGACCCTTTCCGACGAAAAATATCGCAGAATTGGCCAAAAACATTAATTCCTACAACCTCAAGCAAGCTCTTTTCTACAGAGCGGTGTCGCCTTTTTCGCCGATATTTTCGATAGTCATCCCTCTTTTTGATAGTACATTGTTTAAACGTAATTCTCTTCCGGTTTAGCGATAGGCCCAATAGCTAACGCGTCACGTTTTTAGTTTTTTTTTTGTTGTTGTTTTTTTAACTTACTTTTTCCACTTTCTCGGTACGGGTTTGAGCCTGTCTGCCTATTACCACTTTCCTTCTTTTGCGCTCGCAATTTACCCCTTTTTATTTGTATTTATTTATTTATTTTTATTTTGCTAAACCAACACCGTTATAGACACCTCCACTTTTTTTCCGCGTTCGAGTCATGGGACCGAGCCTGCCTGCCTACTAAATTTTTTTGTTGCTCAACACACACCTCCAAACACCCGGGAAATGCCGGGCACTCAGGCTTATCTATTATATAAATCTCACCTGTCTTTATGTATGTATGTATGTATGTATGTATGTATGTATGTATGTGTGTATGTATGTATGTCTGTATGTATGTATGTAAGCCGTGGTGAAGTCAACCTTTCTATGAGAAGCACATCTCTGATTTAAAAAAGAAAGCGGGAGACCAGTACCCGCATTAAGCTGGTCTTCTGTTTAATTTGTTGCTGGCTATCTTGATCTTGCTTGTTGCTGGATCTCAACATTTTGAACCGAGAGAGAGACTTAGCTGTCGTATAAAGCTAAGACTCTGTAACATCATCTTTGTATAGATACTCCCTCAGGCATTTGGGCTCATGGATTTTAAATGTCTGAGGGAGTGGCACTCGTCTGACAAGACGTTACAATCATCACATGTATGTATGTATGCCTAAACATTTCGATAGAAGCGACGGATTTTTACGTGATTGGTATCGTTCTGAAGCTCGACCCTTCAGACGACAAATTTTGAAAATTGGCTAAACACATTAATTATTGCACTCATAACTGAGCACTTTTCTACAGGGAGGGGTCGCTTTTTTTCGCCGATAGTTTCGAAAGTCATCCCCTCTTTTTAATTGACTAGTCTTAATTTTAACATTCGTTACTTAAGGTTTGGCAATGGATGCAACAGCAAAGACATCACGTTTTTTTTTTCATGTTCTTTTCCTTCTTCGCGGTACGGGTTAAAGCTTGTCTACCTAATACCACATTTTCTTTTGTAAACACACACCTCCAAACACCCGGGCAACGCCGGGCTCCCAAGTTAGTTGATTCATATATAAAAAAATTATAAACTACGCATATGGTATAAAGGAATTATTCTTGCATAAATGTTAACTCACTTTACTGTTATGTTATCACTATTATTTGATTACCAAGCTTATTCACAAAAGTTCTCAGCGATCGGTTTTCTGAGCAGTAAACACGTGTCATAATTTTTACCGGGCATTATTTCTTAGTAACGCACTCAGACGTTGGGTCGTTTTTGAAACACATCGGGTTTTGATCTTGTTTTCTTTCTTGCGTTTTCATGAAAAATATTTTTTTAGCAAGACCTTCCATCGTTCGTGTTGCACTTCCGTTTCGTTATGAGTCCTTACATTTTTTGTACATTTTATTTTTCATTTTTATTATTTTAACCAGTATTTTTTATTCGCGTTTTTCTTTCTTTTCTCCTCTCTATCATCGATATTTACATGTTATTCGTTCTATTAAAAAAAAAATATTTCCGGTATTTTTTCTATTGCACCATCATTTTTAAACATGTTTTTGTACCTGTTCTGGACTTAACCTTTTGTTGTTCTATCCGTTTTTTTTCAGCGGAACTCTCGTTCCCTTTTTTCTTCCCGTTGTTCTTTCCTGCGTCGAAATCTCCCAAACGTTCTCCTTATTACTATTATTCAGGATCATGAATTTTTCGGGAAGGTATTTTGGAGTGAGTCGTGTGCTTCCTGCGTTCAGCCGTCTTTTATTTGTGGTAGGAATGCATTCCTTCGTGTTTTGCGTCGGGAGCGATTGTTCGAACGTAAAGGAACGGGGCAAGGTTGGGATATCACAGGTATTGTAAAAATCATAGGTTGAGGTGGAATGGAAAGCAGATAAAGTTTGTGTGAAAGGTGAAAGGAGGAAAAGAAGGGGAAGGGGAAAGAAAGAAGTGATGAAAAGAACTAAGTCATTAAATACAAAAATACAGTAAGAAAATAAAAAAAGGATCAATGAAGGAATGAAAAAATAAAAGCAAGTAAATAAAAGACATCTAAAAATAAGAAAACGAAACAAAAAAGAGGTAGATATATAGATTTGTAGAGCGACGAGAATCGTAGATCTGAAGGGAGGATAAAAGCAATAAGCAAAGGAAAAGTAGAAAATAAAAATAAAAAAGGGAAAAGTTGGAATAAAAGAAACGAAAAAAAATATCCATAAATGAGCTTCAATCTCCAGCTTTCCTTTAAAATTTCACCGTACGAACTCATCATATCACAAATGGAAGGACTTTCCCTTTTCTCCTTCATTTGCATATTAGCGCACAGTTTCCATGAACATAGTTTCCATGAACATAGTTTCCATGAACACATTATTCATGAATAATCAAGTTTTGTTCATTTTCCTCATTAATCTCAATCCTCTTATCATAAGTTTCTTCATTTAACACAACGTTTATCGATATTGGATGAAAACGTAATCGTTCAGGGTTATAATGGATCAAATCACATATCTGAATTTGTTATTTTATTCCACCCGAATCGATCAATTGGGTATGAACATTAGATTGCTATGATGACTGAACATTCTTGACCAAAGAGTTTCATCTCGCTGTTCCAGATATTGACGGTGTGAGTCTCTAAGTAAGCACGCACTATCATTGACGTGTATCACAAGCAAAGGGGTGTCATTGAATAGCCGGCAAAAGCGTATCGAGTGGTGATTAGGTGGAAAAATAAATTCTGAAGCCAAAAGGTCGCTGTTTTTAATAGATTTGTTTCCGCTTTCATAGCTCTTGAACTTTTTCCGTTTAAAAAATAAGAGTATTTACTTTTGGAACGACTCTCGTATGACTTAGCGCGTTAATGACGTTCAGGCAGAGCCATCATTCATCGCAGGCAAAAGAGAACCGAGAATAGAACCGGTGACTATGTAAAATAAAAACATCCGGGTTGCAAAAGGTCGCTTGTTTTAATATGCGATTCCAGTCTTCGTAGCTTTTCAACCCGTAACAAAACGGGGTTCTACTTTTGGAATGGCCCACGTAATACATTTCTCTATTTATGTAGATTTTCCAAGAATTGCAGCCTACGGAATTCGCCACCTGCTTATTATTTTATCCTAGATATAACATTCGTGTTTTCAATATAAAAGTCAGCAGATATCGCCAGTGTGTGAAATAATCATTATTCGTTCTTGTTAGCTATTCATCTCAAGTGTTTATATGTGTTATAGTTTCTGGCAGGATACAAATCGCAACTTTGTTCAAGTACTTTGATTCGTTCAGAAGTGGCCTAAGTAATTTCTAATTGAATTCTTTGTGTCGCCAGCACTGTAGATTGAGTATTCAACCATACAAAAACTCTCTCACTTGGAACTGATTATACATAACATTTTTACACTACAAATATATGTGACAAAATCTTATGATCTTACAATTCGTTGTGAAAACATTCCTGATACAAATTTACATTATCCTTTAATAATCAAGATCATTAAGAACATCCAGATATTAAAAGCTATATTGACCAAAAAGTAATCCATTACTTTTAAAATAGTTGCTTGAATAAAAAATACTGCCTAAATACACACATATTTATATATAGTGGAAGTAAAAATGATTATATATCTATACACATATTTAGCTACATATATATCTATATACACATACACAAATACATGCATATACGTGTGTGTATATGTATATTAATAGCAGCTATTTTACCGGCTTAAAACCAAACAATATAAAAGTCATATTTTTTTTTTATTTTAAGATAAGAATTTGTAGACCAGAAAGCGGTATTTGTTAGAGATCTTTATATATATATAGTCTGTTTATTGTATCCACATTATTGGAAACACATGTCCATACATGTTTCAGTGGAGTCCCAATTAAAGGATAACACCTCATCAGATAAAGAAAAAAGAATTATATATATATATACTAGTAAAAGTACCCGTCGTGGACTGGGTTCAAAAAAGCCTACAGAAAATGGACTATGATTTATGAAAGTATGATGGGTTATGAAAAGGAAGGGTTGCAAAGGTATCAAAACCAAAGCAAAATATGATGAAAGTAAAAATGTAAATAGATAAACCCCATAATTTATCATACCATACCTGTTCACACTGCAACACGTATCAAATATTCTGTGGATCTATATTAAAACCTTGTTAAACTTTTTGATATATTTTCATTCTATGGAGGTCAGGCGCGAACGAACACCCCATAATTTTATATACCATATTTCTTCAATCTGAAACATAATTATCAAAGTATACTTACGCAGGTAGATATGAAAAGTCTTCATTAAAGTTTGTGTCTATTTCCATTCTATGGAGGCCAGGCGCGAACGCCAGGCACCAAAATTTTATTATACCATCCGTATTTAACTTAAAACATACTTATCAAAGTATTATTATGTACATCTATATCAAAAACACTTTCAAACGTTTTTTTTTAATTTTTAATTTTTTTTATTTCCATACTTTGTAGACTAGGCGGGTACGCCGACCCCACAATTTTAATGAATCATCATTATGCGAGATAAAACATACCCATTACTGTGTCCCAATACATCTTTTGTCAGTATATGTGATCAGTTTTCTATAATAATCAACCATTTATGAGCCTATTCGTGACCATACACACAAAGAGACGTTCAGCTTTATATATATATATATATATATATATATATATATACATATATATTTATATATATATATATATACAAGTGACATTTAGCTCAGAATATATATATATATATATATATATATATATATATATATATATATACAAGTGACATTTAGCTCAGATAGTCACGAATGACACGAGAGCGCTACCTGTCTTGGATTCTAGCTGAGTGGAACCAAGTTATAATTATTTTAATTTTCAAATCACTACAATATTTTGTGCATAATATAATAATCTATTTAAAATTTGCTCCTCAATAAGTAAGAATAAATATGCATAACTTACAATATGATATTTAAGCGTATTTTATGACCGAGCAACGCTGTCCGGCCTGCTAGTATATATATATATATATATATATATATATATATATATATATATATATATATATATATATATGTGGGGTATTCTGCTCATGTGCGGAATGAGCTCTTCTGTATTACCCTCAAATTTAATCTAAATACCTGTAACATGATTTATGAGGAGATTAGGCCTATGAAACCAAATCGATTTTAATTTTAGTCGGAAATGTATTGGCTAAGGAGTAGTTTTTTTTTTTTAAATTGGCACAATGCAGAAGTAAGATGGTTTAATTTATAACCTTTGTGTTTTTTTATGTGCATGTGTCTTCATGACATATATTAGTGCATTCCGCTAAAAAAGCTTAATCTTTTGTTTCGATTCTAACAGATTGCATCACAGTTATATATATATATATATATATATATATATATATATATATATATATATATATAGAGAGAGAGAGAGAGAGAGAGAGAGAGAGAGAGAGAGGGGGGGGAGAGAGAGACAGGCAGACAGACAAACATAGAAATAATGATCTAGATACCTTCGTGACTTGGCAAGAGCACTAGGGGAGACAACTTTGCAAAAACGTCTGAAAGAAAATTAATCTCGAGCAGCAAAACTAAAACTGATTTGCTAGGACATTTATAATTTGGGTATATTTTATTGCTTTGCAGATATTGTTTATTTTTTTAACCAATCACCATAAAATTTTACCGATATAAGAGTGTTATAATCTTCTAAAAACCTTCAAATGTCATGTAATTTCGGCACATAGAACCAAAGATATGAGCATTTCAATATTCGATCCAGCGACGAATATGAATATATCTATATATAGATATATCACTTTTGGGGGAAATTTTATAAATTCGAAGTCTCGGCAACTATTGGTCAGAATTTAACAAATAACGGTTCATTGGGAAGTTAATGACCTGAATTATGCAGTGAACTATGTGTCATTTGCTCTTAAAATGTGCACCCACGTTCTGGGAACCTTTGCTCTAACGTGGATGTTCATTATACGTTAAATTTATACGGAGAATTGCCCCCAATATATATATATGTGACTATAGTGCTCCTCACCTTGAGTTGAGCATATTGAGAAGTGAAACACGAATTACCATTAGTATATAAGCGACGCTCTTTGTGTAAACAAATCGAGTGGAGGCATTTCGAACGATATCAAAACATCGTTAAACTCACTACTCGTTCAAGCAGCCGCCAATAGCGTAATGGTAGGAGCCTTGACTGCCGTACAAACGGTCGGGTTTCAATCATGGCTTGAGGTAGTTGCCTGTCTAGCTGCACTGATGAGCTGTGAAACAGCGAAACAGTACTGTATGTGGATGACTATATATATATATATATATATATATATATATATATATATAGAGAGAGAGAGAGAGAGAGAGAGAGAGAATATGTGTGTGCGCGTGCGTGTGTGTGTATTTACAAATAGACGCGGCATTGCCCGGAATTTATTAATAATCAAGGAATGTTTTACACTCCCCTGTATTTATTCTCATTGAAATCCGTGAAATTGTTTACTTTCCAATCAAATATCGATTGATTGCCTGACCTAGTTGGTGACAAGTCGCAGTCCATTGGGAAGAAGCATCATATGGCTAACCACAAGACATTGCAGGTTGAAATTTCTGGACAAACGCCTCAGCCGTTTTCGAGTCCATAGGAAACGAACACATACATATACACATACACACAGATACAGACACGCAAAAATACATATTTCCTTTCATGGTATATATATATATATATATATATATATATATATATATATATATATATATATATATATATATATATGCACATGTGCGTAAGTTGGAAGGGTAATCGAATGTTGCCCGGGATACAATGCAAAATTTTAAAAGAATGCCTTCTCCTTTACTGAGAAAAGCCATTAACCGAGTATTTTAACTATGATTTTCTTTTTAAGCATATATAATGGAACTGCAAACGACAAGGCGACTCATATTCGCGTATGTTTTTTCAACCACCCGGATTTTACCTACCCGGATTTAAAACTTGCAGTGCTTACACTGATTCTTACTAACCCTTTATATTTGCTGAATTTACTTAAACTTTATTTAAATGTCATTTCACTCATGTATATCTTCATTTTCATAAACTTTTTTTCCGTTATTTTCACGAAAATATTCTTCGTTTTATATTTTGCAGTTTCATTTTATGCGCCAAGCAACAAAATCATAGTTTAAGTAACATTTTGCTAATAGCTTTCATTTGACGAAAAGAAGGCATTCTTTGAAACTCCGCAAAACAAGGCATTTCTAAATGGTTATTATGTGTTCTATGTCGCATAATGAATTATATGTAAATTCTATTTAATAGGAGTTTCATTTTATTCTCTTATAAGTTTTATCCTCATTTGGTTAATTAAAATTCTTAATTCGGTTTACTTCGGGTTGGAGCATTCTATACTAAATATTAATATGTTTAGAGGTTTACTCAATGTCTAACTTACAAATACCATTTTTAATCTATATTTATATATATGCACACACACACACAAACACACACACAGATATATATATATATATATATATATATATATGTCTACATACTAAATACACACTTACATATAATTCTAGAGGGTTTTGAATTCACTGTACAATTTTTTTCGACATCTTACACAAGGTAAATTCAATATACAAATTAGCCATGGCAAAATATTCTAAAACCCATAGCACTCGAATCCCAAATAAAATCCTTCGATACGAATATGAACTGGTTCGTATGAGTACTTGTTCATTATACCTCAACGAATAGCACTTATATAGATACTCCATTAGACGAAATTAATTCTTTTCCTGGAATCTAGCCAAACTCAGAAACGGCTTACTCTAAAGGTAGACTATAAAAATTGAAACGGGGAAATTTATGTCCATCACTGCTTTAATAAATCAACGTTTCAAAAAGGGAGGAGAATCTCGATTGAAATTTCGAATATATACGTATGCCATATAGACACTGCGTGTCATCCTAGAAAGAGTCCCACCGATTTCGTATAAGTAATTAATTATTTAAATTAAGTAAAACCTAGTGAGAAAGGAATATATAACACCGCTGTAATAAGATATGTAATATATATGGGGGTGTAATACATAAATTATGTTTCATGTATCAATATTTAATGGCATAAATAGATTATATTTTTATATCAATTGTCAGTATTTATTCCAACAGTGCCCAATACGTCAATACTACTAGGTAATAATTTATGAAAATATATTTAAGCTTTATATGCATAGATATTTTTACATTTTACAAATTGTCTCTGTGTATGTCTGTGAAAGTTTCCCTACCAAACTTCCTTATCAATTTTCAGTCTACAGACTCGGAATTTGACATAAGGGGTATTAACATTTGGGAAAATCTTTTTAATCGATTTGGGGCCAGAAATTTTGCTGCGTAGGTGTCAAAGTTCAATGATTTGATCTTTGAAAACTCTACCAAACTCCTCCACCCATTCTGAGTCTAAATACTTGAAATTTTAGATGTCCGTTACTTAGACATGGATTTAACTTGTGCACCTGATTTGAGCCCAGAACAATAAATGTTAAATTGGGGTCAAAGTTTCCAAAAATTTTAACGTCTACGGTCCCTACCAAATTACTCAGTTAATTTTTGGTCTAAACATTTGACATGTTATATAAAGTATAATCAGACGTATGGCAAATGTTTTAATCGGTTTTGTCCGAAAATTTGGCTGTTGAGAAATGAAAGCTCAAGAGCTTTGACGTTTGCGCTCTCTAGCAAACTATTGAGCAAATTTCGGGTGAAAACATTTGAAATTTTACATAAAGAGTATTCAGACATGCAGCAAGTTTTTTAATCAGTTTTTGAGTGAGAATTTTTCTGCCAAGTTGTCAAAGAGCTGATCTTTGCAGACTTGACCTTCGCCAATTTTGGGTCCAAACACTTGAAATTTAAGATATAAGTTACCTGGATATGAGTCAAACTTGTATTATAAATATATGTATATATATATATATATATATATATATATATATATATATATATATATATGCACATAAATTCATGAACAATACATAGAGCCCGGACAAAGCCCGGTTTAACTGCTAGTATATATATATATATATATATATATATATATATATATATGTATATATGTATATGTATGTATATATATATATATATATAACGATTGTTTCTACATTCATCGATTCGATAGAAATGCATCACTTATGAATTTTAATCATTCTTACTCTATTCCCTCTCCTCTCGCATATCTCTTCTTCTCAATCGTAGTCCTGCTTTCTCTTATTTTAATACGTCACTGTTTACTATCATACCTTTGTTTCTCTTTTTACAGATGCACACAGTTTCAATTCACTTTCTCTCGTTTATAACATTGATTTCGTTACTATACGTATATGTCCATTTCTGTCTGTTTATCTGTTTCTCTCTCTCTTTATCACTTTTCCTTTTTCTCAGCTTCTCTCTCTCTATCTCTATCTCGCTCTCTCTCTCTCTCTCTCTCTCTCTCTCTCTATCACTCTATCTCTCCCGTCCGTACGTGGCGTGGGTCTGGTCGATGAAGCCCAAGGTGGCTCGTGATGAAACCAGATTTCGTCATTCATTATGTCGATATTAATGGCTGGAGGAATTATTCACAGAATTCTTGCTATTAATTCTTCAGGAGCGTTACACTCACGCTCGATCACTCACTGAATCTCGTAGAAATATGTTTGTCACTCTTGTCCTCATTCCAAGCTGCTAATCAATTTTTCGAAAGCACAGAACGTTGAGCATATCAGTATTGTTATTAGCCATGTCACCTAAGTCTGAACAAGGAAACATGATATCTAATATGGATTCATTTCAATATGTAGTCTTAACGAGGAAGATATGTCTAATTTAATTTTACAAAAATTTTTATATTTCCACTAATCTATTAGTGTATAGACAATCATACGTGGAGTGTCCTCGTTTTAAAACCGTCTATTTATCGTCTGAAGACAAACACTAGGGCGCTGATGTTAAGGGATGAGATTGTTTATTTGAAAAGAGAGACAATCACATAAACCATCGGCATGACAGTTCACATGTGTACGCGTATAAAGAGAGAAAGACAGACAAATATACTGATAGATCGCATGTCTGGTTACACCTTGCTACACTGTACGTGACCACGCTAGTCTTAATGGGGCTCCTCAGTGAACAGCCTTGATAGTTCTGTATTGCTAAGTAGTCAACCAAGGAGACAGATAACCCTACTCTGGAAGCCATGTAGTTTTATCTACTACGGCTTGAAAATCACTCTTGGCCTTTATAACATCACCGTCATCTCGACCAACTTTCGCTATGTAACAAAATATATCTATAAGAATCGATCGATTTTTTTGTCAATATCGTAATATAATGGTAAAACAATAATCCAACGGAAATTAAGAAAAATGGGTAATTCTGAAATATTTATATATATATATATATATATATATATATGTATATACCTAGGATTTTTACTGTTATTATGGTATGCAATGTATTTAAGTTTTTAAGGTAGTTGCATTGAACGATAATAAAATGTAAAATAATAGGCCTTACAAATAAAGAATAAAATGAATAAACTTTCAACTACAAACGGAATGTATTCCTTTAAATAAACTGCACTTTGCTTTTTCGTCGAAAATTCTCTCGTTCAACCTAACTACAAAATCTTCCACTTCACTGAAGTGTGCCATTGATACCGTGAATATTTCTCTTTTGATAGTTACTTTATTCGGACCTCTTGGATTTGGTATACCTTATGTCAAATGATTACCCGAATGTACTAATATTCAGAAAGTGAATAAATATCGCCACCCAGATTATTCCATATTAATCCGAACTCTATCAAATTATCACTGAGCGCATTAGTCTCAATAAGTTCCGGTTTGTGGCGAATAAATAAAAGAAAACGAAAATTAATAAATACTTGTTTAAAATGCCGCGTTAAGATTCACAATGCATACGAAATACGAAATGAAATCACTGTAAAGAAAAAGACTATAAAATATGAGAAAGCACGTTTGAAAAGTTGATCAAGTTTGAGACGCGGATGACGTCATAGCCGTAACGAGAAGTCATACGTGACGGGAACACGAGGAAATGAATTTCGTTGTTGCTCTATCTTTTCTTTTTTGCGACTGAGGCTACAACGTGTTGGGTAACGTAATAGTTTTGATGGCTAACCGTATATCGTACGAAGTAATCTTCCATATATGCCTAATTTTCTACCAAATTTCGGTCGTGAATATTTTTAATTTGATAATTAAAAAATGGAAATATATTTTTCTGATATGGATTTAATCTGATCTATAATGATGAGACACTATTTTTCATTATTATCCGAATATCAAATGCTCATATTACTTTTGATCGATTTAATATATAGATATCAGTATGGAAAAGTCAAAATACTTCAGTAGATTGTCGATGTACAAAACAAACCAGAAGACAGTAGAGGTTAAGTCAAAAATCTTAAACATGATCAGATACTACCATAATCATATCAGTTTAGTGTAAGAAATAGTAATAATTTATATCATATTATTGATAAAAAAAATCCATTTATCAAACCATTGATAAAACAATTAACAAACTTGCGTGGGGTACGACCATCTCTAGGAGGCGAAAATATTTATAAATTCGAGCAAATTCCTTACAATTTTCCCCCTATAAAACTCTAAGAGAAACTTCCAGATCGCTCCTTCGTTTAATATGCCACTTCTCATAACCAATGCGATGATTTCGTGTTTGCCAACTTGATAAAGAACTATTGTTAGTTTAAGAATTAATCTTTCGAATTGATAATTTGAAAAACCGGCGAATAAAATTTATAAATAGTTTTTTTTTTTCTTATTGCACCCCCATATTTCTTTTCAGAGAATCTCTTATATATGGCTACCCTATTTACAGTTGGCACAGTTTTATTATTTGAGCTGGTTTCTCATTTTATGCTGTAATATGTTGTTGTTTTTATATAATCTTTTCTATTGTGGATTGACTTTTTTTTCTATATACGTATATGTGCATAGGTGTCTACATTTTTATATACGAGTTTCTTTCAATAAGTTTACATAAATTTTGTACATGCATTTAAATTGACGTAGACTCTTAAAAATTAATAGGTTATTGCTATACATTTTATGAGATTCCTGACTAATCTTTACGATTTCAGTTTCAAATAGAACACGCTCAACAAAAATTAGAATACACCCTACTTGATTGTCACAATTGGTGAATTTCAAAAATCCTTCTAGACTCGAGGACACTTTAAAAGAGCGATATGCAATAATATATGTTAAATTTGTAAAAAATATCAAAAAAACGTATGGAATGCTTCAGACTGCTTTTGGATTGTCTTGCATGAATCGAGCTTCAGTAGTTGAGTGACTTAAGAGATTTAAGGAAGGCAGGGTGTATGTGAGGTATGGTGCGAGGTGTGGGAGGAGTAATGAGGTCAGAACTCCAGAGTTGATTGACCAAATTAGGAATTTAATTGATAAGTACCGTCGTATGTATATAAAGACAAATTTTGATCTGAATGTGGGAACCGTACACACAAGTATTCCAAGAGCCAACGATGCAGAAGATTTGCGCGAAGTTTGTCCCAATTAATCAGTTTACACCCCCATCATTGGCACAGACTATTTGACCAAGATGGGCATCACACAGTTCATCACTCTCTATATTGCTTTCTGCGACTTTTTCCTCTTCCCTAAACTACAGGCCAAATATTAGAGGTCATTTAGAGACAATTGAGTAGATAAAAGGAGCTGTGGCGAGTGTCATAGATAAGTTCACACAAGAGGATATTCAGGGCGCATTCCAGAATTTGTCGGAACGGTCAACAAATGCATGTCATCTGCAGGAGATTACTTCGAAGAGGGAATAGATTTTCATTTTATACTCTGAATAAAAAATCCCATACAAAAAGCCTGAAACCTTATTAAATGCACATCTCATGTGATTAGGTTTAGTTCTCTCTCCTACAATTAATGATTTTTTTTAAATTTACCTTGATTTTTTTTCATTTCTAAATTCCAGAATTCATATTTTAATTATATGTTTATTACTAAGATTTTATATATTAATATTTGTATGTGGGTGTATTTCTCAAAAGAGTGAGATTTGTTAAATTATTTTTATTCATTTACAAGCTATATTTTACATTTAATATTTATTGTTTGATTTTTGTGTTTTGCATAAGAAAACTGTATGTTTTTAATAATGTTATAATTATTACGTATTATTTATGTATAATGACTGTCTCCAACATGAACAAAATACTCTGATGTACTATCGTTTCTGAGATAAGATTTCAATAAGTTTCACATCAGCGCTAATTTCGTTACATCGCAAATAGAATTCCAACAGAACATCACCATTATTAAAGTCACACGTTTAGCACATGAAAAATGTTTTCTAACGCTCTTACCTGCACCCCTTTTCATTGTATTTTCCCCTAACTCTTCTATTCCTCATCTAAGTATACGGATATATATAGGCTGGGATGATAAATTTGTCACTCTAATGAAAACGACACTCAAGCTTTATTTTAATCCTTTTATTGAAAATATCATGTCGGGTAAATTGATTATGTAGTAGTACAGACATGTAATCAATGTAACAAACTTAAACAAAAAAACAACTTGTTTTATCAAACGGAAATGGAATCATGTTGTCTTTCCTAGGGCGACAATTTCATCGTTTCACCCTGTATATACATTGATATATGTATGAGGACTGGTTTCTTCTGTGGAAAAGAATTGTCTACTGACGAGGATTCCATCGACTATTTTTCTCGAAATATCAACCTGCCTAGTGTCGCCACCATGTAAATTTGGTATCATAAATAAATAAATAAATAAATCTTGCCATTCTACGTTAAATTCATTAGTTATCAATCTTGAATACTTACATTTTTAATAATTGCAGTTGGTAAAAATAATTATCAATTATATGTAAACATTAAGTTTATTTTTTACTAATGTATATCGATTCATATTTACAAGAGAAGGGAATACATATCTTATAAATACTACAATATAAACATTTCTAAGCAAAAGTAAAATAATTTGTCTTCGCAAAATTGAGTAAAAAGTAAAAAGTGTATAATTTAACCGAATTTTGGATGTATTCTATTTTTTCAGTGTTACTTCAAATTTTATACATTCATGAAACCTTTTAATAAACATGGTTGAATTTTTTATATCATAAAAATATGCGGTTTTGAAATAAGCAGAAGAAATTGAAAACATGAAATAATGTTTGTTCTGAAAATCTAACATTTAAATTGTGTTAAATGACTTGCCCATCTCGTACACTACTTAGCTACAAAACAAACATTTGTATTAACTAAAATAAATGAATATACATATCTATATAAACATTTCCGCGTGCAAATTAATCGACGTGATTTGTAAGCGATCGTGCTGTCCTACCTCGTCACCGGCAGCAACTCGTGAGAAATCTTGTTTAAACTCACCACCTCACGCATCAACTCATTCTTTTGTTTATGATACAAGACAAACGAAACAGAAATGGCATTTACGAAAGAGCAATTAGATGACTTTTGTTTATAACGCTCTTTGTTTCTATTTCTTCTTTTATTAGATATATTCTTAAAATTTCGATCTCACTTTCCCTTTTCGTCCTCCTTCCTCGCCTTTTCAAGCAATCGCTTTCAAAAATAAACTCTTTTTCATTCTTTATTCTTCCTTCCTCACATGCAGGCTTTCTGTTGTCTATTTGTTCATCCAGAAACGCATTCATTTATATAGCCCATTCAGAAATTACATTCCATTCTGCTTTGATAATAGACCGTGTATTCTGAAGTATGAGTTAATCTGCACTTTTCGTTTCGAATAAGCGTGGTGATAACGGGTTGGTATGGTAAAACAATTACAAACTAAATGTTGTAGAAAAGGCAACTGATATAACACGATTAAAACAAAAGAGTTTATGACCATGCCGACATAGCGTGGTGTTCTCTTAATCTTCATATTCTGGCTATATGCTTTTGTATTGGCGATCGCCGAGGGTGCGTGCACTGGTTTACAAATTATATCATCCGTGTATATATATATATATATATATATATATATATATATATATATATATATATATATATATATATATATATACAAACTTTTAGCATAAAGACACAAACACTCTAATATAGATTGAACATTTGAATTGTGACTCATGGGTGTGCTGGTGAAGCTGTGCTTTCCCCGCTTGTGTCCACTTTTGAGTTAAGTTGAATTGTATGAATAAAAACCTAACCGAAATTATTTACATACAGAGACAATCATTACCGTTCGATCAAAGTAATGTATGCGTCAAATCATCTCATCATTTGTTCAGAAATAATTAAATTTCGATCAGACTCTCACTGTTTCTCATCTACTCGGTCTCCTCCATGATTTTTTTAGATTCGATCAGATATCCTTTCAGTCAGTAACTGTAATTGACTACATCTGTCTATATTTTTATGAGTTTCTCTTTACGAAACCAAAACAGAACTCGCAGTTTGACAAGTTTAAGCAATAGAGGAAAATCAATAGATTCGCTTACCCATTACCTCTATATTTATCTCACTTCGTCATTGTTTGTTGGTTGTCCGTACTGCATAAGAGGAAGTTTATACTATCAAGTAAGTTTTTATTATCTGATAGAAGTAGTGTCAGAAGAAAAAATAGGGGATTTCAGACTTCCTTTGAGTAAAGAGTAGAATGGAAGGAAGATTCAAAAAGAAATTGCATCTTTTAATATTAGACTGCAAAGTTTATCCATGTAATTCGCTTGGAAAAAAGTGTTGATTAGGCTTTTGCTGCATTAAGCCTTTTCTACAAAGATGAGAAAAACAGTCATTATTCTTAAGGGAAAACAACAACGTGACCGGAAAACAATATATGCTGATATAAACGTACTGGGGTTATCAATAATAGAAGATATTGTTATCCATAGAGTCAGGCCTGCACGGATATAAGAGAGAATGTTCTAATGATCTGGACTCAACTATGTGAAAATGTGATAAACTGATTGTACAGACCACATATAAAGTATATGTTCAACGGTTTGGGCGTGTCCTCATTCATGGCGAGCCCTTGCAAAACTGGCTGATGTATCGTTATTCACGGCGAGAAAACAAGTATGAAGAAACAAAAAGAACACAAGCGACAGTCGTTGTTTGAGTGATAAAAGAAACGTAATGATACAAGTCGTCGCTTTGCACAATCAAGCATTTCAATTTTCAAATGTCATAGTTCAGATCCTTGAAACAATCAAAAATAGATAACAAGAATGAACATACTTAAAAAAAGACAGGAGCAACCAACACAACCTTTTTCGCTTAGCACACAGTGAGAAAGAGCTATTAATTTCTCCGCCCCCCCCAATTTGCCCCTTCTTTTGTTTCACCTAACGGGGGGAGTGTTCGTTGTTATGCGTTATTTTTAATCTATTCCTCAATCTGTTACTCATGAAACGCATGAATATGCATCCGCATTATATTTACTAATAGATGTATTTAAGGTAACGCGGGCCCCTAGGTGTTATAGCCAGGAAGTGTGATAAGTGCTATCGGACGACTTTAATCCTAGCTCTCTTGGTCTAGAAAACAAGCAACTCTGCTGATGCACTGGGATTCCATCAAAGTGACGCCGTTATACTCAGCAACAAGCTAAACACGCACTGAATTTTGTAATACTCCTTCGTTGAGAAAATAATCTTCTGCCAAGGCCAAAAAAAGGGTGTCGCGTTGCCACATTTAAGTAAGTGTCAAGTTATGTAAAAATAATTTCCAGCGAGAAACATGGCATTCGATGTCGTCAATACTGCAAGTGAAGTTATACTGTTACCGGAACTATGACGGCCTGAAACAGAACGCTGATGGTTATATTCGCTTTCTGAGGAAAAATAGTAAACTTTGTATCGATGAAGTAGATTCGGGTGTGACTTATGTACAATAGCAAGCTTCAACACCCTAGTGCGATACGATTATATTGATAAGAATATAGATAGAAACGTAAAAATAGACATAAATGAATAACATAGAAAAAAATTGAAAGAACTAATCTATGCATACACACTAGCACATATCTATTAATTTTTGTTTATTTATATACTACTCTTGTTCCACAAGTAAGGCCTATATTTTGGTACTTAACAGCTTAAATGGTGAATTTATAAGAAGATGTGAGTGGTGCCATACGAACGAGCGATCTTTTCTGCTTTAGAATCTATAGTCCTATATAGTCACAACTATTCTCAATGCGCTTTTGCCAGGCTATTTTGATGCCTTGAGCGTAGAAGACCAGAGCGCACTTTGCTATGTATATATCTGTCGTTATTTTGAGACTAACGAACTTTTCTCGAAACGTTGCTGGTACTAACTGTATCGGTTTCGTAAACATTCAACAGGCAGCGATAAATGTTGATTTGTTCAATCTTTTTCTGTATGGAGAAATTCAATGACGCGTCATATGCTTCTAATGTATGTCACCGACCGAGGCTGCCTTCTTAATATGGTCTAAGAGAGACCAAAACCTTTTAGGGCAGATATGCATAAGGTTTGTCATTATAACAATACAATTTGCAATTTTTTCTGCTGCATTCGGTGGAATAAAAAAAAAACAGGAGGGAATTCAGCTAGTCGAGCAGTAATGAAATGCCATGTGCGACTATCAACGCATCCAGTCGGTATCAATAACTCTTACAACTAGGCTACACGAGAAACACGTCTAAATGATACCAACCTATAGTATATTTATACCTATATTTATGTAAAGGTTGACCACAATTTTGCTGTGCTCCATTTGTTTACTGACAAAAAGCATTACATTACACACACACACACTCACACACACACACACACACACACATATATATATATATATATATATATATATATATATATATATATATATATATCTGTACACATATATGTGTGTGTGTGAGAGAAAGAGAGAGAGAATTGAAGAATTATTAAAATTAAGATTTTCGATTTAATAAAAAAGTTTGACTTGTTCGTGGAGCTTAGATAAACAAGAAAAGAAGAACTTTTATAACTCCTACACACTATAAGTTTATATACACGTGAATATATTTTGCTATTATCAATATATTTTTCAGTATATATATATATATATATATATATATATATATATATATATATATATATATATATATATACTATGAAGATTACTCTCTCCTCAACAGATAAGATCCCGCTAACTATAGAGCTTTGCACTATAATTTGCCTCACTAATGAAGAATAAAACCAATATATATTTCTGCTGAAATGTATAGAATCTTTCTTCCATTTGGATCGAAATGTCTCACATGATTTTTATTGCAGACGATGTTTTAATTTTTTTTCAAATAATTAATAGCCATACGACGGCAGTTGTATTGCAGCTCAGTTTGTAAATATGATTAGACAAGCAAGTACTTCTTACTGAAAAGGCAACAAACCCACTGCCCTGTACAAGTTCTATGCAACTCTAATGTTTATGTGTCATGAGTAGGGCTAGGATAACAGCATATTCTTTTTATATTATATTCTCGGGTGTGTATACATTGATATCTTTTATGCTTTTATATAGAGCGGGGTGCTTCTCTGATGATTTACTGTGTCTAACTGTGTCGGATATATACACGAGAATCAAAACAATGAAAAAAATATGCTGTTGTCATAGCACTAGTTATGACTTTGCAATGGCTAGCTTTTCTTTTCTTTTTTTTAATATGGCTGATAGCATTTATCACTAGCTTCTCAAATCGCCTATAAACAACATCAATTGATTTTGCAAATATCGCATTATTACTAATCCGTTATCACACACCAAGGATGTAAATATGAAAGGACTACCAGGTACGCCCGTCGTTGGCGGAATTGAATTATGAGCATTGTCATTCCCATGTTTTTATTGTTATCGGAATCGGTGAAATTGCCCACTTTTCAATCAAATCGAGTGACCTACTGCGCTAGTTTGGGGACCCCTCTCGATACACCTGGAGGAAAGTTCCTATGACTCTCAGCACTGACTGACTGCTTAGCGTAACTCTTTGTGTGTTGTGATATAGATTGATTTAAAGTTAAAACGAAGACGTGAAGTATCATAGTGCAATTGTTATTTTATATGATTTCATTAAAGTTATTATAGTTAACTATAAATAATCTTTATTGTCCGTATTATTATTATTAATAATATTATTATTATTATAATTATTATCATTATAATCATTATCATCATCATTATTATTATCATTATTATTGTTATTATTATTATTATTATTATTATTATTATTATTATTATTATCATTATTAAGAAAATTTATGAACATCTAGAGAATAATGGTGTTTTTCCTGACGAACTAAAGGGGTGCCTGAAAGGCTTGAGAGGTACTAAACAGCAACTACTAATTGATAAAGCAATAATGCAGGATGCGAAGAAGAAGAAGAAGAAGAAGAAGAAGAAGAGAAATCTGAGCGTAGCACAGATCGATTACAGAAAAGCTTATGACATGGTTCCACATTCATGGATACGTGAAATACTATTGATGATAAAGGTTGCTGAGAATGTGGCAGGGCTTTTGAGGAAAAGTATTGCTCAATTGAAAACGGTGCTGACAGCAAACAGAGAGGAGATGGGGCAGGTTTGCATTAAACGTGGGATATTTCAAGGAGATTCGTTATCGCCACTTCTTTTTGCAATGAGAGTGATGCCACTGAGCATCCTCTTGAAGAGAGAAAAACTGGGGTATAACTTTGGATCTGGTGACAGACGCCTCAACCATCTACTGTTTATGGATGGTGTTAAAATATTCGGTAGAAATGAAAAGGAAATGGAGAAACTGGTAGAACATGTGGGACATACTCAGAAGACATTGGGATAGAGTTTGGGATTAGTAAATGTGCGGTGCTGGTGATGAAAAGAGGAGTAAAGGTTCATTCGAATGGAATAGTGCTGCCAAATGAAGTGCTGCTAAATGAAAGAAATAGAAGATACAGGATATAAGTATTTAGGAGTGTTGGAGGGTGTAGGCATCATGAACAGAGAAATGAAAGAACAAGTCAGTAAGGAGTATCATAGAAGAGTGAAACTAATTGCCAAGTCGAACTGTATGGAGGAAATCTAATGAAACCAGTAAATGCATGGGCAGTCAGTGTTTTGAGATGCAGTGCTGGAATTTTAGAATGGTCTGACAAGGATTTGCTTGCCATGGATATCAAAACAAGAAAAGATTTAGCAATGTTTGGTATATTTCACATTCGAAGTAGCGTAGCAAGGCTGTATCAAAAGAGGAAACATGGTGGGAGAGGATTGAAAAGTGTAAAAGATTGTGTTAGAACCGAGGAGATGTCGTTGAAGGAGCATGTGGTTAGAAGTGGGGAGTGGATGCTTAAGGTTGTGGCCAATGAAGTGGAAGTATGTGAGACCAAGTCTGATTATGTGAAACGTATGGATAGAGAAAGGGCAGAGGAACTGGCTAGGAAGAAAATGCATGGAAGGCTCTTCCAGGATATAGCAGAAGTGGCTGGTGAAAGATCATGACAATGGCTTAAAGCTGGGTATCTGGCTAAGAGTACTGAAGCTTTTGTTTGTACAGCACAAGAGCAGGCTTTAGGAACACGATTGTTCAAAAAAGTGGTTCTAGGAGAGAACATTGCTGCAGCATGCCGGATTTGTGGTAAGACCTCAGAATCAATTGCGGATCTTACAGCAGGGTGTAGTGGACTGACCCAGAGAGAGTACCGCAAAAGACACGATCGCATGGGACTCCGGATATATTGGGAGGTGTGTAAGAGTGCTGGGGTGAAGTGTGCTGGAAAATGGTTTGGAGGTGCCAGATGAAGTGAGAACAAGTGAGGATGGCAAGGTAGAGGTATCGTGGGACAAGCGTGTCATAACGAGCAAGCAATTGGAACATAATCGTCCGGATTTGGTCGTCATTGACAAGGTCTCAAAAAACTGACAGAGTGTAGATTTCTCAGTACCCTGGGGCAGGAATGTGAGAGAGAAGGAGAATGAGTAGTGGAGCAATTATGATCCATTGGCTTTGCAGATAAGGCGTACACACAAATAAACGGTCGTAGTTGGTACACTAGGAGTAGTATCAAGTCGTCTGGAAGGACAATTGAAAAACCTACAAATCCCCGATGTTTTAGGCGGCCTTCAAACCTCTGCAACTATAGGTACCACCAACATCCTTAGGAAAACCCTTCATCTTTGAAGCTCCTGGTTTGAAGCCGGGATTAAGGGAAATCATCTGGAAATGAATCCCATCCCTTTCCAGAGACACGTTCATAAGCGAAATCAGAATTTTTATTATTATTATTATTATTATTATTATTATTATTATTATTATTATTATTATTATTATTATTATTATTATTATTATTATTATTGGCTCACATGAAGTTTTCACACAAGTCAACAAACGATCTGATTGGAAACCTGTGGTGTTCTCTGGAGGCTGAGTGATAACCAGTCTCCCCAGACGTCCAGTTCTCACCACCTCCTTCGATAGCAATTACAAATGAATTTGCATCATCGCAAGATTCTCTTACCATTGATTTCTCGCCGGCAGTGGGCATTGTTTTTTTTATTATTATTACTATTATTATTATTATTTATTATTATTATTATTATTATTATTATTGTAATATAGTTATTTTTTAGATTTTTCCGTTAATACGTTCTTCTCTGTTTATTAACTACTAGTCTGAGTTCACGGCATTGTTTGGATGTGTGAAGGTGTGTGTTGAGCAAAAAAACATATAATAACAATAACAAAAAAAACAAGTAGTGGTAGACAGACAGGCTCGAACCTGTACCGCGAAGGGGGAAAAGAATGTGATAAAAACGTGACGTCTTTGCTGTTGTGTCCATCGCTAAACCGGAAGTGACGAATGATTTAATTAAGGGTAGTCAAACGAAAAGAGGAAATGACATTCGGAAATATCAGCGAAAAAAAGCGACCGACCCCTGTAGAAAAGCGGTCAGTTGAAAGTGAAGGAATTAATATTTGTTAGCCAATTCTGGGATATTTGTCGTCCGAAGGGTCGGCTTAAGAACGATACTGATCTCATGAAAATCCATCGCTTTTGTCGAAAGTTTTAGGCAGACATACAAACACACATACATACATTTATACAGACAGGTTAGACGTATATTATAGAAAATTATATTATTATTTTCGATTATTTGAATATTATTTTTATTTTTCATATATTATTTATTATTTGTTTATTATTTTAGTTTTATTTATTAATTATAAGTGGAAGTTCCCGGCGTTATCTACGTGTAAAGATGGTGTAGTAAGGACACCCCGGGGGTTAAAATAACAGTAGCGGGGGTGCTCGGGTGTATGTAGTTGATGTAGTAAGGTGCACTGGTGGTGTAAAAAAAGGTGGTAGTAGGCAGGCGGGAAGGCTAGAACCCGTAAGGGGAAGGAGGAAAAAAAACTTACGTCTTAGTCGATGTTTGCATCGCGCGAGGCGAAGTTCAGAATGGTAAATTAATGTAGTCAATCGAAAAGAGATAATGATTAGCAAAAAATAGCGACGCAAAAACTAACACCTCCTTGTATAGTTGAGGGTAAAGGAATTAATGATTTGGGTCAATGTATCGTCCTAAGGACGGGGGTTGCAAACGATACTGGTTTGGTCAGATTTTCACGCGTCTATCGGTAGTTTTTGGTAGACATACAAATGCACACACTTACACACACACACACACACACACACACATGTTGCCTTATATATAATAGACTAGCGGGGGTAGCCTCTGTTGCCCGGCTGTGTTGACGTGGTGTAGTGAGGCGTCAATACAACCAGAAAAAAATAGACGCGCCCTGGGCGGAGAGAGGTGTAAAAAACAGACAAAAATAAGTTTAACGGCAAAATATTTAAGGTTTGGTTTTAAAAGAAAAAAATCCATTACGTAAGCCTTGACATAAGAAAAAAAAAAGAAGTTGGTAGGCAGGCGCGAACCTATAGTGCGAAGGAGGAAAAGAAAGTGAAGTAAAACGAGCCGCTTAATCCCCGCGGCCAACATAACATACGAATTCGCTGCCGTTCAAATTAAGGCTACCCATTGCAAACGCGTATGATCACTTTGCAAAAATGTCGACGAAAAGGCGACCCCTCCTTGTACAAAACTACCCAGTTTTGGGTTATGGAATAAATATGTTGGACCAATTTTTCGATATTTGTCATCCAAGACATCGCGCTTTAAACTGATGATTATAACTCCATTTACACTATCGATAAATAAAACTCATAGATATATAATATTGTATATTGAAATGGTTTTAATACTAACACTTTATATTAAACGTATAAGTTAATTAATTTATAGTATACATTGAATTAATTAATGAATAATATAAAATGAATTACATTGAAACTATATAACTATTATTTATTAGGATAATAGAAAATAGGAACAATATAAGAGAAGTTAATGATAAAAAAACGGAGAAGATATATTTAAGTTTCTGTTAAAATAAAAATTAATTTTTAATATTTTTCGGAATATGTTACCGGATTATATAGCGAATTCATAAATTTCAATTAAATAAAATTATAGCTTTAGAATAAAGATATACATAGCATTATAATGTATGCAATACTACATTTCATTATTACAATAATAAGAACTTAATTATGTATAGTTTTAAATTCAGATTAACAATCAATTTAACACAACCGGAAATTAAAAACATTTTTTTAATTTCGTAAACATCTGTAATAGATTAAAATCTTTTTATATTATTTAGGGAAATAGGGATATATTAAGTATAAATAATAAAAATAAATATGATAGTTTTGTCACAATATGCCTAAATTAATGTAAATTGTTAATAAGTATATGTAGGTCTTAGTTACTTTATTTCTAATGAAAGAAAAAAATTTAAAGTATCTGCAGCTTCTCTTCCAATTTTCATACTTAGTTATAATTTTTAAACACATTTTATTTCTTTTGGGTGAATTGATTCTTGTTACTTCTTCTGCATAGTTAAGGGCAAACTAGATTCACGGATTGATATAATATTTAAGCGACTGATTTTGTGCTGCTAAACAGAAACTGTAAAGAATTGTAAGTTTCAACTGAATTAAAGTGATGGATTGTAAGATGGTCAACATTATGATATTTGTAATGTACACTTTTCTCATTCATTCATTATATGCTCTGTAATTGTATTGAGCGTCTTAAATAAGTATTGATATATATATATATATATATATATATAAAGGACATTTCCACAGGCATATATATATATATGTGTGTGTGTGTGTGTGTGCGTGTGTGTGTGTGTGTTTAATAAGATGGAACCACATACACATATTGTATGATTTCCACCCGCATATATAAAAAATGTTGCGATAATCATTAAAAAAAATAGCATTATATTTTCGGTTAAACCAATTGCTTACAAAAATGAACATGCATCAATTTCCCAGTCGTATCCTGCTAATATAAAATATGCTATTAAAGCAACGGTTGCTACTCAAAATCGAAGATTAATTCAGGATGAATACCTCGCACGAAATCGTCCAGGAAACAGAATTAAGAAATAAAAAATACACATAAATGGCAACGTATAAAGCCACAATAGCATTTAATGATTCGTCGATTATAAATTATAATAAAGACATAAAATGGCGACTGCTTGGTTGGAGATTTAAAAAATAAGAATATCACGCTATTCATTTGTAAAACGAGGTGAATATATGAACTTACATGTTCTTTGCAGAACTGGCAATAATTAGATGGCATGCAAAATGAAAGTAGATCACGTGATATTTTCGAAAAGAAGATGTCCAGTGCATTTCCGGTGTAACTTCGTTCCTTCAATTTGTAATTTGTTTCGTATTTAGAGATATGAACACGCCCATTTTAAAAGCCCACGTTCACTTTATGTAAGCGGGTGGTTATGTGCCACACCTTTAATCAACATGGCCCCTCTATCTTTTTTAGGCATTACTCACTGGACACAAATAGAGCACTCTCAGGTAAATTTTAATGTTTATTTAAGCACTAAGACATCACTTGCTAACGGCTCTTTCCATAACGAATGTCTGTTTAGAAAAGCCGACTGTCAACTTGATGGTTGTATTTTCAATTTCGTCTTTAGCAGAAAAATACGCATGTTTTTGTACATGTAAATATTTAGGGGACACACCAGGGCTAACTTGCACCCTCTTTAAAAAATACTCTCTAAATAAATTGTATACGAAATGATAATATAGAAGAGAATAGTTATAAATAAAAGTGTACGTTATAGTCTCTAAATCATTTTTAATCCATAATTGCAGTAACTAGAAGCTACAAAATGCGCATGTGCTACTTTATAATCTTAAACTAGAAAAATTACCATTAGGAATTACTAACGGATGTGCCCGGTTTTATCTGGGTGTTTGTGTGGTGTAGTAAGAAACCCCGGGGGAATAAAGACAAAACAACGCGGTGTCCGTTGCCCGGGTGTGTGTAGATTGTGTAGTAAGGAACCTCTGGGGGGTATAATAAGTGATAGGATCGGTAGGGGATCAAAACAACAGTAGGCCGAGGTGTTAAGAGAAAAAAGTGGTAGTAGGCAGACTCGAACCCATAACGCAAAAGGGGATATTAAGCGAATTTAATCCAACCGATACGATATCTTGCGATAATAGCGACGCAAAAATCGACCCTATCTTGTGGAAAGCTGGCTAGTTGATGGTAAAGGAATTATTTCTTGGCAAATTATTCGATATTTGTCGTCCGAGACGACGATCTTCAAGACAATACCGGTCTTGTCAGAGTCCGTCGCGTCTGTCGAAGACATACATACATACATACATACACACACACAAACCGACGATTGAGATTTAGATTATCGTTGGAATATGTATTATATTAACGAGGGTGACAGATGTTGGCATGTAATATATTTTCTGATAAACTTTCTCATACCATGAGATGCAAGCGAATTCGTACAAAAAAAGAGAACATTAACATATTAATCTCATGCAATTTTAATTACTTATACTGATATACTGATACGGATGTCTTCTTAGTTGTTTAAAAATGTAAGAATTAAAATACATTGAAAATAAAAGAGAAAGCTTGTTTGCTTTGAACATTGTTGGTAAATAAGTATGTGAGTATTTATGAGAGTTGGGATAGAAAAAAAAACGTAAAAGTGAAAGAAAATACGAACAACTACAAAAATCGGAGTAGGAATCTTCAAGAAATCTGTTTATTTTTTTAATATCATTCACATACAAATTAATTAACTAAAAGGATTTCTGATAAATACTCATAATATATGTTATACATTTTATAATTTCGGATGTACTACGCCATTTTGAATACATTTTCTTGTAGCAGTAAATCTTATATGTGTTATTTAATACGTGAATATCTTTTTCAAAAATACATAGATTTACTGCAGAATCGTAACACAAATTACGTCAGCGATTGTTCCTTTTGTTAATTTATTCTTACAATGCAGTTGTTCTGCATTACTGTCATCTTTCTGAACTACCAAAATGCTTAAGTTAACCAAAAATGGGCTTAAAATGACTATAATTCGACGTCGGACAGATGCGTGTTTAATAAAATTAAAAAAAAAACAAAAAACATTGTTGTTTAATGCAATTTCATTAATGTTATTGCGTGAATCCTTTCATAATTACAATTCTGTAATAATTTTAGTGATGCTTTCCAGCTGATACTCTAGGAACCCCCACGTTGCTTAACAAGAAAATGATTGAGAGCTGTTCTACTATTTTAAATATTCCATATCACATCTAAATCATTACTGAGTTCGTACGTAGTTCTAGTGGTTCGTAGACCGGAACACTGCCGGAAATCTTTAAGCAACATTAAATGGCGTCTTTATAACATTGGCAAACAATTTTCATTTAATAATGTCTTGCGAATGGGCATAGGAACTGTTTATTAATCCATTATCTCCGAGTAAAGACTGAATTTAGCATTTTTATGGTCAATAAACATCTGAAATTTATTTGAAAATAATTTTGACATGTTGATAAATTGAAATTACTGTGTAAGGTTCCTGACCAGAGATAGAAAACTAACATAAAACCAGTTGTTTATGTAGCTGATTAAATATTTGGATTATTTAAAGTTTCTCTTTCGCTGTAATTCTCTATACGATGGCGTCCTGCTACATCTGTCGATGTACGATCAAAAGAACTTTTCCTGGCATGTTCTTCCTCTTTGCTACAACCAATTATTATCACAGAAGGACTTTATCAGTCCTTCTCTACTCTACTTTTATTTTCAATGCGAGTGCTTGACGTACCTCAAAACTCTGGCCCTCCTGTTAAACATTCACGGCAAAAACTCATCTATTTATTGTTATAAATACACGAGTTGTTGCCGTGAAAGTTTAATTTTTATCCACTCCTTATTGTACGTAAAGCTAACCGAAATTGTCATAAACATTTTTCAAGAAGTGCAAATCTGTGGACGGCGATATAACGACATTGCTTCCTACCTGCTTAAAACGAAGTCGTTGTGATATTCTATGATTACAAGCTCTTATTGCCTCATCCGTTTAATAAAAAACAAGATTCTGCAAAGCTTTATCAATCGTCTGTAATCGGTTCAAAATTTTTTCTTTACTTCTCCCAAATAAATGAATTATTAGTTTAAAGTATATTTATGTATTAGTTTTAAAAATGCTGAGAGGCTAACGTTTAAAGTCATTGCTTTAGACAAAATGAAGCGAGTTTATATATTATTTAATTGGAATTTATTATTGAGATGAATATTATTTATTAATTTATTTATTGCAGACTATTATCCTCAATCTTTATTAGATGTTATTTCAGAATTTTGAACAAGTAAGTCTCTGACCAGCTTTGGGAAGGATTGAAACCGCCATAAATAAATTAATAAATAATATTTATCTCAACAATGAATTCAAATAAAATAATATATATATATATACCATGGGTACAGGTCTGTCCATGAAAGATCAGATAATAAATAAAAGTGAATTTATAAGACTAATAAATCCAACCTTGATCGCCCTCCGGGGCCCGTGGCGCAGTGGATAGATACGGTGAACTCCCATGCTTTCAGCTGATTATTGTCTGGAGATAGCGGTTTCAATCGTACCTAAAGCCGCCCAGAGGCTTCCTTGGCCAAAACATTGTGAGACGACAATAATTATGAATGGCAGTAATTGCTGAGAACGCAGTTAGGAGATTCAGACTTCCTATCCCGTTGCGGTTTGCGGTTACCACCTGAAGAAGACACCAGGAATAGTTGGCCGAAACGTCGTGAAACAACAACTAAGAAAGATGAGTAATAAGTTCGCAATAAATAAATCAATGAAGCGAGTTTGTCAAAAGGTGTGTTTTCTTCTTGAATACCTTCCTTCTGACCTACTAAATTTTGTTTTATGCCCCTATGCATTTCATCGTGTAAATGTTATTGCAAGTATATTAACGTTAGTGTGGGAGAAATCTCCGAGCAAAGGAGTTTTTAAATTATTGATTGTATTTCAGTCCTTGGCATGGTAGAGTAAACACAGTAGTATCAACATATGCGTTTTACTACAGGAAATGATATAAAAAGCTACATAAACTCGTATAAAATCATTTCATGGGTTTGGCAAGAATGATGTTAAAGAACTATCTATGAGAAATGGTTAGTTCGATTCTGCAATGGACTTTTTAGTGAAAAATGTTTCTAGTCCCTGCCGATCTAAATCATCGACGCAAATCATTACTCACCAAAATAAAAACCATTTGCATTCTCAAGATTTGCAAATTTAGTGTTGAAAATAAATTGCATAAACCCTATTCTGTTTCTTTACTTGTTGTATGCCCTCCTTCCAAAATAGAGAACGAACATGTTGATTAATCCAATACACAGGAGATACTGCCAAGTGTTCCTCAATGAAATTAAGTCTCCTGAACTGATTTAGAAAAGTGCCGAAAGTGAAATAAACCAGCTCTCCTGTTCAGCAACAAAAATAGCCACGCAAGAATCAGTCCGCATTGCTCGTTAGCAGTGCATCCAAATAATACTTCAGAAGGTGTACAAAAAAACAAATCCGAATTATTCCTAAGTTTGACAAAAAAAAGTCCGATGGTGAAAGATCTTCATTTTTTTTCGAATGTTTTATGGTTGTATTTTTTGTTTCTTCTGTTTAAGTGTGGATTTTCTACAGATACAAATGTAAAGAAAGAAATAATTCACATATGCGAAACACTAGTATTCTCTCAGCTAATTAGTTTATATTCTGATTAATGATAACTAGTCGGACACAGCGAACACAGACCTTAGATTATAATTGCACTCATAGAGATTATCAAAACGTTACTTTCACTTATTATAGTGTTGTTGGCGATGAGTCTGCGGCAGTCTTACAGAAGAACTCATCTAAAGCACTCGTATTTTTCTGTCTCCGCAATATTCGACTGACTTATTTTTGTTTTTACATTATTACGATTAATTTTTCCTTAAAGCTACTCCCCAAATCTTTCCTCGTGTTTTTCCTCTTGGATAGAGTTTATATGCCAAATATTTTGTGACTTCGATTTGTAGTTAGTTCGATCTTTGGCAATAGTAATACAAGCTGAAGTAATATTTGGTATTTTAATTCAACGTGAATAAAATAACTACAAAGGAGATATTGCCAAAGCTGCTGAAAATAAGTAAGACTCTCTCTATTGGGTTAAGTTAAGATTGAGTATTGTAGCCGAATCTGAGCTTGCACACCAAACAGTACTATATCTCTCGTTGAAAGGGTTAAAAATTCTAAAGTAATAAGTCATGCCCGGTCTACGGCGGTTTTACCCCTTTTCACATGGTGGCATGTTTGTCACCTTATGCTTATAGTAAACAAGCTCCCACAGGATGCTCTTCGATTAACTTATTTCCCATCGTAAATATACTACACCCGGCAGATAGCAGCAAAATCTACTTCTTCTCATTAGAAGTTTTTAGTTGCCGGTAAATTTCCTCCTGTAATCGTTTATTTCTTTGTGCTGCTTTCTTTTTAAATTCCCCTTTCTTCTTCATTTTTTGACGAGTGCAAAATAAAGTAATTTAAAATGTAATGTAAATTAGTATTTTCTGCACAATTCATCATAGTTTCCCCTTTAAAAATCTCAACTCTAATCATACTATCTCCTTACGCTTCAGCAGGAATATTCACGATATGATGCTGATAAGTGGTTGACAACAAGGACTGATAGCCTGGGGTTACTAAGTTCGAATCAACAAGAGCAGTTACTATCTTTAAGAGCATATCTGTGAAAATAGACCCCATCCTATCTGTTCATTCAATATGACCCTCCTTCCGCTAACATTATGTTGAGACATCAATGTTCACAATGGGGAATGGTTAACTCACTCAAAAAAGACATATGATGCGCGGAGGTTCGTCCACGATTTCTATATTGCTTATGACCTCACTCAGATTGTTTGCGAACCCATCCGTATGCCGGACACGGACGGTAAGTATGCAAATCCCCTAAATCTTTTCCTCACAACTTCCCTGGACTATTTCATCTTCCGTTCTATTTCTGCTGTGATCTTCCGACACCTCTGTTGTTTCTGTTAAAATAAAAACGAAATTTCCTCGGACGTACCTCTCCATCGTATAGTATATCGATACTCTATGGGTTACTTGGATAGCTTCGTACATTAATATAAGATTTACTTCTGCGTTCTATATTTAAAAAGTATGTATTCTCTATAGTACCGGACTTACGGTATTGTGAACTCGAGGTATAGATAGTTTTATACCTTCGAAAAAAATCTAGCAAAAACCTAACAGCCAGCCGTGGTCCTCAGAAATGTGCTGCTGCGATTGACACAGAAATAACCTTTTCCATTGCTTCCAACGTAACAGGTGTACTAAAACTAAATCCACTTTACGGACTGCAAGGAACCACTGTAAAAGAGTAATGAAGAACGTGAGAGTTGTATGCTCAGCCCGTCAGTTCAAAGTGTCTGAGCAGCAGCTGGTTCCCATCAGTTCTTGCAAATAGCAAACAGGATTCTGAACAGAAGCGTATGATTAATTCCAGCTATCATTAATGAACCTGAGGTAATCTCATCAGCATCAGACAAAGCCAAAGTCTTTTCCAATGACTTTGCTGCTAATTCTCTCCTATGCGACCAAGGCCGACAACCCCTGTATCAGAAAACACCGTATGCAACATACAAATATTTGTGCGTAATGTTGCCAAGCTAATCAAAAAACGTTATTCTAGTAAAGCAAATGACCCTGACTGCATTCCAATATAGTTCTAGGAAAGCATCACCCAGAACTGTTTAAGTGTTGTCGTAAAAAGAATTGCTTCCCAACACCCTGGAAAAGCTCATCACTATGGCATGTACTTAAGAATAAAGGCAATCAGTCATCTCCCTATCAGTAGAGACCAATAAGTCTCCTGTGCGTCATGAGTAAGTTACTGGATTATGTTAAATAGCGAAGGAGTCAACCACCTCAGCAAAAATAACGTTCCTAGTGGCATGCAATATGGTTACCGCTCTACTAGTTCTACAGCAGATGTGCCTACGGTTATATCTCATAGGATGAGCGAATCTTTCAGTGTATGCTTCCATTTCTAGGGCAATTGCTCTTGACATATCAAGGCCTTTGATAGGATATGGCATAAAAGTCTACTTAACAAGATCTCTACCTATGGTATAGCTGAAAATATCTTTTCAATTATTAAATCATTTCTCCCTGATAGGATCATAAGAGTAGTGGCTGGTGGGCAGAAATCAGAAGCTCATAATATTTATGCTTCAGTCCCGCAGGGTTTTTTTTTACACAGTAATCACCACTTATCAAGGCCCGGAAGCCACTCAGGGATAAGGGTTATTGCAAGTACATTACGTTAGTGTGGAGATTTGATGAAGTGTTTACTTAAGGGGGCGGTTCATTAGGAATTTGTTAACATTGGACTTGAAGTCATCCAAGTTGTAGTCCGGTGGGAAGCAGGCAGACGGAACAGAGTTCACAAGCGTGCAGTTCTAAGAAAAAAGCTTTGTTCATGGAATCCGCGTTTTGATTTAGGCACAGATATAGAGTGGGGGAAATTTTTCACAGTGGATTCAGCTAGACGGGTGTTTTTCGTGAAAGATTGGCGAGGGGGCCAGAGATTGGAGTTCAGACGAGCATCTGCCATGGAAATAACGATAAAACAAGGATAGGCTCGCAACGTCCCTTCTGTGGGAGAGAGGTTGCAGGGTAGAGAAAAGGACACCCCCCCACTAAGCCACGAAGTCTATTTTGTACTCTGTCAAGGCAGGATAGTCTGTTTTTAGCAGCTCCTGCCCAGATATGGCAAAAGTATTCCATCCTTGGACGTACTTGGCTTTTATATAGATAGAGTTACTTTCTTCCTGATCTACCTCAATCATCCTCCAAATCACATCCTTAGATCATTCGTAGACATATATGCTGATGGCACTACTATACATGGCATCCCATCAAAGACCGGCAACGAACAAATTCTCTAATCTTGAGCATGTGGCACAATGGGGGAAAATGGCCTGTTAATCTAAATTCATCTAAAACCAAGCTTCTATCTTTACATTATCAGCGTTCTGATCCCCATCTGGCATCAATTGAAATAGACGACTCTTGTCTTAGGGAGGTTCCATGTTTTGACAAGCTTCTCGGCTTGACCGTTACTACTGATCTGAAATGAAACATGTACATCAAATCCGTAGCTAAGTCTTCTGAAAAATTAGTGTGATTCTTCTATCGATCCAGTATCTATCTACCTGCTGGTGCAATTCTCTACCTATATAAGAGCCAAGTGCGTCCAAGGATGGAGTATTGTTGCCACATCTGTGCAGGAGGTGCTAGAAACTCTTATTCTGCCTTGGCAGCGTATAAATAGACTTGGTATCCTATTGGGGATGCCCTTTTATCTTCCCTTTAACTTTGTCTCACATGAGAGACGTTGCGAGCCTATCTCTGTTTTATCATTACTTTCCTTGCAAGTTCTCGTCTGTGCTCCAATTTAATGTCCCCTTTCGCTAAACCTTCACGAGAAACTAGCTGAAGACACTATCAATAATTTTCTCCACTCTTTATATGTGCCTACATCTATACATAGATTCTATGAACAAAGCTTCTTCCTTAGAACTGTACACTTCTGGAACTCTCTTCTGTTTGCCTGCTTTCCAGTTGACTACAATATGGCCAGTTCAACAAAAACAAGTTTTTGATGAACCGCCCCCCCAAGTAATCCAATATACCAAATTTACACTTCTAACGATTACTATGACATTGTCTATTTGATTACTGTACTCACTTTAACATTTACAATCGAGTGGCCGCTGAGCCTTGATAAATGGTTATTTATTTATGAAAGAAAAAAAACACTTTGTGTTAGAAAGTTTACATAGTTTCACGTGGTACCTCCCGTAAGTACACGATATTATTATAGAAAGAATTCTAATAAGTTTATAAAACTAATGCTAACAATTATCGATTAATTCATTCAAAATCAATGAATTTTTCCAAGGACAAAAGCAATGTTCTTTCTTAAGAGTAAATTAACTTAAAAGAAAACACCACAAGTTGTAATCAAATAACTAAAATATTTTATTCATAAAATATTAAATAGTAAATTTTATTTGAATATTTAACGCGTGTGTCCGTTCTAAATATCAAGGAAATATATTAATCTAAATTTTTTATTGAAAATAGATGAATTTCAGACTAATTTCGTTTATCATAAGTTATGTTCAAATTTGAATAAACACTGAATTCAACAGCAGTAATATTTGCTCAGTTCTATTGAAAATAAAAACCTCATTGAATTCGAAAAAGTAAACAACCGATAAATATTTGTGACGTGTAGAGTATGCATTAGGTTTGTATAAAATTGACAGTTTATTAAATTGATTCATATACGTTTGGGAGTTAGGAAGAATTACTATAAAACGACAACCAAGTGTAAGTGGGGGTCCAATGCTTTTTAAAATATTCATTTTAAGAAAACGATTTTAATATTATTATTTCTAAAGTAAAGAGGGCAACCGCAGCCAAATTTAGGACACTGGTCATATATGAGACAGATATATTTCTTGAAAATTTTGCATTTCTCGTTCAAGAGTTTATATACATAAATGCAAATAGAACAAAGAATTAAGAATTTGATGAATTAAACTTGGTTCATAAATAAAATATAAACGGAACATCGTAATATTTTGGATTCTTGGTGCTGTTCTCACTATGAGTGTTATTAAACCACGTTTGCTCGATGTAAGCTCCGCCCTTCTCGGAGTGTATCTTGTCGAACTCTGGAATTTGTCTCTTGCTCCATTATGCAATTGCAATTGTATCTTAATTGTTTACTGCATTAAGAATTGGACCTTCAATATCCAGAAGTGTGTTACATACAATTGAAATTTGCCAGTTACTGCATACACTATGTCACGGTTTGTTGCGAGTACGACTGGAAGAATCCCAAGTTCGACAAGATTCACCTGAACAAGGTCGCAGATTACATTGACTTAAATAACCATCAAGCTAAAAACAGTATACGGAAGATCCTACATAATACGTATAATCGATCCTCATCTTAAAAATATAAAAACCGACGGAAGTTTATTTAAACCACACATGGGTGTTTTTTTTTTAATATTGAATGTGTGACATATTTTCTGCAGTCACACAATATTTTCCACCTTTTGTGACTTCGTATATCACATCTTAATTTTACTTCCATATATTAAAGCACCAGCTAAATTGGAATAAAAATATATTTAATGGAAAAAAATGATTTAAATTTTTTACCCTGACCGAATCGCGGAATACCGATAGTTACTTTTTAATATTCTTCGGTGTTTATTTTTTGTTTTTATTTCTTATTTTTTTCTTAATTTTGATTCTCTTTGGGCACAAAAACTGAGTTTGATTAGTTGTGGAGGGCATTTAAAATTCTAATCCCCTTGAAATTAAGTTATCGTTTAATTCATCTGACATAAAATATCCGTAACTTCTCTTTTGGTGCCCGCTGGCTGTATTGTTTTCTTGACTCTTCACCAAGATAAACCAAAACGAAACAAGCAAAAATATTATAGAAAGAAATTTTTAAAATATGAAAATAACTTCGAATATCGAGAAAGAAATAGCAATCTGAAAGCAAATAAGGTTTTATATAAGCGGTTCCACCTCTCGTTCTGCATGTAAGTTGGTCGGTCAGTCACACTGAATGTTAAAACAGTGTTTTTTTTTTTGTCACGCTTAAGTTTAGATAGATATTCTGTTGATCTTTTCATATAATTTGAAATAGAAGTTTAGTTGATCCGCCCTACGTTGGGTTAAAATTAAATTGGGGTTTCTCAATCATGATAAGGTTTTATGAAAGAATTTTCGTCTTTCGTCCATACTTTAAATTGAAAAGCTATATACTTTGATTTCCAATGTTTAATTTAGAAATATAATTAATGATCGTCGTTTATAATTCAATCTTGAATGGCATTTTCACCACCCATACTTAAACATTAAATTAAATTCTTGTTGGTGTCCCACATTTATTTTTAAATAGAATTTTCACTGGTCCGCCCATCTTTGGATTATAGTAAAATTTCTGTTCATCAATTATGCTATTTTTGAAATATACTTTTTTTTGTCATCTACACATAAACTTTAAATGATATTAACTTTGGGCTGCCATACTTTAATTTGAAATAGAATTTTCGCTGATCTTGGAAAATTAGGTCTAAATGACATTTCGGCTTGCGATTTAAGTGTGAAATATTTTCATTCGTCATGCCCTTGAATATATTTTTGTTGATCTTACATAATAAATCATAAATGGAATTTTCGTCTCTCGTCCAGATATAAGCTTGAAAAGATATATCCGTTGCTTTGTCAGGCTAAGGTTTTAAATAAAATGCATGCATGACCACCACTGTTTTAATATTAACACCATGTTTGCGGGCAGACATAAGGCTGAATAGACACATCTATAAACTATTTGTTATTGTTTATTTATTAAAACTTTGCTCATTTAAATTAATTTATTTAATTTTTTGTTTGGTCCAACACTAGTAGGTAGGGAGACAATCAGAAATGTCGCTACGGAATATTCTAATTATAAATTCTGATTTCGGTTGTGTATATCTTTGGAATCGGAAAACAATTCTCTTATTTGTTCTCTTTTTAATATTTTTATTTACTCATATATTGTACATATACTTTTAATTTTAATTCTTAATTTTATGCAATACTAATTTGGTCGTTAACGGATTTGATCACCATTGGTTAGTGTTCACCACTAAATATGTTAAGTTTACTTAATTGATTCTGAAAGTAAATGAATAAATATATTTAAATACATTTTATGTCTAAGTCGTATTATTTGGATTATTCGGACAATTATGTTCATTGTAAATTTTTCGTCGTGGCAATCTTGATCTTTTTCAAACTAAAATGTCTCCTTACCAAACTTGAGAGTCTGCATAAAATTTCGAATAAACCCCTTCTCTGAATTTAGTGCGGTAGCATGCCGTCGTTCCGTGAGTAATAACCAAGTCTTAAATAATTTGCAATTGTCTTCTTAGTATCGAACACACTGGATGTATATATATATATATATATATATATATATATATATATATATATATATATATATATATATATATATATATATATATATAAGTTTAATTATTAAAGTTAAATTCTGTAAATCAAAATATATGCACATATATTTTAGTTAAGAAGTTCTTTGAAACAAGGAATATATAGAGAAAAGTTATATTTATTTCCTTAATCCATTTTTCTATGACTCTTACTTACCGTTCAAATACCATTTTCAATATATGTGCTAAAAAGCAAAATACTTGTTTATTCATAGCTGAACATTTTGCTAATTTCATTTTATTTCCTCTGATGATATGAGAAAAATGATGATACAAAAATCCATGAATTAAGGGAATAAACATAATTTGTCTCTGCATATTCCTTGTTTCAAACAATAACTTCTTAACTTAAATATATCTTTTGATTTACAGAATCTAGCTTTAATCATGCACCTTATATATTGCTCTATTTTTTTAAATATTCATCTTAACCTTTTTGGCTAGGGCCATCATGAAAGTATTATTTAAATATAATCTGACAGGATACGTCACTTGATCTCTAATCTGTGACTCTGTGTTTGCGTGCCTGTGGTAATAAATAGTGATCATTAGCAATAAATCTATGAATCTAGGAAGAAATATGTTAATTGCTATAAAATTAATACAAAAATTGTTCGCAAAGCATTTGGAAACACGGATGAAGCACGAATTAAAATCCAGTTTCCCTGAATGTTCAAGTTTCAATCATCAGTGCGTCTGATACTAAGCATTTAATTATGAATTACCTAAAAATTCTACTTCTTACCAGTTATGCCTGACGGAATAAGATCTTACAGATTTCTCAGTTCGACAGAAATAAACCCGAATTCGATGAAATACACCACACGAAGCTTAGAAGTTACATCGTCTGTAACGTTGTGAGAATAAAACTCACAATGATCAATACATACAAATTATCAATCCTCATCTCAAAATTAAGAAATATTTTCATTGGTTCCGCACTTTGCGGTAATTGCGCTATGTCCGGGTTTTGGCAACCATGCATATAAAGCACTTTTTTGTTGGCGCAATTACCCCAAAGTACGGTAGTATATTAACACAGTCTAGTATATTTTATAGTTGCCTTTTCTTTGAGTACTGTTTTCTGAGAGTAATGTCATATCTGCATCTATTAAAAAAAAATCCTACAGTATTGTTGGGGAGAAATATTTTTCTAAGATAAATTTTTTCACAGCTTTATTTTTCATTTATAATATAAAGTTCTCTATGAGCATTGTTTTCTTAACACATTCTTTTCTACGAATAATGTGTTCTATAGGCAATGTAATATGAGAGCACAATATTCTGAGACTAATTTATTTTTAATATATAAAAATATGCTAAATTTAGAATGATATATATATATAACACCTTTATTCGATAATGTATAATATACAGATGATTGATATGCCGTAAACAGACTCAAATATCACGACTGGGTTTTATTCTAGACGATCGCAATGGTAATTAAATTTTAGCAGCTGAAAACAGACACAATTGAAGCATATAAATAATTTAAGGGCAAACAACTATACAACATATAAGCTACAGTTAAAGAAATTATACAGCTATTTATAAAATATTTATTATTTACAATAATTTCAATATTTTCTCCGGGTCCCATATTTTTTTTTTTTTTTTTTACACAGTGATCACCACTTATCACGGCCCGGAAGCCACTCAGGGATAAGGGTTATTGCAAGTACATTAATTTAGTGAGGAGATTTGCTGAAGTGTTTACTTAAGGGGGCGGTTCATTAGGAATTTGTTAACATTGGACTTGAAGACATCCAAGTTGTAGTCCGGAGGGAAGCAGGCTGACGGAACAGAGGTCCACAGACTTGCAGTTCTAGGAAAGAAGCTTTGTTCATGGAATCCGCGTTTTGATTTAGGCACAGATAAAGAGTGGGGGAAATGTTTCACAGTGGATTCAGCTAGACGGGTGTTTTTCGTAAAAGATTGGCGAGGGGGTACCAGAGACTGGAGTTCAGACGAGCATCTGCCATGGAAATAACGATAAAACAAGGACAGGCTCGCAACGTCTCTTCTGTGGGAGAGAGGTTGCAGGGTAGAGAAAAGGGCATCCCCCACTAAGCCACGAAGTCTATTTTGTACTCTGTCAAGGCAGGATAGGCTGTTTTTAGCAGCTCCTGCCCAGATATGGCAACAGTATTCCATCCTTGGACGTACTTGGCTTTTATATAGATAGAGAATTGCATCAGTAGTGAGATATCTTCTGGAGCGGTAGAAGGATCCCACCATCTTTCCAGCGACCTTGGCAACAGACTTGATGTACGTGTTCCATTTCAGATCAGGAGTAAAGGTCAAACCCAGAAGCTTGTCAAAACACGGAGCCTCACCCAGACGAGAGCCATCCATCACAATTGATGCCAGCTGGGGATCAGAGCGTTGATGATGTAAGGATAGGAGTTTGGTTTTGGATGCATTAAAGGTAACCAGCCACATCTTCCCCCACTGAACCACGCGCTCGAGATCAGAGGATAGAGAATCAGAGAGAACTTTGTCATTTACAGCCTTTGATGTGTTGCCGTAGATGGTTGTGTCATCAGTATAGATGTCAACGAATGATTTAAGTATGTGTTTAGGGAGGTCATTGATGTAGATCAGGAAGAGAGTTGGGCCCAGGATTGACCCCTGGGGGACTCCAGCATTAATATATTAATACCAAACGATAAAATCGTGGTATTTACCCATGGCTACATCTAAAGAATTATACTATTTATTTTTCAATGTAGTTGAATGTCACATGTAAACGTAATAGGGTGTACAGTTATACCTCGCAGCATTCAAATTATGATATTTTGCATATCAATCATCCATGTATTACACAATATCGAATGAAGGTGTCTATATCATGATAAATTTAGCATATTTATTTATATATTAAAAATATATTAGTCCCAGAATATTGTGCTCTCATATTACATTGCCTATAGAATACATTATTCGTAGAAAGATTGTGTTAAGAAAACAATGCCCATAGAGGAGAACTTCGTATTACATATTAAACATAAAGCTTTGAAAAAAATTATCTTAGAAATTTTTTCTCCCCAACAATACTGTGAGAATCTTTTTTACAGATATGGCATTACTTACAGAAAACAATACTAAAAAAAAAGACTACTATAAAATATATTACCCCCAGAAACATGTTGACACCCAACGCTCCCCCGAAAAGTAACTATAAAATTAGTAATCATCTTTAACCATTTCATTATCTGTAAAAGTAGACAATACTTCATGTCCACTTCGTTTTATTCGCAATTTAAGAAAAGAACAATAAGGATATACACAATAAAATAATCATGTGACGAATACGTGCATGGAAAAATAACAATAGAGTTTAGTGCTTTATGTACGTTTTCTAACTTTTTTATTTCGTATACATTGATAAGATCAACGTGTAGTATCTGTTCTTCAGACGCGACACTTCAGTTTCTCGTTCTCTTTCAGTGGAGGAGAAATCCTTCACGACTGAGACAATTTTTTATTTTTGTACCTTTTCTCCACGTTAAAAAATGACCCTGGTGTCTAACTCTGTCCCATGGGGAGGCATTGTAAATAGGTACATTGATATTTACACATACAAATTATCAGAAATAGAATTAAAAGAGCGACACATGCTTGCTCCTAATTATGTCTACACTATATATGTTTTGATTAATTCTTTGACATTCGAAGGTTGTGAAAAAGCAACACAAGGCATTGCATGGCACATCACATAAAACTGAAAAGGGAAGTAATATACACTTATAGGACGAAATAAAAATAATATACAGAGAATCACGGTGGAAACAAAAAAGAATCAAACGAGCTGGGCAATACTCACCTACAAAGTAGATACGGTATAGATTTTAACACAATAGAGGGACGAATCTCTATAATATTCTGTTGGTACATTGATTTGGTAGTTCGTACGCACAATACATTTTCAAAAGCCAAATCGCTTTTTAAAAAAGTTAAATTCGCGAAATTTGGCTTTAAAAAGGCCAATCCGACAAGCATAGCCAAAAAGATGAAAGTGCCCTCTTTTTCATGAAGTCTCATTTTCGAATACAAACCTAATAATATATTATCATTCCTGTAAGTATGTAAGAAATAACTTGTAGTAATTTGGACGTGCAGCGGGTCTTTTACATAATAATGAACTCAGCGAAACTTTACATAAAAGAGAGAATATCAGAAAACACGCAATGTGAAATACAAATAGCTGTACGTGATATTGCCAAGCTAATCAAAAACATGGATTCCAGTAAAGCCACCGGCCCAGACGGTATTCCAATTATAGTACTCAAAAGACTTCAAACAGAACTAGCACAAATCCTTACAAAACTGTTTAAACGTTGTCTTAATGAGAATTGCTTCCCATCACCCTGGAAAATATCATCAGTATGCCCTGAATTTAAGAAATCACATGATCGCTCATCAACCTCGATGTACAGGCCAATAAGTCGCTTATGCGTCATGAGTAAGTTGCTGAAATCTGTGTTAAGTAGAGAAGTAATCAACCATCTTAGCAATAATAACCTTCTTAGTGACACGCAATATGGTGTCCGTTCTGTTAGATCTACAGCAGATGTGCTTACAGTTATATCTCAGAAGATTAGCGAATTCCTCGAGGGAGGCTATCTTTCTAGGCCAATTGCTCTTGTCATATCAAATGTTTTTGATAGAGTATGGCACAATTGTTTACTTTACAAGGTCTCCAGCTACGGTATAGCTTGAAATGTCTTCTCAATTATTAAATCATTTCTCTCTGATAGGTTCATGAGAGTAGTTGTTGATGGGCAGAAATCAGAAGCTCTCAGTATTAATGCTGGAGTCCTTCAGGGGTCAACCCTGGGCCCAACTATTTCCCTGATCTACAATTATGATCTTCAAAATCACATCCTGCTTAGACATTTATGCTGATGACACTACTATCTATGGTAGCACATCGAAGACCGTAAACGACCAAGTTCTCTCTGATTCTCTCTCCTCTGATCTTGACCAAATGGTACAATGGGGAAAGAGGTGACTTGTACTTTTAATGCATCTAAAACCAACCTTTTTTCTTTACATCATCTACGCTCTGACCCCCATCTGACATCAATTAAAATGAATGGCTCTCGTCTTGGGGAGGCCTAATGTTTTGACAAGCTTGTGGGCTTGACATTTACTCCTGGTCTTAAATGGAGCACATACATTAAATCCGATGCAAGGCCGCTGGAAAAATGGTGGGATCCTTCTATTGATCCAGTAGATGTCTCACTGCTGATGCAATTCTCAATCTCTATAAGAGCCAGGTGCGTCCTAGGATGGAGAACTTTTGCCACATTTGGGCAGGAGCTGCTAGAAAGGACTTATCCTGGCTTGATAGTGTTCAAACTAGACTTCGTAGCCTCGTAGGACATGTCCTTTTCTCTTCCATGCAATCTCTTTCTCACAGAAGAGATGTTGCGAGCCTGTTTCTGCTTTATCGTTATTTTCCTAGCAAGTGCTCGGCTGAGCTCAAATCTATGGCCCCCCCCTCGCCAAACTTTTACAAGAAACACCCGTCTAGCATAAAATACTATCACTAATTTTCCCCACTCTTTATCTGTGCCTAAAGCTAACCGTACATTCCATGAGCAAAGCTTCTTTCTTAGGACTGCACGCTTGTGTAATTGTCTTCCGTTTTCTTACTTTCCAGCTGACTGCAATAGGGTTGTCTTTAAGTCTAACGTAAACAAGTTTTTGATGAGCCGTTCCAGAGCAGTTAACAAAGTTACCGAATTCCCATTACTAACGATTACTATATTGCCCAATTTCTACTGTACACTCTTTAACCTTATCCTTGAGTGACATCTTGGCCTTGATGCGTAGTGGTGCTTATGTAAAAAATAATTTAAAAAATAATGCTTTCAAGATTGGTTTAACCCTTTTCATTTAACTGTGAACTTTTAGAGGTAACGTATCGACTTTTATCCCCTAGGAGCTAAAATATGTGTGAGCATTTCAAAGGGTTTCCTAAGGCAGTAAAATATAATGAACACTTTATTATTTACTTTGAATATCATAATTTAATAATTAAATAATTAACTTGGACCTAGAAATCCCGGTTCACTGTCCCTTACTGTCATGTTAAAAATAAATATTGTTCTTATAAATAAATACATCTGTGTTTGTTTATTTATACTTTCCAGGAAAAAAATAAAAGGCTTAAATTTTCTCAATTCCGATTAATCGTCACAACACTAATATATATATATATATATATATATATATATATATATATATATATATATATATATATATATATATGAGCATGGGTGCTCGGCGTTGCCCGGATATTTGGACATGTATGTTGAGCAAAAAAAAAGTGGTCAATTTTTTAAACTTTGACCCCTATTATGACCTGTTAAAATTTATTGGTTTGGGTTCAAATAAAGTTATTAAGTTAGATCCATGTGCTATGAACCTATATCTAAAATGTCAAGTGTTTAAACAAAAAATTGTCGGAGGAGTTTGGGAGAGTTCTCAAAGGTCAAATCATTAAACTTTGACGACTTAACAGCCACATTTCTGACAGAAAACAGATCACATCGATTTCCCCAAATCTCAGTACCATGTATAATAAATTTCGAGTTTGTAGACTTAAAATTGACAGAGTTATTGAGTAAGGAAATGTACACACACAGACACACACAGAGATACTTTCACTTATATATATATATATATATATATATATATATATATATATATATATATATATATATATTACAAGGGGGTCATCACTTATCAAGGCCCGGAAGCCACTCAGTGATAAGGGTTATTGCATGTACAGTACGTTGTACGTTAGTGTTGAGTTTCATAAAGTGTCTACTTAAGGGGGCGGTTCATCAGGAATTTGTTGACGTTGGATTTGAAGACATCCAAGTTGTAGTCAGGTGGGAAACAGGTAGACGGACCAGAGTTCCACTGGCGTGCTGTTCTAAGAAAGAAGCTGGGTTCATGGAATTTATGTTTATTTTGGGGGTACAGATAAAGTGTGGGGGAAATTTTTCACAGTGGATTCAGCTAGACGGGTGTTTTTCGTAAAAGATTGGCGAGGGGGTGCAGAGATTGGAGCTCAGACGAGCACTTGCCATGGAAATAACGGTAAAATAAAGACAGGCTCGCAACGTCTCTTCTGTGGGAGAGAGGTGGCAGAGAAGAACAAAGGGCATCCCCCACTATGCCACGAAATCTATTTTATACTCTGTCAAGGCAGGATAGGCTGTTTTTAGCAGATCCTGCCCAGATATAGCAGTAGTATTCCATCGTTGGAGGTATTTGGCTTTTATACAGATAGAGAATTGCATCAGTAGTGAGATATCTTCTGGAGCGGTAGAAGGTACCCACCATCTTTCCAGCGACCCTTGCAACAGACTTGATGTACGTGTTCCATTTCATATCAGGAGTAAAGGTCAAACCCAGAAGCTTGTCAAAACATTGAGCTTCTCCTAGGCGAGAGCCATCCTTTACAATTGATGCCAGATGGGGATCAGAGTGTTGATGGTGTAAAGATAGGAGCTTGGTTTTAGATGCATTAAAGGTAACCAGCCACGTCTTCCCCCACTGAACTACACGCTCGAGATCAGAAGAGAGAGAATCAGAGAGACCTTTGTCATTTACAGCCTTGAATGTGTTGCCGTAGATGGTCGTGTCATCAGCATAGATGTCAACGAATGATTTAAGTATGTGTTTAGGGAGATCATTGATGTAGATCAGGAAGAGAGTTGGGCCCAGTATGAACCCCTGAGGGACTCCAGCATTAATACTGCAGGCCTTTGATTTTTGTCCATCGACCACTACTCTTATGAGCTTATTAGAGAGACATGAGTTAATTATTGAAAAAACATTTCCAGTCATACCGTAGCTGGAAATCATGTGAAGTACGCCTTTATGCCATACCTTGTCGAAGTTAGCCTTTGTCGAGAGATTCGCTAATCCTATGAGATATAACCGTTAGCACATCTCTCTCTTTATATATATATATATATATATATATATATATATATATATATAGTAATATGTAGTAATAAATGGTGATAAGTTGTAAGATTATATATCCAAAAACAAACAGAGGTTCCAAAACCATATTAGAACTGATCCCAAGATCCCGTGGCATAATGGATAAAATATTTAATACATTTAGTTTTATGTTACACGCTTCAGAGGGTAAGAATTCAAGCATCATTTCAAGCGATACTTAAAATCCAATTACGAATTATATACGTATTCTACCCAGTCATGACTTACGAAAAATAAAGATTCCATGTGAAATTCCCTGGTGATTCCTAAGGTCGACAAATGATTGCTGTTTGGCAAAGGGAATTCAGATTTCAGTAATATACGCTTGAGAAAGTAGAAGCCTACATGGACTAGAGCATTGTGCAAATAACAATCAAGACGAGAAATATTAATAATCATAAATTATTTTCTCAAAAATTCTAAAACAAAAGACATGTATATTTCCACAACTAATTTGTTTACAAGAATAAAATTACGGTATTCGTAATATATATCGTCATAAGAAGTTATATGAAGACGTTGGAAAAGGATTACTTTTTTAATACACGAGCAAACAGTTCAGAAGAGATATTTGATTTGATGCGATCGCTATATAATTTGATTTCTTTAGATGCTATTTGTTGTATACTTTGAGGCAATAAAATAAATTATAAAACAATTCTTAGTTATGGGACTGATATATGTTTAAATAATTGAATTTATTTGTACATAAAAACTATGAATTTCAAGTCACTTACCAAGTATTATACGTTTACTAAGTTTTGTTGTGTAAGTCGTTGCTATCGTTTCATGAATAATTAATTCAGTATTTTTCTCTTTCTACAGTGAAAAACTATGTGTAACTTAGTCCATTAATTAGAGCAAATCTCATCGAAAGTAAGAATAAAAATGACCAATATCAAAATATTGGACGAGAAAATACAGAAAGAATAGGAGAAAAAGTATTTAGTGAGGAGAAATTAAGTAATTAAGTTTATATATATATATATATATATGGATGTTTATATATATGTATATATATGTTTATATATATATATATATATTTATGAATTTATATATATATATATATATATATTTATATATATGGATGTTTATATATATATGTATATATATATGTTTTTATATATATTTATGAATTTATATATATATATATATATGTGTGTGTGTGTGTGTGTTCATTAAGCATAAGCCTGGCGAATTCTCATAAGAATGACACGCAGAATAGTCTGTGTAGTTTAGTTGGCATACATATTTTCATAACTTACTACTATAATTATGTATATATCTTGATTAATTTAATTGGTTTTGCGCACTTACATTTGTCTGATATATACAAATATTTTGGAGCTCGCGGGATGACTCAGTGCATCACATATTTTAACATGTGCGTGTGTCTAGATGAATGTCTGTGCGTATATATATATATATATATATATATATATATATACATACATATATATATACATATATATATATATATATATATATATATATATAAAGATATTGAAACGGCAAGATGTCACTGTGTTCTATCACGCATTTTTCCTGTGAGATAATCTTTCATGTTAGTCAAGGATATAATTCCTAAAACGATGTCTGTAAGCACTGAAACTCTTTTCCTGAAGCGAGAGAAAATGAGTCGATATCCACACATGTCGGTCTCCAATTAACTCCCGTATTTTATTCCGATTAGATGAATAAATTTTAGCTTGTAATAAAAACAAGACACATTATTAGATTTGATAATGTTTTATTCAGCTCGAAGATCAAGTTGAATCGCATACAATGCATAGACTAATTAAGTTAGGCATAATGTACGTAAGAATGGCGGAAGAACATTAATTAATTGACTTTTACGTCGCTGAACTATACAGTATTATTCTTAAGCTAAGTGAGTTCACATTTCTTTCCTGTCGGATTAATCATAAATACAGTCATGCATGTATACATATGAGCATACATATATACATATATGCATATATATACCCACACATACACACATATATGTGTGTGTTTGTGGGTTATTAGTTTGCTATTTCCTTGATGTTAATCCAACTAAACTCTAGCTCCAATGTCAATAAGGTAACGGTTTATAACCTGATCAGCTCTATTATAGTACAGTATTTTTATTTATTAATGCAATAATTCTGGTTACATATGTACATATATATTTCAGCTGCAACTTTCTTTCAAGTACATATTCGTCATTTTCGAATATACTTGAAAGATAAACAAAATGTTGCTTACCTGAAATCATATACTATACATATGTATTCATATGTGCAGAGAGAGAGAGAGAGAGGGAGAGAGAGGGCAGATATCACTTGCATTGACTTTGGTAGTGTATAAATTAACAAGTATTAATCCACCGTTTAAGGCCAGCGTATAGTAACATTTACTCAAATATATTGCAAGGATCAACTCAGCTAAATGTTTGAGTATTTAGATAAAGGGTGCTAATTATTTAAGAAATGTATTCATGTATTTTCTTACTATTTCTGAATATATCCTCTTATTTTTATCCCCATGTACAATATTTTGATTGCAGAAATTTCCTCTAGACCAAAGTGTCGTATTGTAGTTTGAAGAACCGGTGCCACATTCAAATTTATTATGTATAAACTATTAGCCACTATCTTATGTAACTTTAGAAAAAACATTTTAGACACATTTATTGATTATAATAAAATCGTATATTTATTCCTAGGAGCAACACTATCACAATCGCAGCATCTTTGCCGTAAGCAACACAGTCACAATCGCAGCATTCTTATTTTCCCTCTAAATATTAAGTCCTCCTACCGCCCCCAGCGAGACCGGGAGGAAATATACACATTCTATATATTCTTACACCCTTCGTAACTGGATCGTAAACTCATAAACATAACACTATCTTTCTATCACCCGTTTCAAAAATAATAAATATTCTCTTCTTAAATTCCGCTCATTCACCTAGGCTGAGAGCTGACAATACGATTATTCCAAAATCTATTTCTTAATGCATAACAAACGCTGAAAAACTTTCCAAATATGGCGGCACTCTCTACAAGAGACAACCGTTAAAAATAAAATACAAACATAATAACCGCTCATAAATAAAAAAATTAAATACTGGTAACCGTACATTTACCTATGCATACATTACCAACACGCCATTATACCCCACATAAAAAAACTGAAAAAATATGTACAGGTATCATTGTTTACTCTTCAAGTTCAAAGCAGCTTAGTGAACCTTACACGATGCTATTTTTTGTTTTCTTTTACTTTCTTTTTTAAGGAGGCGTTTGTTATTTTTTTAATACTTTCTTTACGATCATTTTTAATGTTGCCAATTCAAATTTCTTACATATCTTCCTAGGATTAGTTAGATTTCAATCATGTTACTTATTTTGTCCGTACATGTTTTCGACTATGAGAGAGACAAATAGAGTGTGCGAGATAAATAGAGCGCACGAGCGGCGGAGAAAAAAAAGAAAGAGAGTTGGAAAGAATATACGAATAAAGAGAGAGAGGGGGATGGATACAGGGAAATAAAAATTAGTGCAGATATTGTTCTCTGTGAAATGTTTTTTTCTCTTCGGCATAAAAAATGTAAAAAGTAGGCGGGAAAGAGATAGGGAAAGCGTGAGCAAGCCAAGGAGTGAGAATACGAGAGAGAGAGAGAGAGAGAGAGAGAAAGTTACGAAGAATATATACAGAAAGAGAATAGTGGGGAGAGAGAGAGCGAGGAAATAAACACGGGTGTAGATATTGTTAGCAGTGTTCTTTTTAAGCTAAAGAATAAACAACAAACCATTCATGACGTTATCATTATCTACAATGTTTTTATTTTTTCTCTCTCGCTCTTTCTCTATTTATCTCTTTCTCCTTCTCTACCTCACTCTTTTTCTCTGGATATATTCTTCCCAAATCTCTCTACCAGTCTCTCTCTCTTTCTCTCTCTCTCTCTCTCTCACACACACACACACACATATATATATCGCTCGTTTTTTACATTTTCATTCCGAAAGAAAAAAAAAACATTTTACAGAGAACAATATCTACATCAGTTTTTATTTACTTCTCTCTCCCTCTCTCTCCCTCTCTCTCTCTTTCTCTCTCTATCTCTCTCTACTATTCTCTATATCGCCCTCTCTCTGTCTGTATATTCTTCCCAACTCTATCTCTCACTCATACTCTCTCGCTCTCTTTCTCTCTCGCCTTTTAGATGTCTTTTTCTGTCGAAATAACAAAGAAACATTCTACGGTCCCATCGTTATCTAGACCAGTTTTTATTTCCTCTCTCTCTTTCTCTCTCTCTCTCTCTCTCGCTATCTCTCTCTCTCTCTCGCTCTTCATTTTCTCTCTCTCACCCGCTCGCTTTTAACATTTCTTCTTCTGCCGAAAAGAAAAAAACAAACATTTTACGGCGTCAATACTGCCTACATCAGTTTTTATTACATTTCTCTCTCTTGCTCTCTCTCCCTCTCGCTCTCCCTCTCTCTGTATATATATATATATATATATATATATATGTTATCCTCTCTCTCTCTCTTTTACTCTCTCGCTCGCTCGTTTGTATCACTTGCTTGCTCGATTGCTCGCTTTTCCATTTTTATCTACCGAAAAAAAACAAAATAAACATTTTACGGCGTCAACATTGTCTACAAAAGTGTGTATCACCTCTCTCTCTCTCTCTCTTTCTCTTTTTTCGTTCTCCCTCTTTGTCTTTCTCTCTCTCTCTCCTTCTGCATATATTCTTCCTCACTCTTCTTTACTCTCACACACACTCTCTCTCTCTCTCTCTCTCTCTCTCTCTCTGACTCTTTCGCATTCTATCTCTCACTCCGATTATTATGTATCTTACCTGTTTCTGTGTCCGTGTTCCCGTTTTACAATGCGGCTTGCTACGATCAATTGCTATGAAAAAAGCAAAAACATTCCGCCTTTCCTTACTTACACAACAACTATAAGAGCTGAGAATAACAGTTTGCAAATAAATAAATAAATACATAAACTATTTTGTTTTTGTTTTTGTGAACTCACAGATGTTTTTCTTTAATGAAAAAAATGTTTGCCACAATTACTACTTAAATAAATAATTTTGTGTTTTTGGTGGGGAGGGGGCAATTACACAAACTGAGCAACACCTGTCCGAATATTTTGTCATGTTTTTTTTGTAATTACGTTACATTGGAATAGAATAATGGTGTGTATGTGTTCAACTTGAAATTTTGCTGTTAATTACTTATTTATATGGGAGTCATGATTTATCATGGAAGGCAAGTGTAAGGTACTGACCGATACAGTATATTAATTGTAATTGCTGGAGAATGGTTTTTATTAGACTTGAGGATAAACATATTGTTGTTATCTGGAAAGCAGGTCAGCAGAATAGAGTAACACAGTCGGGGAGTTATAGGAAACAGCTTTGTTCGTGGAAGTTATGGTAATATTTAGGCACAGAAAGACAGTGAGGGAAAATGTTGATGGTTGTTGTAGCTAGACGCGTGTTTTTTCGTGAAAGTTTCAAAGGAGGGCATAGATAAAAGCTCAGACCAGCACATGCCATAAAAATAAGGATACATCACTGATAGCACGCAATACATCAGTTGTGGGAGAGAAGCAGCAGGGAATAAAGTTATCACCCACTAGGATTTGAAACCGGCATTGAACTTTCTCTAGGAAGGATAGGGTATCGACTAACCATTTTAGGACGTGTCTGGCTATTATACAGAGAGAGTTTCGTTAGCAGTTAGATACAAGCTCGAACAGTAAAATGCCGCAAGCATTTTTCCTGATAACATATTTGATGTGAATATATATATATATATCAACTAAATAATATATATATATATATATATATATATATAGTCATTCACATATATATGATATATATATATATTTATATATGATATATATCTATAATATAAAGCTGAATGTATGTGTGTGTGCGTGTGTGTGTGATCACGAATAGGCTCCTATATGGTTGACTATTTTCAAAAACTGATTACATAAAATGATACAAGATGTATCGAGGATCAGGAATGGGTGTGTTTGATCTGGCAGAACGGTGGTTCATAAAAAGTGTGGGGTCTGCGTTCGCGCCTGGTCCACAAAGTACGGAAATAAAAAATGAAAAAAAAAAACGTTTACAAGGGTTTTTGATGTAGATGTACATAAGAATATTTTAATAAGTATGTTTCAACTTAAATAGGGATGGTATAATAAAATTGTGGGGTCTGCGTTCGCGCCTGTACTCCATGGAAATATGGCAAAACTTTAATAAAGACTTTTCATATCTATCTGCGTAAGTATACTTTGATAATTATGTTTCAGTTTGAAGAAATATGATATAATAAAATTATTGGGTGTTCGTTCGCGCCTGACCTCCATAGAATGTAAATATGTCACAAAGTTATACAAGGTTTTTTAAAAGGGGTGAGCGTCCAAAATAAAACCTTAACTTTAATCTAAATTACCGTCAGCTTTTATTTATTTTTTGTGTTGAATCATATTGTGTTGAATAAATTCACCTCATAAATTCACGTTCTTATTAAAGTGAAAGCCCCCCCAAATAGTCGAAACTTTAGACAATTCTCAGCCCAAATTTTGCATAAATCTGTTTTTCCCTTATGCACTTGCACGTGGAACTCTTTCGAAAATAGATAAATAGATAAATAATAAAAAATAAGAACGTTACTTGTTATCGTGTCAAAAGAAGGAAAAAAATCCCGCTCACGTGATTACGTGTCTTTTTAAAAACATTTACATAAACTTTCATATTTATTTATATATCAGTCTAAGCTTTTTTGTCAGTGTACTAGAAGGAATTCAGTTGATTACAACCCTTGCTTTGTTTTCTTTACATTACAATAGTATAACCCTGAATCCGACGTAATAATACAATCCTAGATTTAATTCTAGGAGTGACATCATTAGGATCGCAAAGATATACACTGGAAGTAGGTGTTACTTATCTCTCTAAGCATAAAGTATTACTTTCGCTCCCAGTCGACACCGGGTGCCGTTCTGGATTTGGGGCATATGTAAATCACCATCGTAATTTCTTTGCTTTATAATATAAGCTTTCCTTATCCCGTTCCCCAAATTAATGATCTCTCCGTCCTCAAATCTAACCAATTCTCATTGATGGCGACCAAACCATTCGTCCATTTCAGAATGGCAATCCTAATTCAATTACGAACGCACCAGCGATTAAAAAACATGGCTTACTTCTACCCGACGTCGTCTTACAAATAATTACATCAGGACAATTTGACGATAACACCTTCTTAAATAGACTAAACGAACATAATTTACTTTTTTGGCAGTGGGAACATTTTTTCTTACGGAATCCGACATGTTAATTTGGGGGGGGGGGGCTAGAAGTCTACATATTTTATCCGTCGAATGTTATATAAACACTGGAATCGATAAACTAAACGACCACAATATAACATTTTTTTTTGTGGAGGGGTACTTTTCTTCTTAGCAGCTACATGTTTTTATATGTGTCCAGTTCATCACGTAAATTAAACTAAACAAACACAGTTTTCTTCTTTTTTTATTTATTGATAAGAAAAAATGTTTAATGCCACTTATATTTTTTTCGAAATTACATACTGTAATTACGCGTTATAATTTGCGATTATCAATGAGACGTACATCATGTGTTATTTTTTAGTTTACTTTCTTAACGTGGTATACGAGCATTTCTATGAAAGGAGAGAAAAACACCTGTTTTTTGTTTTATTTATGAGCGTACCTTTCTATAAATATGTAGTTATATATTATTAAAAAAAATGTAAAACTATATTACTTTCGTAAAGAGTTGACTGCACCAACAGTTTATGAAAATAATATATTTTTTTCATTTACTTTAATGAAAAGCTCATATTTATCTTATTGACCGCAGCATTATTACATATATATTATTAAGTAAAAGACGTTACTATTTTCCATAAAGTGGTTTTAAGACACGCGTCGTTTCCCTTTAATTTTAGGTTCCGTTTTTGCTGTTTACATAAATTTGATTCGCGTTCATTATTTATGTGTCTCGGTCTTGTTGGCATTTTCTAAATGTATAATCTTTTAGTATTTATAGCGATGTGGGTCTTGGCAATAATCTGATTGTGCAGTATAGTTATAAAAATGTCAGGAAAACAGAAAACGAATATCTACAAACAATAGATTTTTTTTTTCATTTTCTACTTGTTGGTAATGTCACGTGTAAAAAAAGTTTATCATCAATGAATTCGCCATTGTCAACTTACTTAGCTAATCATGCGTGCCGTTAATTTTAGGTCTTATACGCGAATTTGTAGCTAATAATACAGTACAAATAATAGAATTAGTTGAATTATCTGTCTAAATCAGAATATGCTTTGCAATGAGATTAACGAGAGTTTCTTAAGAAGGTGCGTTGAATAATCTATTCTTCAGAAGAAACATTGGAGTATTAACCTTATGCAGTTTCCGTAGGAGACTATTTGCATTTCTTTTTATGTCAATCGTATTTTTTGTACTAAATACTATATATACTTTTTTTTCGTTCAAATGAAGTTGTTTGTTAAAAAAAACAATTTTCTGAAACACCTTTCTTTGTAATTGAACGTAAGTTGACAAAATATTGAAACTTAATTTGTAATATTGGACTTGAAATCAACTATCTTGTAGTGTGTCGGGCAGTGTCCTGTGGTAATGTTTTCCATATACGGTAAGCAACATTGCACATGGAATTTCCGTTAAGATTTACAAACACATAGGAAGAAAGGAACATAATTTACAGTGGTCGAAGTAACAGTTATTGTTCTGAATGTTTAAAAAGGAAAACACTATTTAGTCTAGCAGTACCAGGAAAATGCGATAGCGTAGAAAGAGACTAGTAACAGCTTTTTTTCGAAATATATAAATGTAGTTATGCTTTCCTTCATTGTTTGATATTTTATTCTCATATTTTCTCTTTATACCTTCTCTTTGCGAAGTCGTCCATCTCGGAACACTGTGGAATAAACGATGAAAAAAAAGCAAGAAACATTTTTGGTTCGCTTGGGGAAACTCCGTCATAAGCACTTTGGATACTTCAGAAAATGTATGCTTATAAGATCATATAATGTACATGTGTTTTGGAGTGGAAGAAGTGGTTCAAAGAGACGCAAAGCGAGGTGGAAGGTGGAGTCAAAAGTGAACAGCCCTTGGCAAGCAAGACTGAGGTCAACGTGGAGCGGCTGTGGCAGCTGGCGGATGGCGATCATCGGTTGACTTTTCAAATGATCAGTTGGGCATATAAAATGACAATAGTTGGGAGATTATAACCAGGATTTGAGTATGCAGAAAATCTGCTCACAACTGGTGCCAGCAACTCAATAAAGATCAGAAAGGGGCGCCTACTGCAGGTGCGTGAGGCTATTCTTAAGCAACTTCAAACTGAACAATATTTGCTTTGTAAAAGCATTACAAAGAAAAACATTGGCGTTTCTGTTTCTGGATGTCTTAAGCGAAAATAAACAAATAAACAAACGTGTTTCTATATGTAAAGGGGCGGGGTACATGAGGTACTTTATCATATTCAGATAAAATATCTCTTTTGCAAATGAGAGACTTTATTAATTCATTTTAATATAGTCTTAGGAGTAGAGTGTTATTTTGATTTATGGATAACATATAATGTCGCATAAGTAGCCTCTGTATTCTGTTTAAAAACACAAGATATTTGTGAGGAAAACTTACTTTAGAGCATATATTTATATATATACTAGCATTGATATCCAGCTGTGTCAGGATCGACATGAAATTCGGTTTGGCATCACCTGCTATACTGAGAATATTGAGCAGTTTTTAATTATTATATCTCAACTCTATCGTTGTCCCAACAGATATTCTAAAAAATAATGAACGAATGAAAACACGAAAATCCCCTTTTATGCTCCCCCAGTCTAGAAAGATGTATTTTACGGTTTGTTAAAAAAATGTAAATAATTCAGATTCAAAAATACCAAAGTAGAATTTGTGTTAACCGAAATACACGTTTTTATGTTATAAAAATGATGAGTTATGACTTACTATGTTATTTTAAGGAAAAAAAAAATAGTAGTTTTGATGTAAAAAAATGTGAAGAAAAAAACGGGCAAAAAAACGTAAATTAATATTTTTTGTTTATTAAAGAAAGAATCAAAGTTAGATTGAAGTGTGTGTTTATTTTAAAATAAAACTCCACTGGACCACAACGTTAATTGCAAAATCACGGAATTCATTTTATTTGAACAAATTCCAAAAATAATCCTTGAAAGTTTGTGTGAATTATTTTTAGTTTGATTATCCGCCGAAAATACAACAAACCAGCAAAAAGAACAAAGTTAGCGTCCTGGGATAATAACTCAAACGGTTTTATAAAAAAAATCGATGTCGGTAAAAATAAATTTAAAATAAATGTTATCAATATAAATCAAATTTAAATAATAAACTTCAATAGAACACCGAAAACAATTCCCTCACTATAAACAATAAATAATGCAGCACTATTTAATAAAATCGATTTTCCTTAATGTTATATGCAAATGACGTCACCTCTTAATCGTATATTTTGCAAGAAACATTATATATAGGAATGGATGAAATAATAATGTAATATACCTTTTGTATATATAAATCAAATTGTGAACAAACAAACAAACAGACAGGAATACGAAATTATATATGTATATGTATATATATATATATATATATATATATATATATATGGATGTATATATAAGAGTAAATATTTAATAAAACATGTTAAAAACACTTTGAAAAAGAGTTGAAAACGTATTTAATCTGAAAAGGATACACTTGATTAGTCCTTAATCCGCGGGGTTTTAAAGAAATACTTTCTTTCTCATCAGGGTAAGAATTAGCAAAATGCAGGATCGGATTTTGCATACAAAAGTATTTGATGAAACTGCAAGTAAGTCACAGATCTTACAAAAAGGGAATATATATAAATATAAGATATATATAATTTAAAAATATATATATATATTATTAAGAACAAAGAATTATTAAAACATGTTAAAAGACTTTAAAAAAGTGACAAACATATTTAATTTTAAAAAAGGAGCCACAAATTAAGTGGATAGTCCTAAATCAACGGAATCCCGAAAGAAATAATTTTCTTTTCATCAGAGGGTAGGTATTAGAAAAATGCAGAATCGGATTTTGATTGCAAAGTATTTAATGGAACTACAAGACAAAAATGTACTCGATTGTGAATTTCTCTAGGAAAGGTCTGCTAAGTTGAATGTAAAATAACACCCTTATTTACACGAATTTTTACAGGTTTAGGATTTAAGACTGTTTAACTTTTTTTTTGCTATGGGAGATAATTCCTGCCTGTTCTACTTTGTAAGATGATTTGGAGTGGTTTCATGACATTGCAAGTCAGAGTTAGGATTAGACAAACATAAAAGATTAGATATCTGTCTCAAAAAGTTAGAATGTTCTAGAAATGAAGAATCATCTTAATAAACATTCAGATGAAGAAAGGATCCACCATTTAAAATTCTAAAATATGTTTCAGAGTATTCATATGTAATCACTTGAAAAAGAAAAATCTCAGTTTTTTAAGGGGGATAGCTGAGGGTCCTTATCTGTTTTTAAATATAGATATAAGATATAGTTTATATTTTAAATTGACAAACTACTTAATGGTTTCTCTTTGTCTATATTCTCAGAGATTTTCATCTCGTGCTAATTTCCTGTTTATACATTCGTGCTATTTTTACATACCCTCGCCCATATCCGTTTTAAAATAGTTCTAAAATCTATCAATTGATTCACGTATAAATGTGGTGCCTGCGTTTTGGGGATTTTGTTTTTAATCTTTATTCTGCAAATATTAACTTTTCTGATATTTGAGGAGAATTTATTCGGCAATATTAAATATTGAGGAACTCCATTATTGCGATGATTAATTGGCAATACATTTCGATTTAATTTTTCTTATCTTAAATATAGATTGATGTTATGATTTGTTTCTTACAAAACAAAATATACATTCTTGGAAAAATAAAAAAAACTAGCTGATAAAATTTGAAAACCTACTGCGGATCCAACCGCTTAATGTGTATCCAAAAATATATGAGAAAAAAGGGAATATTTTGTATATTAATATTTTATGTATGGTAAGAAGTTAAAATATAGAGGGTTTTTTTTTGGAGATTATTGTTTTGTTTCGAATTCAGGGTTTTTTAAAATTGCAGTGTGCAATTTTCTGAAGATATCTTTTCCCTAAACTTGCTTTTTTTTTTAAATCTCAGTTGGCAAAACTGTAAATAATAAAATCTCAACAAATCATTTTCGAAAATAATAAAAGTCCGATCTTTATATTAGTCTTTCTCTCTTATAGATGAAAGGAGTAATTTTTACAAACGAATGTTTTGTTACACCGGCCAAGTAAAATAATAACATCTGAGCAAATTATTTCTTCTAAACTAACATATATGGTCATGTAAAGTACAGCTCAGTTGCAGAGCATTCAACTAAAGATCAAATGATTCCTTGTTCAAGCCGTTTTGTACCTCACCCTTTTATTTTATTTTATTTTATTTTTTTTACAAATGAGTTTAATTTACAATATAGGAAGAGGTAACATTTAAAATCGCCGCAAATTATTTCTTTGTTTGCATATTTTAAAAATGTTAAATTAATCAGAAATTACTTTTCCAGAGCATACATTGTCAAGCCAAAATATCAGCTGAAATGATATTATAAACTAACACAGGCGGAATAATATTAATATTATTTAATGTATAGAATAAATACCGATATTATATCCGCATTTCTTTTTCATTAATCATTTCATGTAAATTTTTACTACAATATTTACCTTAGTACCATTATTATTTACTCACTAGGAGTAGTCACACAGACTGTCATCAAAGGTTGCTCTTCCCTGGACTTTTAGTGACAACAAGTCTCACCGACAAACCCGACACGCAGCAAAATCTCACCCCTTCACAGTAGAGATCCCTATATGTAAGAGAGCCTTCTACTCCAGTAGTTTCTTCCCCAGAATCGCTAGACTTTGGAATTCCCTTCCAGGTTCCTGCTTCCCCAACTGTACTGACATGCAGAAGATCAAGTGTAACGTGAAATGACATCTTGCTGCCCAACTTCCCACCTAGTAACACTGTAACATGTTTCCCTAATAGTAGCCCCCTACATCAAAGTGGCAATGTGCCTTGTTTGGGGTGACAATTTAATTTAAAAAAAAAAACAGATTTCCAGTACTCTTCACCCCTTTTGATAATCTTTTCATAAGAATTTGCATTATCATAACAGCCCCTTCACGTAGATTTCTTGTTGGCAGTGTTTATTATTACAAATGAAGTTTCAGTTAATTATTTTATTTACATTATTTAGTTAAAAACTATACGAATAACAAAAAAAATTAATAGATTTTACACTGCAGGATCGCATATCTAAAATTCAAAATATAAGTTTTCAGTTTATATTTTTACGCTTGTAAAAAGGGTCATATAGCGGAGTGGAGTTAAACATAACTTTTCGTTTTGTAAAGGAACAGCTTGTCGAATCTCTAAACAAGTGATTCGTGTGACCGATTAGTATACATTTTGTAGGGAGGGACTATAGTTTATTGATAAGATGTTCTGAGGAAAGGCAAAATTTTCAGAAAGTGTAATAATTTTTATAATCTATAAATGTGAAAATGTCTGTCTGTGTGTGTCTGTGTGTGTAAATTACCCTAGCAAATAACCCTGTCAATTTCAGTCTAGAGACTCGAGATTTGACATAACGAGTAAAGAGATTTCGGAAAATCTTTTTAATCAGTTTTCGACAAGAAATTTGGCTGCCAAGGAGTTAACGTTTAACGATTTGAAAACTCTACCTAACTGCCCCGCCAACTTAGGGTCGAAACGCCTGAAATTTTAAATGTAAGTTACTTGAACAGGGATACAACTTTTACATTTGATTTGCGCCCCCCCTCCCCAAATTAATGTTAATGGGTAAAACTTGGGGTCACAGTTTTGAAAAAATTTGACCTCTGCGGTCTCTAAAAAATTACTCAGCCAAGTTCTGATCTTAACATTTGAAATTTTACCTAAACAGTATTCAGAAATAGGGAAAGCTTTTTAATCGGTTTGGGTAAAAATATGAGATACCAAGGGGTAAAAGTTTAAAAGATGTGTCTTTGCGGTGTCTAGCAAACTACTCAGCCAATTTGGGTCAAAACATTTGAAACTACATAACGGGTATTCCGCGGCAATCAATTTGGGGGCGAAAATTTGGCTGCCAAAAAGTGAAAGTTGAAAGAGTTGACCTTTGTAGATTTCTCCGCCGTTTTTGAATTTAAACATTTGAAATTTAGATGAAGGTAACTTGGACATGGGCAAAACTTTTTATTTTGAATTGAGACCAAAACAATAAATGTTAGGGGGTAAAAATTGGGATCAATTTTTTTTTTTTTAATTTACCTCTGCGGTTTCTACGAATTTACTTAAACACATTTTGGTCTAAATATATAAAATTTTACATTTTACAAGTGTCTTCGCATGTATGGCAAGTTATCAATAGTACATAGGGCCCGCGCAAAGTCGGGCTAAACTGATAGTAATTAAAAATATACAAAAGGCTTCTGAAATGTAACATATCTTTTTTTTTTCTTATTTCGCATGTATGGATCGGAAGGGGTTGCAAATAGCATTGTTATGTTGATTGAACTTTTACATTCATGATTCGAAAATTTCATCTCTCTGTTACAGATATTGACAGCGTGAAATTCTAGGAAGGCAATTCCCCTCAGAAGTAGAAATGCGTTATTAACTTCCTAGACAAATTCTTGAGAATGATGATGATGATGATGATGATGATGATGATGATGATGATGATGATGATGATGATGATGATGATGATGATGATATCATAGATGCATTAATAAATAAATTATGGAGAGCAAAGAGTCGCTCATTTTAATGGCACCACTCCCGTCCTTGCAGTTTTTTTAACGTTTTCAATTTTAAAAAATATGATTTTTTTTTTTTTACTGTTGTAACGACCTTCGTATGACAAAGCACAGCTCAAACGCCCATGTACGCCCATAGTTTATTGCTGACAAGTGTAAATTAGAATAAATGTGATTATGTCGAAAAATAAATTATGGATTATAAAAGGCCGCTTGTTTTAATGAGTACACTACAATTTTCGTAGATCTGTAACTTTTTAGTTTACAACATAGGAGTCCTGTAGAACGGTCCCCGTGGGAATATTTTCGTGAAACTCACTGTAGAATGTGATGTTGCTGCTGAGTAGAAAAGCATGTGGCTACGAAATATTTCGGGTTTTTTTTCTATAATAATTTTGGAAATGACTTCCGGTAATAAATTTATGAAACATACAGAGACTAGCAACATCAACTCTGCAAGGAAGAGCTAACTGCATTACGCATACGCTTTTAAAGTTTAGCAAGAATATTCAAATAAGACGGAGATTCGCAATTTAAATATGACAAAAACACTGTGCCACCTGTAATGGAGTAAATAATAGGATAAATTAAACGCTCAATTGTGAAGGTGTCACAAATCTAGAATAAATAAATCTTCGAAGTAAGTTTATTTTTGCTTTTCAGACATTTTTACGATCTGGTTTAACTTCTTAAAACTGGACTCAAGAAATTTCAGAAACCTTTGCTGTACGATTAACTAATCGCCCATACACCATAATATGGAGTATTTTTCGTTTTTATGGACTGAAAATGGTCATAATTTTATATATATTTATATATATAGGCATCACAATTTATCAAGGTCAAGAGGACACTCGAAGATGAGAGTTAAAGAGTGTACAGTAGAAATTGGAAAATATAGTAACCGTTAGTAATGGAGATTCGGTAAATTTGTTAACTTATATGGAACGGCTCATCAAAAACTTGTTTACGTTAGACTTGAAGACAACCATATTGTAGTCAGCCGGAAAGCAGAAAAACGGAAGACAATTCCATAGGCGCAGTTCTAAGAAAGAAGCTTTGCTCATGGAATCTACGCTTAGGTTTAGACAGAGATAAAGAGTGGGTGGAAACTAGCGATAGTGTTTTCTGCTAGGCGGGTGTTTCTTGTGAAAGTTTGGAAAGAGGGGAACACAGAATGGAGCTTAGCCGAGCACTTGCCATGAAAATAACGATAAAGTAGATACAAATTCGCAACATCTCTTCTGTGAGAAAGAGATTGCATGGAAGAGAAAAGGATATCCCCACACAAGCTACGAAGTCTATTTTGAACTCTATCAAGGCAGGATAAGTCCTATCTAGCAGCTCCTGCCCAGATGTAGCAACAGTATTCCATCCTTGGACGTATCTGTCTCTTATATAGATAGAGAATTGCATCATCAGTGAGACATCTACTGGATCGATAGAAGGATACCACCATTTTCCCAGCGGCCTTGGCATCGGATTTAATGTATGTGTTCCATTTAAAATCAGGAGTAAAAGGTCAAACCTAGAAGCTTGTCAAAGCATGAGTACTCACCAAGACGAGACCCATCCATTTCTATTGATGCCAGATGGGGATCAGAGCGTTGATGATGTAAAGAAAAAAAGCTTGGTTTTAGATGTATTAAAATTAACAAGCCACCTATTTCCCCATTGTACCACTTGGTCAAGATCAAAGGAGAGAGAATCAGAGAGAACTTGGTCGTTTAAATTCTTAGATGTGCTACCATAGATGTGTAGTGTAATCAGCATAGATGTTTACGAATGAAGTAAGGATGTGATGTGGAAGATCATTAATATAGATCAGGAAGAGAGTTGGGCCCAGGATGGACCCCTGAGGAACTCCAGCATTAATAGTAAGAGCTTCTGATTTCTGCCCATCATGAACCTATCAGAGAGAAAAGATTTAATAATTGAGAAGACATTTCCAGCTATACCGTAGCTGGAGATCTTGTAAAGCAAACCTTTATGCCATACTATATCAAAGGCCTTTGATAAGTCAAGAGTAATTGTCCTAGAAAGGTAGCGTCCGTCGGGAGATTCGAAAATCGTATGAGATATAACTGTAAGCACATCAGCTGTATATATAGCAGAACGGAAACCATATTGCATTTCACAAAGAAGGTGTTTTTTTTTTTTCTAAGATGGTTGATTACTTCTCTATTTAACACAGATTCCAGCAACGTACTCATGAGGAATAGGAGACTTATTGGCCTGTACTGTGAGGGAGATGAGCGATCACGTGAATTCTTAAATACAGAGCATACTGATGAGATTTTCCAGGGTGATGATAAGCAATTCTCCTTAAGACAACGTTTAAACAGTTTTGTAAGGTTGGGCGTACGTTCTGGTTTAAGTCTTTTGAGTACTATAATTGGAATGCCATCATGGCCGGTTGCTTTACTGGAATCAAGTTTTTGATTAGCTTGGCAACATCACGTACATATATTTGTGTATCACATAGCATGTGTTCTGATACAGGAGGAAATATTGGAGATTGGCAGCCTTGGTCGCAAATGTTAGAATTAGCTGCAAAGTACTTGGCAAAGAGTTAGACTTTGTCTGATGCTGACGAGATTACCTCGGGTCCATTTATGAGAGTTGGGATAGAGCACACGCTTCTGTTTAGGATTGTGTTTGCTATTTGCCAAAACTGGTGCGTAGCAAGCCCCTGCTCAGATACTTTGGACTTGACGGACTGAGCATACAACTCTCTGTCGTTCTTTATTACTTTTTTACAGTGTTTGTTGGCAGTTCTGAAAGCGGCTTTAGTCTCAGTAAATCTATTACGTTGGAAGCAATGGAAAAAGTGATTTCTATGCGCAATGTCAGCAATACATTCCGGAGAGAACTATGGCTGGCTGTTAGGTTTTTGCTGGAATTTTTTCGAGGGTATGAAACGGTCTATTCCTGCAATTAACCATTCTGTCAGGTCTGATACTATAGAGGGCACATCCTTTTCAACATGAAAAGTTAGATCTGATATAAATGTGCGGAAGCTATCTCAGTCAGCCATAGAGTATCGATATAATGTACGATGGTGAGGTACATCTGGGGACTTATTACATTTCATTTTCTTCTTAACTGATACAACTGAGTGGTCAGAAAATCCAAGTGAAGACAGAACAGAAGCTGAACACAATTCAGGGCAAGTTGTGAGAAAGAGGTCTAGGAGACTAGCATACTGGCCGTCAGTATCGTGAACACGGGTGGGTTCGTGAACAATCTGAGTGGTGTAATAAGCAATGGAGAAACCATAAGAACACCTCCCCTCATCATCGCTCATGTTTGAGTGAGTTAACTATTCCAAATTGTGAACATTAAAGTCTCCACAGACATGAATATTAGCTGAAGGATAAGCAAATATGGCGTGACCAATTTTCTCAGATATGCTTTTAAAGATGGTAACTCCGCTGTTGTGGAGGCGATAGAGAGCAAATATAAATGCATTAGTTTGAGCTAGTGTAACCCGGAAGCACATATAGGGTAAGTTAGGATCTTCTCTGGAGATGCCCCTACCACATGGAAAGCCATCTTTTATATAGGCACATATTCCATGCCCATGGCGATCTTGGGGATCAGATTTGGAAGTCAAATTAGAGTTTCATTTAAATACGAACTCTTCTTGGGAAGTGATCTTTCCAATGGCAGTTTTACTTAGAAATAATATGTCTGGAAGGTTAGAACGTAGACCTCTGACGTTGGAGAAGACGACCTGGCAGTTGTTTTTTATTGATACTTTTCATGATGGTGTTTTGGGATTTGTGGACTAGGTCGACAAACATGCATGAAGCAGGACAGAGAGGGAAACTTAGAGAGAAATAGAAATGAAGGATATTTTTTGTAGCACATGAAAAGGTAAAGTCGTAACTATTACCAACTAATATGGAATTGAGATGCCCCACCAGAAGCTATTGCATGGTCCAGAATCCATTCACCAAATGGCAATACAGCAGCCCCAGTACTTTGCATCTGCTGATGGGACAGCCTCCTTAGTGATTAATGCAAGGTTCGGGTCCCTGACTATCAGGCAGATAACGTCAGCCCAGATAAAACGTTTACCTCCAGCACTCTTACTAGTGACATGGCTACAAGGATAGACATAGAAACAGAAATTTTCCGACATCCCTGGCGGCTGTTCACGCAAAATACTGACAACCTAGAAAACAGCTTTTTCTTCTCCCTTTGTCAGAAAAATCACTCATAAAAAATGAGGACTGAGGGGCAAATAACGAGAAGTGAGAGTAACGGGAGCTACCAATAATGCATCCGCAATGCATTGTCTACTCTCCATTAAAAAAAATAAATATTGTACTTAATAAAAGTCCATTTGGTCTGTTTAAAAGGGCGTTAGGTGAAAGATTCCCCTCTCACCAACTGAAAATGAAAACAATTGCAAAATCTGTGATGCTATCAACTTGGAAAGTATTAACATTTATAGACAACAAAAATCTATGCTAAAAAAATAAGAATAAAAATTTAAAAAAATAATAATAAAATATACATTCCAAAGGAACTTGCCAGATAGATTCGGTATATCTTTCCACGAGAAAACCAATTACACAATTAATAAAACCATGAAATGAAAATAAAGATTAAAAACTGAAATAAATATAATATTAGCACTTGCATCTAGAAAAGGAATATTACAAAATATTGTTTTCATTATATAAATAGAAAAAAAAGTCCTTGACCTTCGGGTCGGAATCAAAGTGTAGTATCTGATCTGATGCTACATCCTACCTCTCCCGCAAAGTAGGACCTTTGTGGCATTCGGGCAAAGATCAAAATGTAGTATCTCTTCCGGCAGATACTGCAAGCAAAGACGATATGTTAGGGTAAGCCCACATATCAGACCTTGGTCAATATAGGGGAAACCAATTGTCACTATCCAGCTCCCATTTCCCACCCATCGGGAGCTGGCCCCCTTTTCCATCCTCCTCTCTCAACATTAAAACGACATTGTGCCTAATTTGCTCATGCGGAAGCAAATAAATCCAATCTGTTCTGATGGCACACTAAAGGTAATTTGTCTCCGTCAATGGAGGGGAAACTCTATATACTGGCAATTATTATTTTGGGTCCAAACTAGAGTGCCCCTGTTGCCTTTTTTATCGGGGAGCTGGTTTAATCCCACTTTAAAAACGACCTCGTGTTACATTTTGCTTTGGTGGGAAAGCAAATAAATAGTAATCAAAGAAGTCCTTGGCCCTGGAGTCGGGATCATAGTGTAATATCTGTTCTGATGCTACACTTTTTCAATGGTGGGGAAGCCCTCTATACTTAGACAATTACTATTTTGGTATACTGCAACAGTGCCCCTTTTTTCCAATCATTTAGGGTGCTGGTTTCATCCCACATAAAAATAATCTTGTGTCACATGTTGATTTAGTGAGGAAGCAAATAAATACCCATATTGTTTTCATTATTGTTACCAAATATATACGTTAGTAATGGTCATATTGATTTGATAGTAACGTATTATTAGGTATGCATTGCTATGCATTTTGTTATTTTACTCCGATTAGTTCTCAGGGATCAAGATTTTCATTGATTTTTTTCATCGATATCTGATCGTTTGTTTGAGATTATTATCCAATCTTAAAGAAGTAACACAATGAAAGTTAATTTTTCTTCTCCTCAACAGACCATTTTTTAACAAAAAAGAAGCACCACTTATCAACACTCGAAGGCTAGTAGAGGATAAGGCTTTATGTATGTACGGTAGCCATTGACACAATAGCATAGTAATCGTTAGTAGTGTCAATTTTCTATAATAAAACTATTTTATAGGACGGTTCAACAAGTTTTTTTTTCCATTGAACTTGAAGACGACAATATTTTAGTTAGCGAGAAAGCGGATCAACGCTACAGTGTTCCACAGGCGGCAGTTGTAGGAAATAAATTTTGTTCATGGAATCCACATTTAGGTTTAGGCACCGATAGAGTGGGGGCATCATTCATAGTGATTTTGGCTAAACAAGTGTTATTTGTGAAAGTTTGGCAATGGGGGCAATAAAATGGAGCTCGGCCGAGATTATCTATTTTGTATATTGGTCCTATTTTTCGTTTGTGAAACTGGATTCCAATGCAAGAATTTGTCTAATCTGGTAGAGTATTCAGCATATTGATGATACCCAAGATAGCGTCACAAGACTTTGTAACATACTTTGAGGTAATTGCGCCAAGTCCGGGGCAATTGCACCAACTAGCTATGTGCTCTTTTGGGAACCACGCATATAAAGAGCACTATTATTTAGTTGGTGCAATTACACCCGAATTTCGCGCAATTACCCCAAAGTACGTCCAAAAGTGTATCGAATAAGCCAGTGTCTAGCCATGCAGAACTGATTTTGTTTGTTATTTCAATAATATGTTATTTTGAATATTTGACCAGAATAAATCATCTCTATTCTATGTTACAATTGTAAGCAGCAATCTTGCGAAACTGAACAAACTTAAGGATAAGGTCTCGTAGTCATTCAACCTCTCTCGATAACACATTTAAGATAAGCATGTGCATATATTGTTGTTATTAACGGTCGATGAAACTTAAGTGACATCGCTATGACCTGACTTGCTGTGAGTATCAGAATATAATTTATAAGGGATATCGGAAGCTGGTTGTAATAAAACAAGTAAATAACATTGAGGTTAGTCAATTATGTTGAATCGTAGAGAAAATAACGGAATAAGATTAGTGGGTCGAATTTAGAAAATATCAAGTTATTGAAATATTTAGCAAGTTATGGAAGACAAATAGCGAGTTTTCATAAAGAGTGGAAATTGGAGGAAAAAATTATATTTCGTTTCGTCAGTAGATAAATATAAATACCTTTTGATTTAGTTCGACTGTCAATACCTAATTAATTTTGTTACGTACAAAATGGTCAGTATAGACATTTATCACATAAAAATATTACATTATGAGTATGTATAGTTCATGATACATTATATATTGGTTATACCAATTCAGGCCCGGATATTCACCTAGTATCTCTATTAAACGACATTAAAAATTCCAATACATGAACGTTTAACGTTGTGTAAAAAATGCTTTCAATCTCGTCAGGTGTCATTTTTTAATTGAACTTACGATTTATTTTAATATATGAAAACGTGGAGGACGGACAATTTTGGATCGGGTGAGGGAGGGCATCGAGCTTATTAAAACTACGACTGGGAGATGTTTCGAAATCTTTCGCTACACTATGTGTGTATACATAAAACGTTTTATTATATATATATATATATATATATATATATATATATATATATATATATATATATATATATATACAGATGCATCTAGAGAGTAGGAGAAAGAAAGAGAAATGCAGAGAGTAAGGGAGACAGAGAAAGAGATATATAGATAGTTAGATAAATATAAAAAATTATGAAGAGAGATTTGTATAGAAATAAATACATAGAGATCGATAGAGAAAAAGAAAAAATATAGATAAAAGGAGAGATAGAGAAAAAGATTTTTATAGAAATAAATAATCATGTTAAATATTCATACCATATCATTCTTATTATATTATCGAAAAATAACAAATGATAAATTGCGTATAGATGTTTAAATATATAGTGTACATATCTAATTGTATACACCCACACACACACACACACACACACATATATATATATATATATATATATATATATATATATATATATATATATATGCTGATTAATATTGCGCATGCAGGTTATTCTTCCCCGTCCGGCCACTCCGTCTTCTAGCCAATTTCCTGGTACATTTGTATTTTATTAATACTCTTAAATAAATGAAATATATTAGCAAATAAATTGGTTATTTTCGCTCTGGTCAAAATAATCCTACCGACGGAAACGGTGTAGTTTCGGCCATGACAGTTTTTTTTTCCTCTTCCTCATCCTATTTCTAGTTGGATCCTCACTCCTACCCCTTTTATTATGTATCTTTTTCTTTTCTTGTTTTTTCCTTTCCACATCTTATTTCTTCTCGTTAGTTTTCAATTTTCTATTCGCGTTCAGAATGTATTATTTGCTGTTTCATTTTATTCACCATTTTCCCCCCGACCATTTCTCTCAAATTGTTCTTTTTTTCGTGTGTACGATCGATGCGAATTTATTTATCGAACTCTCCTGCATCATACTCATCCGCAGTTGTAACAGTAGCAGAAACTTCTTAATTTGCTTCTCATTTTATCCCCTTGTTTTCCTTTATTCGCTTTTTCTTCTTGCAATCATTATTTTCAATATGATTATTGTATTCGCATATCTCTCTTTATCCTTACTCTTACTTCTTTTTTTCTGTTTTATACTCCCTTTCTTTCTAATGTAATTCTACTTCATTCATAGTTATTAGTCTTCTCATTCATTATCTGCTTTTCTTCTTCCTCCCTTTTCTTATTAATTTAGTTTTAGTAATACTACTTTTTATTACGTTTCTCAATTCCGCAAGGACCCGTGGCGCAGTGGTTAGAATACTGGGAAAAATCAATTCTAAAAGTGATATTCTCCTGGAGGTTGAAGATTCAATCCTCAGTGTGGGCGACCGAAAAAATACATTTGCGAATTACTTGGGATATCTATCCAGGCATGGCTGATAGTACAAGATCACGCTATCCCAGCCAAGTCAATAAAGGGTTCCACTCGAAATTCTGTCCAAATTCCCGAGTTCGACAAGATACACCTGAAGAAGGTCGAAGGTTGCATCGACTGAAACGTTGTGAAAATCATACGATGAAAACAGTAGTCCGATGAATAATAATACAAATACTTTTTATTATTACTCCACGTTTCCCTAATATCCTTCTATATTCTTCTATAGTTCGTATTATCATTGCCATTAATAATACTAGCAAAAACATGCTTACTCTGAGCACAGAGTTTTGCTAGAAATGGAATATAATACTTTGGTGAAAGAACATGCAATACACTGACTCGTAAACAAAGACCTAATGACGGGGAAGATGATTTTAGGACAAACATTACGCTTTAAAGGCAGAATTAATGTCTGGGAGTATAATATTATAATGAAATAAATAGTTCACTAAAAACAGCCTATCATGCCTTGACAGAGTACAAAATAGACTTCGTGGTTTAGTGGGGACTGGGGGGATGCCCTTTTCTCTACCCTGCAACCCCTCTCCCACAGAAGAGACGTTGCGAGCCTATCCTTGTTTTATCGTTATTTTCATGGCAGATGCTCGTCTGAACTCCAATCCCTGGTCCCCCCTCGCCAATCTTTCACGAAAAACACCCGTCTAGCTGAATCCAATGTGAAAAATTTCCCCCACTCTATATCTGTGCCTAAATCAAAACGCGGATTCCATGAACAAAGCTTCTTTCTTAGAACTGCACGCTTGTGGAACTCTGTTCCGTCTGCCTGCTTCCCTCCGGACTACAACTTGGATGTCTTCAAGTCTAATGTTAACAAATTCCTAATGAACCGCCCCCTTAAGTAAACACTTCATCAAATCTCCACACAAACGTAATGTACTTGCAATAACCCTTATCCCTGAGTGGCTTCCGGGCCTTGATAAGTGGTGATCACTGTGTAAGAAAAAAAACAAAAAAAACTACCTTACGGACACAAAGAAAGGAGAAGATAGTTTATGAGAAGACGTTTTATTCACAAAAGAAGTTACCACTCATTAATGATCGGAGAAAAGTCGAGGATAAGGTTGTCAGTTAACTAACAGGTCAGTGATAATTTTTTTTTGTGGGAGACTATTTAAAGGGGTGAGATAGCAACGATGTGTTCATATTCGATTTAAAGACAACCATGTTGTAGTCAGCTAAGAAGCAGGCTAGTGGAACAGAGTCTCACAGTCGGGAAGTTCTCGGAAAATAATCTTTATCCGTGGAGTTTTTGTTTAGATTAACCCTAATCCTAACCCACTGATAAAGATTAGAATAAATCGTTGATAGTAGTTGTACTCAGTCGTGTTCTTTTTGTGAAAGTTTGGCGAAGGTCGTCTTGTGAAAACGGACGATATTATACATGATTAACCCTCGCTCAACGGGGCTATAAATATCTTGGTGGATTTGCATTTAAAAAGTTTGAAGTAATTTCTGAGATGACAGTCCTGTCACATCAGAATTTATATTACATTACCCACCCATATATAAAGATGAAATAATTTTTCATACCAATTAATACAAATTATCAAAGTGTAAAAACCTCCAAAAAGGCCACTTCTCATTTATTTTTTTTCTTACCTGACCTCTTCTAAATTGCATTCCTCCAAAACAGACATGTACAAGTGCCTAAACTTCATTCACTTCAGGTTTTTCTTTGCTCTTAAATTCTAATCGCACCCCTATATAGAGATTAGCATACTTGTTTTCGGTTCAAGGCAAACTGTAATATATTATGCTGTATATTATTTAATATTTTATCTATTGTCGCCACTATTCCACTCACTAAAATAATTGTTATATATAGGCATATTTATTTACAATAAAATTTATTGAAACAATTTGGAAAATTTAAATGGAACCAACGCTGGAGTAAAGATTGTACAATGATAATTCGTAATTATAGCTAAAAGTAGGATATACATTTTACTTGCTGTGACTCAAAATGACCAAGACCACCGACTTTCTTTCTCACACTTTTGAATAAAAATGTGTTTAATTTGTTTAAAATGTATTTTTTAAATATTTATTGCAAATATTTCAATGTATATTTTCTGTTGTTTTAGTAATTATTGCATATGTATAGACAATATGAAATCGAATTCCAAATGTATATTGGAAAATACTAATTGCACAATCTAACGTAGTTTTTAAGTGTTTGAACCTATTGCATAGTTTTATATACAATACTTGTAGAATTAACTAAAAAGAAAGTGTTTGAACCTATTACATAGTTTTATATACAATACTTGTAGAATTAACGAAAAAAAGAAAGTGTTTGAACCTATTACATAGTTTTATATACAATAGTTGTAGAATTAACGAAAAAAAAAGTGTTTGAACCTTTTACATAGTTTTATATACGATACTTGTAGAATTAAATTTTCATCTTCGCCTTCTCTTCAGTCTTCGTAGTTTGTCTTTTTTGTTTGTCTTTTAATGATTTTATTTATTTATTTTTATATTATTGCAACGCATTATTTATTTCTTCTTTCCAGTTTTATTTTTCTTTTTTCATTCACATATATGCTACACGTTGTTATTCATTGTTTCTCTTCTGTTCTTTTTTTTACTTTTTTTTACTTTTATACGTTTTATAAACTTTTCTTAAGATACTTTTTTATTTCAGTTTGTTTCCTTCATTTTTATTTTTTTTATTTCCTTCTTCTTTGCCTTCGTGTTTTACTTCCTGTTCTTTTGTTCTTGATTTCCACTCTTTAGCCTTTTCGTCTTATTTCCCTCTTCATCCTCATCTTCTACATGTCTCTCTTTTCCTCGTTCTAAGAAACTATTTCATTTTTCGTCTGTGCTCTCTATGCTATTTGTCTTCATTATCCGCCTCTGTTTCCTCATACCTAATATATCTCCCTTCATCTGGCTCTCTTCTTCGCTTTCCATTTTTCTTCCCATCCAATCATTCTACTGCGGTCGCCATTACACTTCTCTCGCATCTTTACCATCCTCCTTTAAAAGCCCTATAAAAAGATCCGGGACATGATTACCAACATCATTAGTTCAACATCGTCAGATGTTTCATCAAACAGAGTTAGTTTTCTGGTAGAGACGGGGAGATGGTGGGTCCTGGTAGCGGGGGTGGTGGTGGTGGGTTTCCATTCATTTGCCTTTCGTTTTACTCAAAATTGATGCTTTATTTCCCCTTTCATTTTCATCTTGCAATAAAAACACATAAAACTAATACATACAAACTCAGACACGTACATGTTGAACCATGCGTATATATATATATATATATATATATATGCATATATATATATGCAATCGCATATACAACTTTTATGATTATATCTTTTTTCCTCAGATATATCATCAAATATGTATATATATAAATATATGTGTAAGATTTTTGCACATATACATATATATATATATATTATGCATGTATATATATATATATATATATATATATATATATATATATATATATATATATATGCATGTTTATCAGATAGAGAAAATATAGATACAAATACAGTGGGCAATTCTGATGCATTTTCTCAAAAACGCACGGACGCTATACACACATGCAAACATACATGCGCACACACACGCACACATATACATAGATTTTAGGTATAAAAATTAATATTTATTCATAAAATATTATGAATATATATATATATATGCATATATATTATATGTATGATATTTGAAAATATTAATAATTAATATACACGCACATTAATGTCTCATACTAGGTGATAATTAGTGCGCGTCAAAGAAACTGACCAAGTAACTAAGTCAGTGTTTACCCTATATTCCTTTATACAGCACTTTGGCCAACAAGAATTATGTCGGAAAATTACAGAGCATTAAGTTCCCAAATACTGGATGAAATGATTCAAAATTATATTTTTAAATAAATGTAAATTATATTATCTACACAGACTAGTGTTTCATGCTAATGCAATCAAGATAAGAAGCCATAATTACTGTCGGTAAAATGACTTGAGATCCTATAATGAGGAAAAATGTTTATAGTAACATTTGCTGAATAGTGTTTCCAAAATAATTAGACCTACAATAATAATAATAATAATAATAATAATAATAATAATAATAATAGTAATAATAATAATAATAATTTATATTATAATTGCCTTTTGGGATCGTTCAAAGACTGAAAGAGATTATGACGGAAGGAAAAAGAAGTGATAGGATTATGTTTAAAAGACTAGACAAAAAATCTCTGAAAGTGTAAGTAGAAAAAGTAAATAAAGCAATGGAATATGTGAAATTCAAGACCATCACAGAAAGAAATAATTTGATTATAGCGGGAAGTATTTGGGTTGCGGGAAAAATTCGGATTGAAAAGAGATGGACACCAGAATAAAAAAGAACCTAGGTGAAAAAGAAGATTACATAAAAAAATTACGAAAGGATGTGGACTTGCTTTAAAGTGGGTTCAGAGGACAATCGGATGCGTGGAAAACAGAAATTTAACAACAGAATGAAAAATACAGAGTGAATAGAGAATACTAGAAAACTGTGCAGAAGTGAAGAGATATGGAACTAGAACTGAACCGTTCATAGAACTGAACGGGATTTTAGACGGAACCAGGAAAAAGATCTTTGAAGGACTTAATATACTAGCAAATTACATAAATGAAGTACCAAAGTCAGAAGAGTTCAAAAAGGTTCGGAATGATATTTGGAGTGTGAAAACGATACATATCGTAAGTGATTTGTGGCTGAAAGATGTGAGGAATGAAATACAAATAAATTTTTAAAACCTGAACATTTAGTGAAATTGAGCAAGGAGAAAATAAGTACACAATGTCAGAAAATTTAAAATTGAGTAGCTCCCGGACAAGATGGGGTGCAACAGTATTGGTTAAAAAACTTTATCAACTTGCATGGAAGTATTGTATCTCAAATTGGTGAACTGTTGACATGAGATATAATTTCTGAATAGAGCAGACGTCCTGTTCCAGAAGCATATTTCAAAGGGCACTGCGGTTGATAACTATCGACCCATCACCTGCGATGCGAAAACTACTGATAGGTAGTTTGACACATAAGATTTACAAATACCTGGAGGACCAACACATCTTACCTGAAGAACAAAAGGGATGTAGACGAGTTAGTAGAGGAACCAAGAATCAACTATTTATTGATATGACAATACCTCGGGACTGTTAGAGAAGATCCTCAAATCTATGCATGTCATGGTAATTAACGCAAAGCATATGATCTTGTTCAACATAGCTGGACTGAGGAATCTCTAGAAATATTTGGATAGCGGCGAATGTCCGAGATTTCGAGGAAAAAATCATGAAAAAATGCAAAGTGTTATTAACATAAAATGAAGAAGATCTTGAGGAAGTTCATGTGAAGAAAGCGATTTTTCAAGGGGACAGCTTGTCGCCATTATTGTTTGTTTGGAGTTTGGCGCCCTTGCCGTTTATATTACGAAAGGAAACCGCGTGTTATGAATTGGCAAAGCTATTAATTATTTATGCAAATCACAAATACCAACTAAATATCATTGTAAGAATTGTTCAAATGTTCAGTAAGGATGCAGGTATGGAATTTAGCATGGAGAAGTGAAGTGTCTTGAAATTAAAAAGAGGAAAGCTTGTTGAAAGTAAAGGAATAAATCCTTTAATGGGGGAATGATAAAAATAAAGGAATGATGAAAATAAACGTAGGAATGTTGGAATTAGATGAAATAAAAGAAGTTAAAATAATAGAAAAAGAATACTAGAAAAAACTACTGTTGCTTCTCAGGTCATGATTGAATGGGAGAAAAGAAATGCCCCGATTAAACACATGGGAAGTAGCTATATTTCGATATAAGTTGGGTATTGTTTAATTGGAAAGAAAATGAGCTGAAAGACTCGGACAGGACGCTCTTCATCTAAAGAGTGATGGCAGTAGGTCATATGTGAAAGGCAACAGAGGTGGACTACGACTAATAGGTGCAGAACGATATGTAAAAGAAAGAGTAAATAGTTTGAAAGTTTACGGCTCCAACAGTAAGGAAAAGCTTATAAAGGGTGTATCAAAGTTGAACAATTGCAAGAGAGTGAACTAGTAAATAGCAAGGAATTTAAGGCAATAAATGAACAAAAAATGAAATACAAGTGCATTAAGAATAAAATGCATGAGTAGTTTAGCAGAAATCTACAAGATGGCGATGGATTGACAAATGCGTCTTGAAGATTGAGACACAAGATTTAATATGTGCCGCACAGGAGCAAGAACTCAGAAAACATTATGTGAATATTACATTGATAAAATGACTGAAAGCCCCCTCTGTTGACTGTGTGAAGAGAAAGATAAAAATGTACTACACCTCATAAGTAGCTGTGAACAGTGAGCTCAACAGGAATACAATAAAACGTATGACAACATTGCGAGAATAGTCAATTGGGATATATGCAAGAAAAGAGGGTAAGGATACAGAGAAATATGGTACGAGCATGTTCCAGAAGGAGTAGTGGAGAATGATAATGAAAATTTATTGTGGGATATGAATACCTGATGAGATAATGTGATTGAAGCAAGGAGACTAGATGATGATCGTGTTGAGAAAAAGAACATAAGACTATAATCATTGATATATCAGTGCTAGCTGATGTGACTGTGGAGAAAAAGAAAAGAAGGTCGAGAAGTACTAAAACTTACACAAAGAGAAATAAAAAGATTGTTGAACTTGAAGAAGGTAGAAGTTATAACTATTGTGAAAAAAAACCCTGAGGAGCGTAACAAAAGAATTTGACAAGTGGATTAAGAAAATTGGTATCTATTGAAATGTGTGAGTACTTTATCAGACTACCTTGTTTGGAACCAACAGAATATTGAGAAAATTGCTAGAGGACTAAGAAAACAAAATGCTGATAGCTTATGCACATTTATTATGATGCGTATATTAGTATAGAATTGGCAATATCAACAGCTAGACACAAAATGTGAATAATAATAATAATAATAATAATAATAATAATAATAATAATAATAATAATAATGTGGAAGAGATAAAGCAGCAGAATATGACAAAAGCTTCCAATATAAAAAGGTATGCTAACAGAATTCAGCAGTTTAACAGCAAGTTATCAACAAAAAAAAACAGTCAACTTTCTTTAGCAATCTAAAAAGATGTGGCACCCTCAAGGAGCTACAGAGTTCTGGCCAAGAAATACTTCTCACAAGAACCATACTAAATGTGTCGATAAAGTAAGTAAAAAACTGGAAGGAAGCAAACAAAAGGATATCCGCATTTCTGTTGAAGATTAAACAAACAAATGACGTTTGTTCTCAAGTGGAAAGTTGCCGGGCCTGATGAAATTCATGGACACCAGTATGGATTGTAGTGGGAAATATGATTTTAGTCACAAAAGATCCTTCCCAAAGACCAGATGTTCGAAATTACAGACAAACTGCATGCATGATTTGCGATGGAAGACATTGACAGAGGTATTCAGTAACAAAGTATATGAGCATTTTTAAATAAATAGTTCATTACTAGTCGGGAAAAAAGGGGTGAGGAAAGGTGTTTTCGAAACAAAAGACTAACTATCGGTTGATAAAGGCAAATATTTTGCTAAATGTTGTAAAATTCGGAAATCCTGATGTAGAAGATTAAAATTATCTGTTTGTGCTTGAACTTGACGCGATGCTTTTAATGAAACGAGAAAGAAGACGATAGAAGTGTGTATCGAGAGTAGACCACTTCAAAATTGACCTTTTTCTCTAAACATATGGAAACTGCTATTATTCCCATTCTCCAAGGTCTAAATAAGCTAAATATACCAGTTATTCTGATCTTGGACCTTGGCTATGCCTGCCTCAAGAGCCATGTAATTTTATTGTTGACGTTTTTCAAAAACGCTGCAAAATATGGAATATTATGTCCTTATTTTCATTGTAGCTTTCCAGAGGTTGATGCTAGCGCATTGAAAGTGGTACCAAATGAAAGCTAATAAAATGTTCTTGCATATGGTAGTAAGCACAATAAGACACATGAACGCCTGTGTAAATTTTAACTAATTTTAATGCACAAACAGCTGGGACACTACAAAAAATCAGTTTGGTAGTATGATAGCACTGCACTGACACATATATTGCATAAGAAACTGTCAGATAGGATGTTACTAATACATGTATTATCACTTCTTCAATGTGGCTTTTTTGAAACTGTCAATTTTTTCCTGTGGTACTCCGCAACTTGTAGTGAGCAGCTTCTTTGCTCTGGGTCACTTGTGATCTGAGTTGCAAAGCCACTCATTAGTTTCACACCTCTCTCAGCCACATCATTGGTCACTTTCACTGACCTCACAAACTTCTGTGCATTCCTGTAGCTGTCATTGTCTTCCCAGGTGTCAGCAGGAGTAGTGAGCCAGTCAAATTTCACTCAAACAGAAAGTGAGACTCTGGCCTTACCAGGTCTGTGAGAACTGTTGCTGCATTGATGACAGGAAACACTGGCTTGCCTTTCCTGTAACTCTCAGGTTTCTCTGTTTCTGACAGCTTGACTGCAAGCTTCTCTTTTGCAGAGTTGGTCATGCTGGCATGTGAACTGAACAAGGTGAATACCACTAGTTCCTGGGTCAGATACCAGCGGTGGTTGTTCATTTTCTTGAGAACAGTGGTTGCCAGTTCATAGTCATACTGCTTGTATTGCAGCATGTTCTTCATAAGCTGGAGGTCATGGATAGGTGCATCAGCTGCAGATGTGGTGGTCACCCAGTGGCTGATGTAGACTAAGGCCAGGAACTTGTTCATCCTCTCCAGCTTGAAGATAGTGTCCGTGTTGTATTTTAGTTCATTGGAAAACATGAGCATCTTCATACAGTAAATGTTCCTGGCCATCCAGCGGGCTTGGTGAATTGAACCTGGCTTGGCCCAGTGGATACCTCGAGGAGGTTCCTCACCAAGCAGGATCAGGCACAGCTCTGCCACCCCTCTGTAATCTGCCCTCGGACTTGCTTCCTCAAGGAAATTGCTTAAGACTGCGATTGTTCTTGTCTTCTTCTGTTTCAAGTCTTTAACCAACTTGTCCCACTTCTCTTTCACATTGCTGAACATTGTGTTGTCAGGACTCTTGACCTTGCTGAACACAGTCTCCCGTACACTTCCAAGTATTACCTTTGATATGTGATGGCGACAAGCGAAGTAGAATACCTTTTTGACAAGTTTTTCTTCAATAAGCTTCGATGCACCCTTGTTGATGCCACTGTTGCTTGCTGTGGTATCAAATACCAAGCCTACAATGTTGTCTGTGAAACCCCATGCGTCTATCAGTTCCAATGTAGCATTACACTGTTGGATTCCTGTGGAACTTTCTATGAAGGGCACACCAAGAAGCTTCCCTTCTTCATACTGTGGAGTACCAGAGACGAGCACTGCAAGACTTTCCACTGGGTATCTTTCACCAAGAACATCCCGTAGAAGTGTTCCATTCAAGTGTAGTGTGCAGTAATCTAGCGGATTTTCCTTGAAGTTATTCATGTAACTTTGGCACAAGTTATGACGAGTGTTTATCCTATTTCGTCTTGTAGTAGGGGCTGATATAGCAAAGTCATAAAGATCTGCGCCTCCTGCCTTCAATACTGCAGACACCATGGCTGTAGTCTGGTTGTCAGAGAGTGACAACCGATCTGCAGTGCTACAAATCTCTTCACTGGTCATAACTGAGTGTGGAAAGTGTAAGGTTATCGTTCTTGGTTTTGATGAACAGCTTGGTGTTGTCTCAGTGTATTCTGAACCCTCACTAGTACCAGAGCCTTGACTGGTCTCTGGGTCTTCATCACTTGGAATTTCACCAACTTCTGCTGCTGCATCAGTCACTGATGATAACATTCTCTCTTCTCTTTCTTCTCAGAAGCTTTTCTCTCTAGACTTCTTCTCAAACACCTTATCATGACCTGACATGTGTGCCAGGCGAGTGGTTTGTTGGTCCAAGTAGAAATTGACGTCCTCTTCCTTGGTCTCCTTTGTGAGCAGCCTGTTGCTTCTTATCTCCTCCACAAAATCCTTTGCTCGAATATCAAATAACTTGTCTAAGTCCTTCAGAAAGTTAGCTCGTTTCTCTTCCTCTGGTTTGTTATTTCTTCCCTTGTTTTTAACAATTTTCTTATACTTTTCATGGAGGATCATGAAACGTTTGACAGCATTTGGTCTAGTTAGTGTTTTAATCCTTGCCATATTCCAGAATGGCAAAACGACATCCACTGTATCATGGGCTAAAGACTTATTGTCACTGTTGGGATTATCATTCCTCAAATGCAGGAAATACTGGAACACCTGGCGATTAGTAGGAAGTTGAGAGCCCCTGATGCTGAAGCTGGGTTGCTCAATGAGATACACATCACTGAATGACCTTGTGGCAGGAGTTGCCACCTTTCTTCTCTTTTCAGTTGGTTCATCCCGTTTACTTGTATCGCTGACCACTTTCCCACAGCGTAGTTGTCTTCCAGATGCCATGTTGTCAGCAGTTCACAAATCTTAACAAATCAGTTTTAACTTACAATCTGAAATGAAGAGATAAAACATATTTAGTGATAATAAATTAAATACATGCATTAAGAGTAACATTTTTGAGATAAAGTTATGTATTATATGATGGCATCCTTTCCAAGCATAAAAAATATATATGTTTGTGCATAAAAATTAATCAAAATTAACACAGGTGTTCATGTGTTTACTACCATATGCAAGAAAATTGTATTAGCTTTCATTTGGTACCACTTTCAATGCTATAGCATCAACCTCTGGAAAGCTACAATGAAAATAAGGACATAATATCCCAAATTTTGCAGCGTTTTTGAAAAACGTCAACAATAAAATTACATGGCTCTTGAGGCAGGCATAGCCAAGGTTCATAGATCACAATAACTGGTATATTTAGCTAATTTAGACCTTGGAGAATGGGAATAATATCAGTTTCCATATGTTTGAAGAAAAAGGTCAATTTTGAAGAGGTCTACTGGAGATGCTCAAACTGCACGGTAGATCCCTGTTCATAGCCATTAAATCATAGATTATTGTAATTCGATACAGTACAGGGTTTGATAGGTTAGACTGATGAGGTAATTGAACAGCCAGATATATACACAAGGAAAGTATTTGTCAAATATGGAGCACTTCACCTAAATTCTAAAGTTATAAGCTGTACATCACATGGAAGAAAGACGAATATTGGGATCGAAGAATGTGTCTGTAGAATAGTTTAAAAGTGTGCACCAGTATTGTATAATAGTCATGAAGTGTTATTTGCAGCAGTGGCAAAAGGGAACAGGCTAGATTAATAAGCATTGGGAGATAAGCAGATTCCACAGAGAAAAGATGATTGAGTTGGAAAAAAAATCGTGGTCAGTGTGAGCAAGAATCTAAGGCACTGAAACGTACAAACTCATTTTCTTGGTTTATTTCAATGATCGCCATTTTATTTAGTCCTATTTTCCAATGACCGAGAAGCTGGACACGCGTGGTTTCTGTTTATATTAGACGCCCAGCCTCCCCACCATGTGCAACTGCCACTTTGCTTTAATAAACACGCAGTAATTTTTACTTCCGGTGTTGGCTATTAAATACTTTCTATAACTGACCACTATCACGCTCTAAATTGTCTATTCGTTTGTTGTTTACCTAGATTAGGAGGAATATCTTTTCCCTTTTTCATTATTGAAAATAATCTAAAAGTGTTGGTGGTCGCCATAAGTTCCTTCTCTCGTCAAATCTGTCAACTGTTAAATGGAGGTTACTTAACCTATTTTTAGCTACCAATTAAAAAGTCTAACGTTTACTTTTTGTTTGCAGTATTTTCATTAAAAAAAATACAAATTTTAATATGACATTATATTTTGAAAATGCTGTACTCTTTAAAATTAATTTAATTGGAATTTTAAAATTGTGTCACTGATATTTTTGAAAAAAAAATGATTTTCTTGAAAAATTAAAAATTCATCCAATATGAATAAAATGAAACAAATTACACAGCAAATTTTTAGTTATTTTAAAATGGAGCTATCATTTTTATAAACTTCTAAGGTGGAAGCCTCAGCATAGTTAAAGAAATCCCTCTCTAGATTGGTTTTCAAAAAAATACGGTTAAAATCTCAGCACAGTATAAAAACGACGCGTGCTCTACACTTGCCAAAATGTGTAAAGACGAGGCCATGACAAAGTATGTGAAAATCTGCATGAGATTTTGTGTCAAAATTTTGCAATATATGTGGGGGGGCAGTGGTTGCAAAATCACTACGAATCGGCAGTGGAAAATGATGATGTCCTAATTCTCTGTAATTCCATAGTCTAGTGTGACGGAGAAATTACACTGGTTTACAAAGAAATTAAATCAAGCACAAAAACACCCGTTTTTATTTAAGTTGGGGATGCTGAATTCAGATTTGAAATCCGTTTTTACTCATAATTTCTTTTTTTTTTTAGATATGCATAGTGTGCATTTTGTGCATTTACGGCTTATATGAATTCAGGGTTCATTATTGTGATACTTATGGCTTATTTTTTATTTATTATGCGCTAAACGTGATAGCATTACATCATATATATATATATATACATATATATATATATATATATATATATTTATATATAAATGTTTAGAGGTAAAGTTTTAAAATAAAGTTTTAAAATAAAGTTCTCGGAAGTCTCTCGAAAGCTTATCAGGAGAAAATCGATAGCGTAAAAATAATACTATGTTGAAAGTAAAGAGTTCTGATGGGGAACTATTCAATGTGCCAAAAATTACGGGGACACTAAAATAAAGTTTATTAACGTTTAAAAAGCGATTAAAATAATGGCACAACGAGGGGAAGAAAAAAAAAACGGGAGAAAAGATTCACAGTTCCCCAAAGAGAAACAATGTCTTAGATGTTTCTTTCTGCCGGCACAAAGGTTTCCGCACCGCAATGGAGACAGACTCCAAAATCTTTAAATGGTTTCTGGGGTCCGCTCAGTAGCACCTCTAACAATTCAATTTTATATCTATCGGCACAGGACGGGTTGTCAACCAAATTCTAGTCAATAGCAGAGTCCAAAGCTGCAAAAGGAGGGAGACTACCAGACCCCATCCTCCCTTGTCTGATCTTCGATGGAACATGCTGGTTTATACGAGTCAAAAGATGCAAGCATGTTCGTTCAACATAACCAGCATCGCACTGACATTTACATTGATATATAATATTGGTATTTTGGATGTAAGGCAAACTATCCTTGCGAAAAGAAGACAATGCAAGTCTCGTAGTATATACCAAACGCAAGGACACAGAATAAAAGCAGTCATAAATACTTCTGCGAATCTGTTTGTAAAGTCTGTTAATTTTTTCCCCAATCCACGGTAATTTTAAATAAACCGGGAATTTTAAAGGTCCAAACCTTTTAGGGGATTTAAAATCCGCAACCTTTTTGAAAATACAGTCACCAATAATGTCAACAGGATAACCATTATTGATGAATATTTCCCTGATCTTATCGAGTTCGACGTCCAATCTGTTAGGTGAACAAATCATCGGAGCTCTATGTACCAAAGTATTAATTAAGCCGACCTTACGTGATTTTGGTACAAAAGACAACCAGTTCACATATAGGCCAGTAAATGTCGGCTTCCTATAAATTGTAGTGAGAAAGTCCCCCCCCTCTTGAACGTTCGACAAGAACATCCAAGAAGGGAAGCAAATTGTCCTTCTCACTTTCCATAGTGAACTTTAGAGCTCCATGCAAAGAATTCAACTTATTAAAAAATATCGACGCTTCACTTTGCGATGGGAAAACAGCAAAAGTGTCGTCAACATATCTGAAATATACGGTGGGTTTTGTTGTAAAATTGAACAAAACGGATTCATTGTACCCGACGAAAATACCTGCTAAAGTTGGGGCCAACGGACTCCCCATTGAAACCCCATAATATCACAAAAACTAAACTCCACAGATTTTGTGCACATTAAAATGAGTTCAAAAAGAATCTCCTGAGAAAAACGTGGAGCTGTCAGGCGACCATCGTAAAGTGCATCGGTACATATACGTATAGTCTCATCCAACGGTATGTTGGTAAAGAGACTAGAGACATCAAATGAGCACATAAAAGACGTCTCTGCATTAGAATCCAACCCACGTACATAATCAACAAACTGAAAAGAATCAGGGATACATTGTGTGGTATATCTCGCGCACAGGTTACATTGTCCTCAAATGGCCCTTTCTCTTGCAAAATGATGACCCACTCGTACAAAATTCAAATGCAGTCTGGCATGCTTGCTTATCTCTTATATTTAAATATATTCTACCCAAAACACTTACCATTTTTATGAGATACACTTATCTACCAAAATCAAATTTGTCTCGCTGGTATTGTTAACAAATATCATAAAATAAAATACGCTGTTTTTTCACTTTCAAACTAGAAACTAACAGCATACTAAAGTTCGCTACTCAACATCTCTAACTGACTATATTTCTTTGCCTACAAAAAACAACGAGTATCTTATATATTTCTACACTCACAACGCAAGAATAAAATCCGTAATTATAATAGAGTAGTTTAGCAGAACTTTTACTCCACATGAATAAGCTTACATCTAACAAATATGGATTTTTAATTAAAACTGCCAAACTTATGAATAGATTTTTTAACTATTGGACATAAGGCAAGCGAAACTAAAAGATGAAATGCAAAAGAATTAATAGAAACGTGGCTGAAATGCAGTAAAATAATTAATAATAACTTGGATTATCGTATTGTAATTTGGGTCAGATGTTTTGTGTAAGAGTACGCGTCGAGTTCAAGTTTTATTTAGATGGTAGACAAAGATGGATTATATTAACTTTATATGATTACGTTACGCCCTGTAAAGCCAATACTTTGCATCGTATTTCTTTCTTTTCTATTGTAACCGGGATGTTATGCTAGTAATTAGATATAAGGCAGCAGAGTGCTTTTGTGTAAGCTGCAGTGGATCGTAACTTGAAAAGTAACAGAGGGCTCTTTTCGCAAACATTGCATTCTTATTTCGGGGGGGGGGGCGTATTTATTGCATATCGCCTGAAACATTCTACACCGCGAAGACATAACAACACGACTGTGGAGGACATTTTCGATATTTATGAAAAAAACATTTCACGGTTCCGGTACGACCGTAATTCGCAAACAATTTGTACACCTGGGAATACTGTGAAACTAAAAGACAAACCTGTTATTTGCAATGCATCACAGCTCCAAAAGCCACAGTAGATAATTAACCACAGCAATATCAAATCAGTTGTTTCAAGTAGAGCGTATATAATTTTGGATTAAAAAGAAATGAGTCGAGATGTTAATCGAGGTTTTACTCTGTTGTACGTCATTTGTTTTCGTACTTTTCTATACTCTCATATGGTAATGTTAGGATTCACAGAAACAGTGTTTTTGCATTAGTTTGTATGCATATCAGTTGCTAATATAACGCAAGGTATTGTCTGACGTTTTTGAAGAGAATCATATTGCAGTTCTATCTGGATAACTAAATGTCTTTCAGTATGCTCTTGAAATACGAATGCAATCATATTCTTTTAACAGATATGAATTATACAATAACTTGATTTGCCTCTCAATACTTGATTGTACAATTAATTTAATATGCGAATGATCAGAAATAACACAGTGTTTCTCTGCTTAGTTCAGTATTGTATTCAGACGCATGAATGTCTCCTTGACTACGGCAATGCAGCTTCGAGAGTTGTTGATTGATTATTCTCTATAGTTTTTCGTGAAGGTACTCTTAGAAAGGATATTATATATATATATATATATATATATATATATATATATATATATGTATATATATATTATTTCCCGAGACTGAAATTTGACACATATATACGAACTCACAAACAAGCACATATTTAAAATTTTAGAAAGAGGAAAAATGATGGATTCCGTCGATTTCAAATCCGATACATAGGGACCAGATAAGGTTGAAAAATATCGAATTTTCTTCAACCCTTTTTATATATATTTTTACTGGAAATAGCGGCCGAATGTTGCTTTTGTTCGATTGCAATTTTGGTTTAGGATGAACTGATATTTTTATTTTAATAGCAGTTATTTTGGGGTATATTATAATTTTGTCATATAGTATTTTTTGCCCTGCAAAGGGAAATCTGTGTCAATACAGGGGAAGTATAGTGGTCTTTAATATATTTCCTATTTTATGGTAAACCTTGTTCGTTTTTGCTTTAATTCTCGGGATACAAAAGCTGTCTTAATTCTATTTTGCATACAAAAACTCCTTTCATGTGCATGAAAGAGCAGCTTTAATGATCTTTAGGTAATGACAATGTATGTTTCTGGTATGTCTCTGGTCTGGTTTGTTTTAAATACAAGTCAAATCGAAAAAAAAACCGGGTGGTCCTCATTTCCAGTAAACACAGAAAAAATAGAAGCTGAGGATAATTCGAAATTTTGCGACGATGAACTGGCTCCTTATATGGTGACTAAAAATTGGAATGTGAACCGAATGTAAAGATGTATGTGTGACCTTTTGTAAAATTTTAAAATAAATATTATTCTCCCATACTTATTTTTTCTTTCCCGAAACCAACAGTTTGAGCGCTATAAAAGTGGTGGACGAATGTTTGTTTTAAATAGGCATTTGGCGAGGTAATTTTCGGGCACCTCTTAAGTGGGAGGATCGGTAAAACTGCCGACTATCAACGCAATGGTTCTAGGTTCAATCATCGGATTGGGAGATGTGCTAGTCTACTGGCAATGAAGAGTTGTGATACAACGAAACAGGAATGTATGTTGATGAGCACACACATATACATACACACACACACATATATATATATATATATATATATATATATATATAGTTTAATGCGTAAGAGAAAGAGAGAGAGTTCAATTCCACAAGAGGAGACTTATCTGGATAATGCTAAGCTCAATAATTATCATTGGAGCTTATACAATAGGACAACAAGAGTATGAAATGAAGTCACAAAACTATATATTGTTGGATATAGAATGGATCATTTATTGAATAATGGAATACAATCAAAATTTGGGGAATAGAGAGGACTCTTTGTGGAAGGGCATTTCAAAGCATAATGGTTCTCATCAGAAGAGGAGAAAAGGTTCTAGGTTGCATGGGAAAATGCGGCGTCTAGCGTAGGTTTCATTTGGGACGAAAAAGATTAAGAGGAATTATAGAATGTGGGGGAGGCTTTATTGAATTCGACATAAATAAAGGAGAAGCTTGCTATATATAGTATGATATATAAGAGTGTGTATGGTCTTAAACATAGTGTTCAGTTTAATTGGTATATGTTTTAAGGTAAAATTGGGGGTATATTGTTGCTGCATTGTAAAATTTTAACGGTTTGTGGGGAGTCTATTATCTATAGAGTGGTATTTTTACGGGTGCAATCTAAACGGAAAATGGCGGATATAAATCGCTTATAATTAATGCAAGGTTGTAATATTGATTAGGTAATATTCTACGATATGTTAAAGTTTCTTCTGTTATGATATAGGGAGTATGATTATAAGGGGGCAGGTGTTGTTTGGTTGTTTTTGTTTTACGGCATATCAACCTTTTTCAGGTTATTTAATGCCGAATCCAAAGATTTTGAAGAAGAATTTTTTTAATAGAATATATTTTTTGTTTTCAAGTCGGTTTCTATTTAACCCATAGTTAGGACCCTAATAGATACGAACATTCCGAGTCAGAGTCAACCTGAGAGCAATGGCAAATAAAGGGTGGCTCCACACTCTCCAACGCCCGGAAGCTGAGGCTTCACCACTGGGAATAGTTTAAGGTCATATCCAGGGCCATAAAAGAGGTAGTAACACACATAATAGTATGATAATTATAATAATGAGAATGATAATACTAACGCATAATAACAATAATAGTAATAATATTAAAAATAAAAATAAAATAAAAGTAAAAATAAAAACGAAGATAAAAAATAAAAATACTGCGAATAGATGTGATAAAAGTAATGTCAATGTTAAGGTAATAACAATGAAAATGAAGATAATGGTAACGGTTATGATCGCAGTTACGGGGATAATAACGGGGAGTATAATAATAACAGCAATAATAATAAAATAAATAATAATAATAATAATAATAATAATAATAATAATAGTGGTAAAAACAAGACAATAATTATAATGATAATAATAGTGAAAGCACTACAACTACCACTATCTCCGCTATCACCACCACTACTAATAATAAAAATAATGATAACAATTTAATAATAATTACAAAGGAAAGCGTAAAAATAGGGGGTACAGACAAGTGGGGAGGTGAGAATAATAGGACATAGGGGTGAGTGGTCCCGTGGAAAAATAAAATAAAGTAAAATAAAAGAATATATGTATATACGCACACATATATATGCATACACACACATATATATATATACATATATATATCCATATATACAAACACAGATACAAGAAAAGAAAGGGGTAAGGTATTATTAAAAGTAGATGTAGAATTAGTCGGAAAAGCGTAAGAGCTCGAACAAAAAAAAACCTTGGGTTTAAATTAAAGAAGTCCTTCACTTGGAAAAATAGATTCAAATGTCCGCAATAAAGCTTAAAATTTACTGAAATCCTATTATAAAGGCGATCAAGTTTATGTTTTTTATGAAAAAAAGCAAGGTCCAGAAAGATTGAATACATACTTTCTCGGTTATGAACACGAGGGTCATCCAGTTTGCGTAGCTACTTTTTGTAGCAGTTCTAATATCCAAGAGATGTTGCAAGAAGCATGGTTTACAGCTTTCCGTTAAAATTTCCCTATTTCTTTATTAAATTTTGTAATATTTTTAGGGTGGTCTTGTATAGATGCGCTGGTTTGGTGAATTCTTTTTCCTCCATTTTTGGATGGCAAAAAACGGTATTTCTTCAACGGAGATTCTTTGGGTGTAGTTTACTCGAAACTGGAAGGTTTAGCTGTGTTCACCTTGAGAGATTATCAGTAGGAAATGACGACTAGAAAGGAATTTGGAAAGAACACGTGTTTGCGTATGGGGGATTGGGATCGCACTTGGCTGATAATCGGAATGGGTAGAAGAGGGGGTTACGGGTGGCGGTTAGATAGTTCTAAATTTAGGTTTTAGGTCTTTGGCCCTTGGAGGGGTTTTCTAAGCAATTTTTTTTCATTAGGTTTAGGTTTTAGATTGGTTAGCTTATATTCTTTTTGCATCCTGTGTTAATTGGTGATTTGGTTGCAATTTAATAGGTGGTATAAAGTGTACGGTTTTACGGGATAAGGTTTGTTAGGCAAATTTTTCTGAGGGCTTATACTTAAAGTAGTCATATTGTTAATTAGGCTTTGCCAGGATGCGGGTGACTCTAGATCGGTTATTTATTTAATGTTATATAATCGTTATATATTCAGAGGGTGTGATAATATTTTATATTAAGAAGTTTTTTATGGCGATTTTGCAGATAGCGAGTGCTTCAGGGCGGTTGTAAAAAAAAAGTAATTGGTTTGAGTTGTTGTCCGGTATCCCTTTACTAGGGGAAACGGTTAGTGAGGGATATTGTTACGTTTTATGGACAGCGAAGAAGCGCAATAAGCTAGTTCCTGTCCGGTGGTACATTTTCCGTGGGATTATTTTCATTTACGTATTGAACATTCTCTTGTGCGTACAACTGCAAATTATCTCTGGTTTATAATGGAGGATGTTAAATTTATCAGGTGCCGTTATAATCTCGGTCGCCTCTGCTTTACATCTACGGCAGTATTTAGAGCCTTGGCTGTATGATTTGGATTTTCTTAGTATTGTCTATTTTAATGCAAAATCTTTGTTTTGTTTTAAATTTCTTACTAGGTTAGATAGGGTAGTTTTTGTTTTAGGGTTTTCCTTAGAAAATTATTTTAAATGGTTCCCAATTCTGGCCTTTATCGTGAAGGAGGATAATCCTATGTAGGTATGTATTATAGGGCTTGTGCGCGGTGTAACTAAAGATTCTTCATTTATCTGGAGGGGGGCTGAGTTTCTATGTTCATGTTCTATAGAGCTTACACTTTTCTGCTGTGTTGTCGGTTGTTCAGTTTGTGTACTATTACTTGTTGGGTTATGCGGAAACTCTTTATTGTAACTGGTATTATGGGTTTAGGCTGTCAGGTTATATATATATATATATATATATATATATATATATATATATATATATATATATATATATATATAAGGCATAAAGAGTCCCTTCTATCACTCCAATTTTGCTTGTATTCCATTATTAAATAAATGATCCATACCTACCAATATATAGTTTTGTGACTTCATTTCATAATCTTGTCTTATTATATATATATATATATATATATATATATATATATATATATATATATATATATATACATATATATATATATATATATATATATATATATATATATATATATAATGTACACTCAGGTCGCCACAATAACTAAGTTGCTGCGAAATTAACACAGATGAGTTGTTTATAGTGATGAAGGTTTTGTGTAGAATCAACCAGGTTTTTGCTGACCTTTGTTTATGCAGATAATTGCCACAGGACCGAGTATGAAGTAGACTGCAGGTTTTTACATCGGTGTTTTTTTTTATATTCATGTCTAAACGAAGACTGGGTTTGTATCTTTTCAATTGTAATAATGTGCTCCCAGAATCGGCGCAATACATATAGCCCTATCCTTCCACATGGTCACTTATCTGGTACTAGCCAGGCTCAACATTGTGCCATATATATATATTATATATATATATATATATATATATATATATATATATTTCATCCGCGCGCTTTCCAACGGAAACTGCTCAACCTTGCAAGACTGAAGGCCAAGACCAAAACCGAGTCAAAGAATCATGTAAAGACTTGAATTCCTTGATGCAAAGCCAATGATTGGTCGAAATGGAATAAACAAACAACTTCATCTTTTTGTATCTGCATCTTCGTGTTATGTTATTTAATAGAAAATGTATTGTCAATTTATGTAAGAACTTTGTAAAAGTCATCATTTCAAAAATAGCTAAAGAAATATGTGTCAATGTTATAGAAACACTCCCATTTACATAACTGGCAAAAGTATAAATGTCAAAAGAACTATTTCTCGCTCTATCTATCTATATATCAACTCTCCTCTTTTTGTGTATTGCATGTTGTCGGCTCTCCTGTATTAATATGTACACTGCCTCTTTAACTGTCTCTCTCTTTTATACATACGCGATATATCTGCACACAACATGAACACTCTAAGACTCTCTTACTAACACGAACAATAAATACAGACGTCATCCCTTCCTTAATACGCCCAGTATATAACACATGCGATTGGTTGTATGCTAGGGTACCGCAAGCCTGACCCACTAGGAATTTTTTTAATTTTCTCACCGATGAGCTTAACAACTTGCCTGTTGGGATAAGGGTAATTTATTGAGTGATTTAGATTTGGTACAGCACTATCTTTATCACCAGCACTGCGGCTTCCCGGCCCAATTAGTGATCATTTTGTTTTCTTTTTTAATATGTGATTACTTTATATCGGTTTTGATTCATTTATTTCTCATCGAAAAAATAACAAATATAAAAAACTAAAAAAATAAACAATTACTTTTTTTTAAATATACGGAAGAAATATAGGGCTTTTACTAAAGTTGCTTCATTATCTTTCATTCAAAAACATGACAAAGGCATAAGTGGGGGGGGCATCCACTTTTTGATTTGGTTAACTTTGATCAAAACCCATTACATTATTTTTTGGAAGTATTTATGTCTAACGACTATACAGGGTGAAACGGTAAATTTGTTTCCTAAAGAAAATAACACTAGTTTGTTTTACCATTTATCTTGAAAAAATAAATTCAGGTAACTTTATAATGTAGTAAAGCTAACATTTACTCAATGTAGCCGCCTTCAGCCTCAATCACCGCCTCCTTACGACTCCGGAACTGGGAGCATGCCTTGTTCCCACGTGCCAGCAGGAGATTGTCGAGCACTTGGCAGATGGTGGCGATCAGGTTGCCTTTTCTATTGTGAGAAGTCATGTTGGTGATATTCTGCACGTATGACCGAACAAAGAGGTTCAGAAGGTTCAAATCGGGAGAGGAGGGGTGCCAGTGAGAGAAGAGTACAAAGAGTCAGTCCTTCTTCTGAAGCCAAGCCTGGGTCTCTTTGGACTTGTTGATCGGCGTCATCTCCTGCTGCCATAACTAGGGTCTGCTAGGGACCTCTTGATTGCATCAGGGAGTCACCACACTTTCAGCACAGCCAGGTACACTTTGGTTTATTTTGAAGTATTCGAAGATGTAAGGTTACATGCTAAAAAGCTTCTATCGCTCTTGGGAGTGGTATAAAACTGGTCAACTTGTAGATGGTCTGCAACATAAAATGAAAACCGTGTTTCATCAAACGGAAGTGGAATTATATCATCTTTTCTAGGGCAAAAGTTTTCGTTCCATCCTGAACATAAACATGCATTATCTAGATTTACACAAAGGCTTCACTCCATTTATTGTTGGATAAAACTTAACTAAACTTTATATAGCAAACATTTAGAGTTATTATGCCAAACAATTATGTTTCAAAATTAATAATGATAGAATAATTAGCTTAGATTTGAAAGATACGCATATGAATACATAGAAAGAAACACTTGCATATATATATATATATATATATATATATATATATATATATATTGGTTCTAAAAAATAAACACTTACACACGTATACATATTTATTTTTCTAAAAAAATATCACATTTGATGTGCTTTCTGTTTTTCGCTTTTAAGATCCTCAGATCGTATAAATATGTCATTTGAATGTTTTCTTTCTAATATTTCATCTTCTAGTCTCATTACTGCTTTTCTGTTTGCGTTTTATTAATAAGTTTTGTGTCTTTTTGTCCTGCAATCGCATACAGATTTATTTAGCTTTGCTTGTTTTCATTTATGTCTTATTTTTGTTTGAAAGGCCAATTTATTCTTCGTTTTTCACATCATTATCGTAACAAAACAAAAATACAAAAAGAAAAATGGTGAACTACGTTTATATTTTTCGTAAAAGAAACTCGAAACAAGATTCTGCTTGTCAACTGGCGTACTTATTTCTTGCATTAGATACGTAAAGTTTTCTTATGTCTGATAGGAGAAAATGATCTTAGAGATTGAAGATCGGCATCACTATCTAGATCAGTTTGTATTCGCTTTATTTCTCCCTCCCAAGAGAGAGCATCAGTATCCAAACCAGTGTTGCTTTTGCGCTTTCACCTCTTTCGCTTATTTTACCAAGGTTTGGCATTTTAGTTTCCCTCTTTGTCCCTCGCCCGTTCTCCCTCTCACTCCGCCTCTTTCTCTCTCTCTCTCTCTCTCTCTCTCTCTCTCTTGTCCCCCAAAATATGGCATCACTATCGAGGTCATTATTTCTACCTGTCACTTTATAGCGCTTTCCTTCTGCCTCTCCTTCTCTCTCTATCTATCTATCTATCTATCTATCTATCTATCTCTTCCTCTCCTTCCTCAGTATACAGAATCAGTATAGAAACCAGTGTTAGTTTCTCTCTCCGTCGCTCTTTACATGTTAAAAGACACAGGATCGCTATGTATGTTTAGCTTCTCTTTGTGCCTCTCTCTCTCTCTCTCTCGCTCTCTCTCTCTCTCACTCTCTCTCTCAAAACATAAAAATCATAAGCATCACTATCCCGATCGGTTCGGGTATATATATATATATATATATTTATATATATATATATATATATATATATATATATATATATATATATATATATATATATCTCACTTTATCTCTTTTTTTCTATCCTCTTCTCTGTCTGCACGTCTCTCTCTATCTATTAATCTATCCATTCATGTCTATCTTTATCAGCATCTTATTTACATGTGTACACATATGTCATAACGATGTTTACGCAATGCCGAGATTACGGAGGTAAGTAACTAACGGGAAGCCATTAGGTAACCTTGCTGTAATAATGTAGAATAAGAATGGAAATTACAAGTGAATGATCGATTCCTCGCAATGTGAACGGTAAAAATAATTACCTGCAACAACAAGCTTACAGAACTACACTAGAAAAAGAAACAGATGATTTCCCAGCGTATGAATACGAATCTACAGGTTTTCTTACGTATATAAATAAACATGCGGCCCCATACGTACAATGATGTGTGAAAGGAGGAGCTCGGGAGGGGGGGGGCAAAAGAAAGAAATCAGTAAAATAATAATCAGTATACATTATCAGTAATTTTTCAAACTACACTTATACATGCGCATACGCAACACACACACACACACACACACACACACACACACACACACACATATATATATATATATATATATATATATATATATATATATTAATACAGAGACAGGTTGTTTCGATGCATCAAAGATCATCAGTTCAGCTAGATTAGAACATATCTCAGGCCAGCAATGAATAACACTGACCATTGAATCAGGGGATAACCACTGGTGATAAATATTTACAATGTTTTTACAAAAAACATAGATCGTCATTTATCAATGAACTATATGAACTTTATTTACAAAGAGATTTGCATTATCTAAAGAATAGCAGACTATATTACACGCACAAACTAGAAAAAAGATTTATTCATGGAATCTGCGTTTAGATTTAGGTACAAATATAAATATGGGGAAATTGTTAATGATAGTGGAATGGCTTTTGTGAAAGTTTGTGAGGGATTATAGATTAAAAGTTCAGGCGCGCACTTGCCATCAAATTAACGATGTAGAATTATAACGATCGCAAGATTTCTTTTATGGGAAAGAAGTTGCAGAGAAGAGAAAAGATCATCATCTACTAGGTTTTCAAGCTGATTTTGAATTCTTTGTAGTCGGGAGAGGGTCTCCAAGCAGCTCCTGTTCAGATGTAGCAACAGTACTCAATCCTACGACGTACTTTACTCTCCAAAAAGATAGTGGATTGCATCAGCAGTGAGATATCTATTAGAACAGTAGAATGATCCCGTTAATCATTTCTTTGCCAAATTTGGCAACGGATTTGATGTGTGTGTTCTATTTCAGATCAGAGGTGATGGTCAGTGTAAATGCTTGTCATGGTGCTCCCCAAGATGAGATCCATTTATTTCCATCGGGGTCAGATGAGGGTAATGCAATAATGATATAAAGAAAAGAGCGTTATCTCAAGTGTATTAAATTAACCAGCCATCTTCTATTCACATCGTCCCACATACTCAATATCAGAAGCGACAGGTGCCCCGGTTTTTACACTTGTAGCACTTTGGCCCGCTAACTCTTCCGGTCAATGAGCGCGACGAGAGACAATCACGGCCAAATAGTTGGGCTCAGCACAATTGTTGCAGCTGGTAACTTTGCGCAGGTTCTGAGATCTACTCTGGGATGGCTGCACGGCTGCCGCGCGGTCCACAGTCTCTGGACACCCTTAGTATCACCCGTGCCCGCGCTAATACTTCCAAGATGTCGATCTCGTCTACTTGGGACGAGCCTCGGAGCAGATCTTCCACACTAGCGGGCATGCCTGCAATAAATGCGCACACCAGGCCTTTGTCTGACATTCCTTCGAAGAGTACCACAAGCTTCTTCAGTTCTGCCAGATAAACATCACCTGTCTCACCGGAATGTAACTTGCGTGCCATAAACTCTTTCTATGCAGAACCGGCTCTAGTGCAAAGGCTGTGAAAGAGGGCGTTTTTGATCCAGGTGAAATCTACCTTCTTTTCGTCCGTTAGCTGCTGGTATACAGCGTATGCACCTCCAGCGAGGCGCATTGGGACCACATATTCCAGACGCTTCACACCGCGGAGCTGACATATCAATTTTTCCTTTTCCATCCATTCCTATACTGACTGCTTTGCGCTGCTGTCATCAACCAGTGGAATAATTTTGGGACCAAATCCTGACGCTATGCCGAAAATAGTTTTTAGAAATTGAACCTTCCTCACTTGATCCACTGCACTGAGTAACCGTCTTGTAACGTCACCTGTTTACCGTCTGTACACCGAAACTCACCCACTCCTCCAAGCGACCTGCTTTTATATTACATTCATCACCGTGAATCTCGCGTGACCTCGCGATATTACATGATACTGTTTCTGTTAAATATCGCCCACACAATCTTGGTTTCTCTTTTCCTGTCCAACACGCATGACACGCAGACACGTGCGCGTTTCACAGGTAGGCCGTTTGTATTTTCGTTTCTATTTCCCCCACAATATCATTATCGTGTTAGAAAATAACTCACACTTGACAGTATCTTATACCTCTACAAAGTCGCTATTCGCTCGTGCATGGAGTATTGTTGGCACATCGTGTTTGATGCATGTACCACTGCTATTTCACTTTCAAAAAGGTTTCAAATACAATCCCCCAACCTAATAGGTCCAGCAATCTTAACCAAACTATAACTGCTCTTTCATCGCTACAATGTTGCAGCTTAATGACTAAGTAATCTTCTTATGACGAATTCGATATTCTGTACTTAATTTCGAACGAAACCCTTCATTTTACTCATGGGTTAAGCTTGATTTTATTAAATCGGTCATGAGCGAGATGTCACAATAAGTATAACCTGTTTAAAACATTAAACCCTCAACCTCCGGACGCTTATCACTTAGAAGTGATTATAACTTATCACTTATATTTTTTCTGCACGGTTTCTTGCGTTTTAAATTCACATATTTTTAAAATTTCCTATAAAGAACACCGAATTAAAAATGAAATACCTGAAAAAGATGGAAAGGTTCATCAGAATATGTAAGAATAATTTTAAAAGCTAAAAAATCAAAATACAAATAATACAAATTATCAATTCTTATCGAAAAAAAAATGCGAAATACGTCTATAATGTCATTAGCTATAAAATTTATGAAAACCAGAGTTTATGTGTTGGATCAGAGTATAAGGCGTTTAATAATATCTTAAATAAAAACAATTCAGTCTTTCAAACAAAACAGACTTTTTATATTCTATCATTTAATGATTTAATCGTGTAAGGTTCAGGGGATAGTTCTTTTCTGTGTACTTTTTCCTGTTTTCAAGGTGGAAATCGTAGATGAGTTGAAAGCCCTCGAGTAATATCTTCATATTAATGTGTACCTAATTTTTACTTCAAACATCTAAGCTGCAGTACTATGCTTCTTATATATAGTGAAGAATGTCATATGTGAGCTTGAGAAAATCGATGGTGTTGTAGAAGGTGTGTGCTACGGTGGCATTCCTAAGGATTCTTGAAATCGCTTCCGGTGATCAGGTTCTGCTTTGCAGCAGTCTGCACTTAAGGCTCGGAGAGAAACAGTCGTAACTTAATTTGTTCTTCAGTTTAGAAGAGTTCCCATCTAATCAACATCCATTCTGTATTTTCTGTTTAATGTATTATTTATTTCACTGTTTCTGAGTCTTCTCCTTATTCTTTCCAAGATTTTAACCATAGCATGGTGTTGATCAGTAAGCAATTGCACAACATTGTCAGAAAGCTTCGAAAGAAAGTGCGGGAAAATCCAGATAAAGTATAAATGAGAGTCAGAGTGGCAAATATGTAGAAAACACTAAACAGAAATTTTCGTAACATTTCATACGGGCGTCTATATTGATAGATACTCGTCGACATAAACTAGAAAGAAAGTCAACACACTTAGAAAAGCAAAATAGATACTAAAACCAGAGTTGAATCTTTCGAGCACAGGTAATATGATTTGAATAATAGAAAGTTGTTGGTCTTTTTCAAACAGCTTTAATGGTTTGGAGTGATGCTACAATAAATGCCTCGACTTACTGCCTTTTACTATTAAATAGACATTCCAAACTAGTTTTGTTAATGGAAATAGTTTCAGATAAGGCAAGAAAAAACTTCATGTAAGGAGTTTAACAGGTGCTACTTCAAATAAGAGCAAAACAACATGTGTAACGTGGATAGATTCCGGCTCAGAAAAATAAACGAAATTATGTCTCCTGAGTCGAAAAGATTTCTCACAGAATGTGTGACGAAAGGACAACATAAAAGTAGTGATGGGTGTGTATAGTTTTTTTTAACCATTGTTGGAAACGGTAGTTGTAGTATGGACATACATGTGGCCAGAGGTTTTAACTCTCTTACCTTAATAAATGTAAGAGATTTGTTCGGCTTTGGACGGATACTAAACCCCACTTATTAATAGCAGAAATAGTACAGATCACCTTCAGACAGATACCAAATCTCAATTATTAATGGCATTAATAAAATAGTTCGGCTTCATTAGTAGTAGATGTACCTGCGCGCATTTAAACTTAAGTATGTGTTTTTTGCTTAAGTGTATTTGAATATTTTCTCACATCCTTATATATTTATCAAAACATCTCTCCAGCCGAATGACATTCTATACCCTGTAAAAGAAATGCCGTAGAATTAGCATAAATATATAACTGCGTTAGTCTAATCTTTAATCTTTACAACCACAGGAGTTGATGCATAATAATTTCTTTTTTTTTTTTTATTCATTCATTTATTTCATGTAGGAGTGCGGGTCATTTAAATATGCTGATGCAGAGACCGCCGCATACAAAGTTAATAAGGTTCGCATCGCAGCGTCAGGGAATGAACAGAGCGAATAGTCTGTACATATTCACAGTCTCTCGCAGATATTTCTATCATTTTGAGGTGTGTGAGTTGTGTAACTCAACTAAATCGCAGCCATAAAGATTGAGGGACGACTGACAGTTTTGCCAGCTGTGTAAGTCTATGTACAATCTTATGCAAATGTTGCTCGGTCGACGTCTGTCTCCGTGGGGGATAGACTGCTGCAAATATAGAATTCGAAAAGACTTATTTTGTTTTTTAATGTATGTGCAGAAGTCTTATTGATTCGTTTAGTCATGCGCAACTGAGAAAAATATTTCTTGCATCAAAGCCTAGCATATTTGTAACAGCTAATTGCCTCGTTTTCTTATTTTATTAATAATATTATCTTAATTGCTTTCTTGTGTGTGTGTTTCTAAAATTACTTTGACAGCTGTATATATTAATGTTGAGACACTTAAACGGAAGAGGGAATCGTTAAGTTTAAATTGTTCTTCTGGTAGGTTTTTTAGCCTTACATTGCCGGTACTAATGATAAAATGATAAATATATATTCTTTTTATTTTTAAATATCAGTGAGACTAATATCTATAAATGATTCTCCACATGTATACTATTTTTAATTTGCGAAAATATATACACTCGTTATATGGGCTTTTACATTGATCCGAATATAAAATCTAAAAACAACACCATCACTAAACATGTAGTTGTTTTAAAAGAATCGGTATTTATTCAAAACGCATTTCTTAAAGAATCTCTGTAATTGTATAGGAATCAGAAAAAATATTGGAATCGTCTCCTCTGTAGTTTATATATATATATATATATATATGTGTGTGTGTGTGTGTGTGTGTGTGTGTGTGTGTGTGTGTGTGTGTGTGTGTGTGTGTGTGTGTGTGTGTGTTGGAACGATTAATCGTCATCGAAATCCGAATCGGAAAAATCGGAACATTTTGGGGTATCGGAATCGGAAAAATTATAGTCTAATTTCCGATACCAAACCGATTCTTTAAAATTTTTAAATAAAAAATGAAACAACCACATGATTTTTAGAAGTTGTTCCTTTACAACATAAGATTGAAAAGGGCCACAGAATGAGATATAAATCTTATTTACAGATTAAACATTGATTAGCAGAGATTAATTTATTTTATTATATGTTCCCTATTGCCATTTGTAATCGTTTAGCATCTATTCGCTAAAATTTCTATGTGTCCTCATCTGAGTGATTTCATATGGTTTTTAACAAATTTTATATGCTCTGGGAAAGGGTTGGCTTAAATTTCGTTGGTGCCAGCTGTACATTGGGATGTTTGTCATCGGCTTCTTCTGAAACAATTAAAGTTTTATGGCACCTTTTTACAAACAAGAAAATACCCAGACTCTTTAAACCTAATTTAATTTGTTTTTATTAGATTTATTGCAAGCAAAGTAGATATTCTAGAGGTCACTTGCCTATTAAATATTACAATTTTTAAAAAGCTTTTCGCACCTATTGGATAAATGGCCATATAGCGTCTATTAGAGACTTTGGACTTTAATATCAAATATTAAACATGCTTTGGATTTTTTCTGATGCCGGTTTTTTATGATAAACATATCCTTTGAAATATTTCATGTTTCCTTATATTTTGTTTAGTTTTGGCACAATTTAATATATGGATGAAAAACTCACAAGTTTATCAAAACTTTGGGAGAGCAAACATTGAGAAGTTTGGTAACTTCAAAAACCTTTCATTTACATTAAAAATACCCAATACATACGAGACTTTACTTTTTTAGGCGAGTATACGTAAGCACACTGAAACGTTATTTTAGAATTTTGAATGGGGGTTCAGTTGTGCATATAAATATAAGGTAACCTGATCCTATTTCGGTGCATTATAACTTTTCAAGCAGTTAAGTAATTTTTACCAATAATTCTAAGGCTGATCAGCAAAATCATAAAATCACATGTAATTGCTATATTTGTCGTATTGTCACCCGTACTTGGAGTTAATAGTAGGAAAGGGGCGTTGTTTTTATTACTTTTAACAATACTATATATTAATACGATAGCGTGTGTGTTATTCATTTTGTGTATCACGATTACATCCGAGTGACTGTTGTTTAATTATGGATTCCCATTTCTTATAATAAATAATTTTACCATGGATTCTTCATAAGTTTTGGTTTGTGTTTTGGTTTCGATGATAGCTGATGGCACTCATGTCATTTATTTTCTTGGAAATAATTTTACCAAGAATTCTTCATAAGTTTTGGTTTCGATTTAAGCATACTTTACGACCTGGTCTACGGCGAGCGTCCTTGCTAGCTCAGGTAAATACCTTTGCAGTTTTAACAAGAGTTACGATAATATCAGAGCATCTATATTTATGCCATGAATACCAACATCAATATATTTCATATGGATGAGTCGCCTGTGGAATTGTGGAATAGTTATTATTTGCATCTCCTTTTTGTTTTTTGTTTTTTACAGCAAATCTAATCAATTTAATAACTAAATCTATATAATTAAAATAAAATTTAAACATTCATAGAAGGAAGCCACGTAATTGTTAACGTAGCCCAATGCCCTCTCTATGTTAAAAATGGTTTTAGAAATAGTAATATTATTATTTAGAAATTCGTTCGTAACAATGGAGAGAAACTTGTTAATATTTTGTTCTTACATTGTTTTCTCATTTTACCTATCAATCGTCGACTATTTTCAACTCACTGTGAAAACTCATCAGCAGAATCTTGTATATTAACCACGAACTCATACAATTTATACAATTTGACTTTGTTTAAAATCAAAATAAACTTTTTGTTAGTTTTATAATTTGCAATACATTACAAGGAAACATTTGAAAAAAATATACCCGGAAATTATCCGGGAATTTATGTAATAATTATAAAATTTACGAAAAAAACAAGCCTCTAATTAAAAATTTATAAACATTAAAAGACTCGGAGTCGGAAATTAGAACAGTATTAATAATTGGACTGGAATCGGGGGAAAATTAGGAATCGTCCCAGCACACACACACACACACACACACACACACACACACACACACACACATATATATATATATATATGTTCATATATATATATATATATATATATATATATATACCCGTGATAAATATTAATATTTCCAACTTTGTTGAACGTTATTTGAACGTTTGTAATATAATATACAGTTATGAAAAAGATAAGTATGTTTAGACTTCAAAGAGGAATCAGGGTGATTCAAATATTACTGTAATTGTAGTTTATCCGGCAGTTGTCGCTGCTCCCGTAGAATAGTTTAAAGTAAAACACATAAAAGTGATACAACATTTAAATATTATGTATATTTCATTTTCCTTTAATTTTGCAATGGTCATTTCATAATTTACCCCAAAATCATTATCTCCAACAGATGCTGCAAGCGCTTTTTTTAGAATTACTAGTAAAATCAACAACATCATATCATTTCGTATCTATTTATTCCAAAGTAAGGCTCAATTTACGTTAAAGCCAGCAGATTCTATTCCATTAGAAGTTGTTAAATTAACTTCAAAGTAAAGATTAATAAGGATTTAGCTCGCTCATTTGCATATAAACTGAATGGATTTTACTTTAAAATCCAAATCGATAACTGGGCAAAAATTTGAATAAATCTATTACATTACATATGATAGCGCTCTCATTGAAATTCATATATTAATGATGGTCACCACCATCTACGCTTTGAAATTAAAGAGCACGTTGGATGTCTTTCTTCATCATTGGCATTGTTCTTCTTTTTCCAGATATCCCGCTATTTCTTTAGGTGGGTTACTGGCCTAATGGGTACCGTCGCGAGATATGCAATAAAAATATATAGCAAATAAGCTACATATAATCGTTCGTGTTTCATTCGCGGCAGGACTCTTCACGCTAGAATGCACGGAATTCGTGTTTCCTTGTGTTTTTATATTCACACGTGATGCTTAGTTTTGTTTGTTAACCAATCAGATTCATTGTTAATCTCGCTCGTAGGTTTTTGTAATCATCATCCATTGCATGACTTTAATCAAACAAGGTTTGGTTAATTTTATTTCATATTTTATCCTAGATTATATGGTTGATGTTTCTATATTTTAAAAGTGTTAATATAATGGCTGATCTAATATTAACACATGTATGACTAAAGCTCTTTATTAATTCCTTTTTTAGTTATAGTTTTAGATTGCTAATATATTGTTATGTTAAATAAAGTTTAGTCTGTGTATATGTTTTTTGTTTGTTTCTTTTTTTTGCTATACCATTGAATAGTTGTATATATTTCGATGTCGTTTAAGTTTAAAATCTCAACAGAATCAAACCAGTGAGTCAGCATTGCTAAATCAATCACTTAATAATATGGAAAGTAAGTGTTACTTCCTACAATTTTATATCATATATTTCTATCCATATATACGTGAAGAATTCTTCAACAGCACCGTAGAGTTCGCCGAGATAAATACCTAGATATCCAAAGATAAAATCAACATCATTAAACATGTAGATCAGTTCCAATCAATAATAAGAACTAATGAATAGAAACAAAACTGGCAAATTGACATGATTAAACTCAACTGTACTTTTTCGCTCGGTTTACATAATATAGAATATCTTATGTAGATGAATTGTGCATATGGCTTAATTGTGACATGGTTTCTGGGTTCGAATTCTGCAACCAGAAGAAATTATCATTTATTACACATAAGATTCAATATGCATGAAACACTGTGTATGTAAGTAAAATTGTTAATACTAGAAGGGTTATCCGACGATGCCCGGGATTGAATGAAAATCAACGAATGTTTCACACTCCCATATTTTTATTGTCATAGAAATCGAAGAAATAGCCAATTTTTTAATCAGTATACAACAGTCAATGCACAATTTCGTAGTAATCGTTAGTAGTGGGAATTTGGTAAATGTGATTATTAAAAGAACGGCTCATCAAGAACTTGTTTACGTTGGACTTGGAGACGACCAAATTGTAGTCAGCTGGAAAGCAGGAAAACAGAAGAGAGTCCCACAGGTGTACAGTTCTAAAAAAGAAGCTTTATTCGTGGAATCTACGTTTAGGTTTAGGCACAGATGTAGGGTAGGGGAAATTATTGATAGTTGTTCCAGCTAGAGGAGTGTTATATATATATATATATATATATATATATATATATATATATATATATATATATAGCGTTCGCGTGTGTGTCTGTATATTTGTGTACAACTGTCCTACAGCCCACACCAGTGGACCGATCAGGACCTGATCTGGCATGATATATATTCATTGCAAAACTCGCGATGGTACGATTTAGGCCAATGACTCACCTCAAGAACGGACGCAATATCTCAAAAAGGAAGAACGATGACAATGATAATGATGGTGCACACTATTTTTCAAGGAAAAGAGAAAAGGCCAAGGTAAATCCTCATGTACATATACTCTCCTACATCACACACCAGTGGACCGATCATGAATCAACTTGGCATGATGATGGTCCTCCACCTAGGGATGGTGGACATGATTTTTCAAGGTTATGCAAGAATTAAATATTTTTAAAAAATTTTGATATAAAATAATTGTTAATATATATATATATATATATATATATATATATATATACACTCCTATATTTTGTGTGTGTATTGGTATTCATATAAAAAGCTATGTCTTCTATTTATTTAGAAAGAAAATACAACATTCTTAAATATGGGTCGTGTAATTGCATATTCTTTTAAACATTAGTTTTGATTAATTCCCTGTTAGGGTTTTCGGTTTTATTATCGGATGATAACTTTAGTTAACAATTACGTGTAATTATATTCATGCAGATATTCTACATGATATATACTTGCGAAATATTTGCGTAAAAATGTTAGAATAAACACAAATATCTTTCTATGTATATTTATGTATGCATATAAATGTACATATACTATCAATTCAGCCCGGTTTTGCTCAGGCCCTATCTACTGTTCATAACATGTAAGATTTCAACTATTTAGACACAAAATTGTCTAAGTAATTTTCTAAAGACCGCAGAGCTATTTTTTTTATAAATTGGACGCCAAGTTGACCCCTTTTTATTAATTATATTGGTCTTAAATCAACATATTAAGTTTTACCTATGTCCAAGTTACCTACATCTAAAATGGCAAGTCTTTAGACCAAAAATTGGCGGAGAAATTTCGTAGAATCGGCAAAGGTCAACTCTTTCAACTTTGACATTTTGGCAGCCAAATTTTCGCCCCAAAACTGAATAAAATGCTTGCCGCCTGTGTGAATACCCGTCATGTGTAAATTTTAAATGATTAGACCGAAAATTCGGTGAGCAGTTTGCTAGACACGGCAAGGTAAATCTTTTGAACTTTGACCTCTCGGAAGCTTAAATTTTAGACCAAAACCGATTAAAAGGTTTGTCCTATCTCTGAATACCTTTTATGTAATATTTCAAATCTTTTGATCAGAAATTATCTGAGTCATTTTGTAGAGACCGCAGAGGTCAAATGTTTTTAACTTTGACCCCTATTATGCTCCCTTAACATGTATAGTTTTGGGTTCAAATCAGGTTATTACGTAAGATCCATGCCCAATGAACCTATATCTAAAATTTCAAGTGTTTAGACACCGAATTCGCGGAGACGTTATCTAGAGTTATCAAAGGTAAAATCGTTGAAAGGTGACCCATTAACAGCCGAATATCTGGCCAAAAACAGCACAGAAATTTTTTCTCAAATCACACTACTCTGTATATAACAAATTTGGAGTCTGTAGACTGAAAATTCACAGAGTTATTGCGTATGGAAATGTACACACACACACACACACACACATAGACACGTTCACATTTATAGATATACTAGCATGGGTGCCCGGCGTTGCCCGGGTGTTTGGAGGTGTATGCTGAGCAAGAATACAAAACAAAAAAACGGTTATTTTTTTTTAAATTTGACCCCTATTATTACCCCTTAAAATTTATTGTTTTGGGCTCAAATGGAGTTATTAAGTTAGATCGGTTCAAATTGAGTTATTAAGTTAGATTCATGTCCAAGGAACCTATATATTGATGTTCAAGTGATTAGACCCAAAATTGTCTTAGGAGTTTGGTAGAGTTCTCAAAGGTCAAATCGTTGAAATTTGACCCCTTAACAGCAAAATTTTTGGCGGAAACCGATCACATCGATTTTCCCACGTCTCAGTACCCAGTATATCAAATTTCGAGTCTGTAGACTGAAAATTAACGGAGGTATTGTGAAGAAAATGCACACAGACACACAGATAGACAGACACACAGACACTTTTATAAATATATTAGCATTTCGGCCCGGCGTTGCCCGTGTGTTTCGAGGTGTATGCTGAGCAAAAACAAAAAAGGGTAAATTTTTATAAATTTTACCCCAATTATGACCCCTTAAAATGTATTGTTTCGGGCTCCAATCAAGTTATTTAGAAAGATCCATGTCCAAGGAACCTATATCTAAAATTTTAAGTGTGTAGACCCAAAATTGGCGGAGGAGTTTTGTAGAGTTCTCAAAGGTCAAATCGTCCAACTTTGACACCGGAACAGCCAAATTTCTTGCCGAAAACGGATCAGAAAGATTTTCCCAAATCTCAGTAGTAAACTTTGACACCTATTATGACCCCTTAAAATCTATTGCTTTAAACTTAAATTGAGTTATAAAATTAGATCCATGTCAAAGGAACCTATACCTAAAATTTCAAGTGTTTAGACCCCAAATTGTCGGAGGAGTTTGGTAGAGTTCTCAAAGGTCAAATCGTAGAACTTTGACCCCTTAACAGCCAAATTTCTGGCCGACAACCGATCAGGTAGATTTTCCCAAATCTCAGTACACTGTATATCAATTTTCCAGTCTGTAGACTGAAAATTGTCCTAGTTATTGCGATGGAAAATGTAAACATACACACAGACAGACATACAGACAGACACACAGACACGTTCACTTTTATAGATATATAGATAGACAGACTAGCATTTCAGCCCGGCGTTGTCCGGGTGTTTGGCGGTGTATGTTGAGCAAAAAAAGTGGTAGTAGGAAGGCAGGCTCGAACCCGTAGCAGAAAGGAGGAAAAGCACGGGGAAAAAAACTGAATCTTTTCTGTTACGAACCAGAAGTGATTAGGTTTAAATCAAGGCTAGACAATCGAAAGGAGAGGATGACTTTCGGAAATATCGGCGAAAAAGCGACCCCTCTTGTAGAATAGTGCCCAGTTGAAGGTGAAGATATTAATGACTTTAGCAAATTTTTCGATATTTGTCGTCTGAAAGGTCGCTCTTCAAAATAATACTGATCTTGTAAAAATCCGTCGCCTCTGTCGAAATTTTAAGGCGGACATGCAAACATACATACATATATACATTTATATATTGGTAACAAAAAAAAAATTCGATCCAAAATGATTAAAAAGCTTGCCCTATCTCTGAATATTCTTTATGTAAAATTTCAAAGCTTCTGGCCAGAAATTGTCTGAGTAATTATGTAGAGTGTCAAAGTAAAAAAAAATTACCTCTGCGGTCAATAACTGTAATTGGTTTGGGTTCAAATGAAGTTATTAAGTTAGACCCATGTCCAAGGAATCTATATCTAAAATTTCAAGTGTTCAGACTCAAAATTGCCGGAGTTTGCTAGAGTTCTCAAATCGTCGAACTTTGCACCGTAACAGCCAAATTTCTTGCCGGAAAACGGATCAGAAAGGTTTTTTCTAAATCTCAGTACACTGTATATCAAATTTAGAGTCTGTAGACTGAAAATTGACAGAGTTATTGTGTAGTGAAATGTACGCAGACAGACACACGCCGACTGACAGACAGACACTTTCACTTTTATATATCTACTAGCATGGGCGCCCGGATTTCCCGGGTGTTTGGAGATGTATGCTGAGCAAGAAAAAATAACAAATAAAAAAAAATAACGTTCAATTTTTTTAACGTGACCCCTAGTATGAAGCCTTAATATTTATTGTTTTGAGCACACATCAAGTTATTAAGTTAGATGACTCTCCAGGGAACGTATATCAGAAATTTATAGTGTTTATACCCAAAATTTCGGAGGAGTTTGGTAGAGTTCTCAAATGTCACATTGTTGAACTTTGACCCCTTAACAGCCAAATTTCTTGGCGAAAACCGATCACAAAGATTTTCCCAAGTCTCAGTACCCAGTATACCAAATCTCAAGTCTGTAGACTAAAAATTGACAGAGTCATTGCGTAGGGAAATGTACACATACACCTTCACTTTTATAGATATACTATCATTGGTGTCCGGCGTTGCCCGGGTATTTGGAGGTATATGTTGAGCAAAAAAAAAGCAGTCATTTTTTTTTAACTTTGATCCCTAGGATAACCCCTTAAAATTTATTGTTTTGGGCTCAAATGAAGTAATTAAGTTAGATCCATATCCAAGGGACCTATATCTAAAATTTCAAGTATTTAGACCCCAAAATTATCGGAGTAGTTTGTAGAGTTCTCAATGGCCAAATAGTTGAACTTTGACCCCTTAATCGCCAAATTTCAGGCTAGAACCGATCACATCAATTTCCCCAAATCTCAGTGCCCTGTATATTAAATTTCGAGTCTGTAGACTAAAAATTGACAGACTTATTGCGTAGGGAAATGTACACACGCACACAGACACACAGACAGACATACACTTTCACTTTTATAGATATATTAGCATGGGTTTCCGGCGTTTTGCGGGTATTTGGAGATATTATGTTGAGCAAACAAATAAAAGTGGTCATTTTTTTTTTAATTTAACCCCTATTATGACCCCTTAACATTTATTGTTTTGGGCTGAAATCAAGTTATTAAGTAAGATCCATGTCCAATGAACCTATATCTTAAATTTCAAGTGTTTAGACCCAAAATTTTCGGAGGAGTTTTGTAGAGTTCTCAAAGGTAATTGTCGGAGGAGTTTTGTAGAGTTCTCAAAGGTTAATTGCCAAATTTATGTCAGAAAACGGATCACGTAGATTTTCTCAAAGCTCAGTACCCTTTATATTAAGTTTCGAGTCTGTAGACTTTAAATTGACAGAGTTATTGCGTAAGGAAATGTACACACACAGATACACATATACACAGATACACACACAGACAGACAGACACTTTCACTTTTATAGATATATAGATAGACTAGCATTTCAGCTCGGCGTTGCCCGGGTGTTTGAGGTGTATGTTGAGCAAAAATTTAAAAAAAAGACAAAAGCGGTTAATTTTTTACTTTGACTATTATGACCTCTTTACATTGATTGTTTTGGCTCAAATAAAGTTATTTAGTCAGATCCATGCCCAAAAAAACCTATACCTAAAATTTCAAGTGTTTAGACACAAAATTAGCGGAGGAGTTTGGTAGAGTTCTCAAAGGTCAAATCGTCGAACTTTGGCTCCGTAACTTCGAAATTTCTTGCCGAAAACGGATCAGAAATATTTTCCCAAATCTCAGTACACTGTATGTCAAATTTTGAGTCTGTAGACTGTCAATCGATAGAGTTATTGTGTAGGGAAATGTACAGAGAAAGGCACACGCAGACTGGCATATAGGCACTTTCACTTTTATATATCTACTAGCATGGGTGTCCGGTCTTGTCCGGTTGTTTAGAGGTGTGTGCTGGCAAAAAAAAAGAAAAAAAAAACGGCCAATGTTTTTAACATGACCCCTAGTATTACCTCTTAACATGTATTGTTTTGGGCTCAAACCAGGTTATTAGGTTAGATCCATCTCCAAGGAACCTATGTCTTAAATTTCAAGTGTTTAGACCCAAAATTGTTGGAGGAGTTTTGTTGAGTTCTCAAAGGTAAAATCGTCGAACTTTGACCCCTTAACACCCAAATTTCTGGCCGAAAACGGATCACATCGATTATCCCAAATCTCAGTACCCTGTATATTAAATTTCAAGTCTGTAGACTAAAAATTGCATAGGGAAATGTATACAGATACAGACACACAGACAGACATCTTCACTTTTATAGATATAATATCATAGGTGTCCGGCGTTCCCCGGGTATTGGGAGGTGGAACCTCTATCTAAAAGTTCAAGTGTTTAGACCCAAATTTGGCGGAGGAGTGTGGAAGAGTTCTCAAAGGTCAAATTGTTAAAATTTCACCCCTTAATAGCCAGATTTCTCGCCGACAACGGATCACAAATATTTTCCCAAATCTCACTACCCGGTATATTAAATTTCCAGTATGTAGACTTTAAATTGACAGAGTAATTGCGTAGGGAAATGTACACACACAGACGCGCAGACACAGAGACAGACACACAGACACGTTTACTTTTATAGATATACTAGCATTTCAGCCCGGATTTGCCCGGGTGTTGAGCAAAAAAAAGCGGTATCTTTTTTAAAATTGGACCCCTATTATGACTCCTTAACATTTATTTGTTTTGGGCTCAAATCAAGTTATTCAGTTTTATCCATGTTGAAGGAGCCTATATCTAAAATTTCAAATATTTAGACCCAAAATTGGCGGAGGAGTTTGGTAAAGTTCTCAAAGGTCAAAGCGTTGTACTTAACGGCCAAATTCTGGCCAAACACGCATTACAAAGATTTCCCCAATCTTAGCACCCTGTATATCAAATTTGGAGTCTGTAAACTCAAAATTTACAGAGTTATTGCGTATGAAAATGTACACACACACAGACACGTCCACTTTTATAGATTATACAAAAATGTATACGCATATATAAATATACATGGAAACAATTTTGTGTTTACTGTAAACTTTTACGCAAATATTATGTAAGTTAAAATTATGTAGAATATCTGCATCAATATAATTACACGTAATAGTTAACTAAAGATGATTATCCCATAAGAGAACCGAAAAAACTAATAGGGAATTAATTACAATAAATGTGTAAAAGAATATGCAACTTAGCTAGATGTATTGCTAGTGAATGCAATCCAATAACCCATACATAAGAAAATTGTATTTTCTTTTAAAGTAAATAGAAAAGAGAGTTTTAATATGAATATCAATACACCCAAAAGAAAAACGAATTCATAGAAGTATAGATAGATAGATAGATAGATAGATAGATAGATTTTTTATACTTACAGTTCCGCCTGATTTTGCTCTTGCCTTATGTACCGTTCATAAGGTTATGTGGGTATGTATATATTAAAAAGTGTTAATATGTAAAGTAATGTCTTTCTGTATAATAGTCTTCCTTAACTACCATAGAGAAAAGACAGACAGATATTTTAACTTTTAAAGATATATATATATATATATGTAAATTTGGTTCGTCACAAATGAATAAACCATATTTCTACGTTACCAATTTATTTGAAATTTACAGACAACCCATCTTTAGAGTCGAGGTATGTTTTTATGTTATTAAAAAAAATTTACCTCGCGAATTATTAAAATATTAAATAAAATAAATAGTTTTTTAACCGTTAGTGCGAATCTGTTCCGTTGATAAAACTGAACTTCTGGTTCGATTCATTTCACAGCCACGAATTGACGAAAGATGTCATTTTCTGTTTAGTAAGTAACAAAAAAAAAACAAAAAACATAATTCATTTGTTTATCTTCCAAATTTTTTTTTATTTTACACATTTTTTCTTTATTATATAAGGCCAAAAAAGTTTGTCGCTTGCTTTTTGAGGTATTTTTTTTTGTTTTTCGATATAAGATTGGTTGGTAATGGCCGAAAAATCAAGTTGTTGTTTATTAAAACGAAATTACATTTATTAAAATTCATTATTTCTTAGTAACTTTTTTTCCAGAAAGATAAAACCCTGAATTTTTCATATAGTAAACAGAATAATGTAAAACTCTTTCTACTATTTTTAATTAAATTTTAAATGTTAAATTTTCTCAAAAAGTTAACAATTGACATTTTTTGTCTTGCACAGAAAACGTACATAATATTAAAAAAAAGTTTTTTGAACTAATTAATTTATTTATTTGTTGTCTAAGATTTAGGATGATTTTCTATGAGAATATGCAATAATATTATAATATAAGTACCTAGATTTCAAATAATTCCACTTATTACTATAGGCAACCAGTTACTTCGCGTCGATCTAGTGTCTAAATCAATAATGTTTACGTTTGTGTTTACAAACTATGGAAGACCAAAAAGGCAAAAAAAAAAACTTATTTTTCGGTGACGAAAATTTCAATGTATTATTAACGCTGAGGCTGGCCAGTATCAGATGGGTGACCATTTGTACGAGTTTGGTTTACTGTAAACTTTTACGCAAATATTATGCAAGTTAAAATTATGTAGAATATCTGCATTAATATAAATCGAGTGTATGTGTGTGGGGGCCAGGCTCCCCAAAATGGGGGGAGGGGCAATTTAAAGCAGAATAAAAAAAAATCATTTCAGCGCGTTTGGCCCACCGTAGTCCAAAGGCGGCAAACGTTTTCAAACGGGATCGAAAAAATGATGCTATTTTCACACAAAGGGCACAATATTTATCGAATTTTTTTTTGGATCGATTCTTCCAAGCAGGCCATGTTTAATAATGGTCATGCATTATTCGGCTCGCTAAAAAAATTAATTTATTTATCAAAGATTTTAAAATGGCTTTTTCGTAAAAAAAAAAAAAAAAATTTGTTTTGCTTAACTTAAATTAATTATTTTACTTAACACATTCACTGAATTTCACACTTCAAAACTCAAAAGCGGGATAATTAAACACAATCGACGTCAAAATAAGGTATGCAAACAATTTTTTTGTTACTATTCTATACTTTCACTTAACAATTTAATAAACAAAAGATGGTACTTATGCAGAGAAGGTACCGTGCTGAAATAATACCGTTATTTAGAAAGGTATTCTTAATATGGGGAGGGAGTTTTGCATCTATTCTAAAATATGAATAAGAAATTGGGTACTCGTGCACGTATTGATCCGTGCTGAAATAATAACGTTATTATTTAAAAAGCCATTCTTAACATGGGGAGAAGAGGGTGTTTTGTAACTATTCTGGACTTTCACCTAACAATTTAATAAACAAAAATTAAACTTAAAAAGACAAGGAACAGTATTAACATTATTTAGAATACAATTGAATAAAAAAAAAAACTTTAATTAAACTTGGAAATACGATTTAATAAATAGCAGTGATCGGTAAGTGCATTAGCACCATAAATTTGTCTAATTCTTAATTTCTTATGTTATTGGAAAAAAAAAAAGGTAAATATGAGGAATTACTCCACCCTCGAAAATTCCTTTAAAATTACCACTCCTTTAGGTTTTCGGGGTCGCTGAAAACGAAAATAACCTTTATAATTAAGGCAAACGAGTAGTTTCCAAGATATGAAGAAATGTTATCTTAAAAAAGTGAAGGATAACTTTTCCATAATAATTTAACGTAAAATGATCACCCATTTGTGGCCACGATTTTTTGGGGTGGGGCTTTCTTTCTGCCCTTGGAAAATCCTTTAAAATAACCTGCTTAAATTGGTTGGAGGGGCGGGCAGTCGGCCGCCACCCCCCCCACACACACACAGAAAAATGCCCCTCTCTCAGGTGGCCAGAAAGTGGGTGCTCATCCTAAGTTAAATTTAAATTGAAAAGTGATCACCCACTTTTCGAAAAAGTAATTTCTTCATATCATGAAAACTTTCTTTTTGCGACGGAAACGGTTTGCAGATTCGTTATTAGTACACTGAAATCTACAATAAAATATTTCGTTATATACGAACATGAGACGGGCCTTAAAGTAAAATAATACCAGATTTTGGAGGCAGATTTGCCATTTAGTTGTATAATATCCTAAAACCAGGTAATCACTAAAAGGGACTCTTAAAAGTCGTTACCTGTATCGATCAAAATTTAAAACCACTGATTATATGTCAGCCTACATCACAGTAACATATATTGAGTGAGTTCCTAACAGTATTTTGTATAGTTTTTTAGTTTAAACTCATTTTCCCAAAATTTCTCCAAACTTAACGTGTTCGATAGTCTGCCGCCATTGGTATTTTTCAAATATACCGATAAACACTGCATGTTTTTGAACTGATTAAACATTATACATTACATAAAAACACTACAATCTTATCCAGTTAGGTAGAACATTTACTTTTCTTGCCTTTGATAACATTTATTTGTTATATATTCATTTTTGACAACTTCTTTGTATCTGTTAATACAAACTCTTTTCATTTAATGTAACGTCTAGTCAGCTCGAAAAACAGTGTTTATCGGTGTATTTGAAAGATACAAATGGTGACGGACACTTTTGATTATGTTAAGTTTGAGAAAGTGAGTTAAAACTAAAAAACTATACAAAATACTGTCACAAACCCACCGATTATGTCAGCCTATGTCATGGTAACATATTCGGTGGGTTTTTGACACTGTATTGTATAGTTTTTAGTTTTCAACTTAATTTCCCAAACTTAACGCATTCAACAGTCTGCAACCATTTCTGTTTTTCCAACTGATTAAACATTTTACCTTACATAAAAACACTAAACAATTATCCAGTTAGGTAGAAATGTAACTTACCTTACCTTTTCTTTCATTTGTTTTTGGACAACTTTTTCGGATCTGCGTATAGTAACCCCCCCCCATCACTCAAATATTAATTACTAACTCAAATTTTTGTATACAGAAAAGAAAAGAAAGAAAACAAACATTTAGCGTTTGAACGTTAGCTTTATCCACTGATTGTTGGTCGAGCCCAAGCCATGATTGACGGTAATCCAGAGGATCAGGATCCAATTCTGCAAGAGGACCATTTTTTCATTTTTTTCCATTTTTTTTTCAGAGTGGATTGCTATACTAAAAATATAAGAAACATGCATTTTCTCTTTTTATTAGAATTTTCCATTACACCAAATTGAGCCACAACAACGCGTGGCAGGGTACAGCTAGTATATATATATATATATATATATATATATATATATATATATATATATATATAGATTGATTGCGATATGTTGTAATGATTAAAAAAAAAAAAAAGACTCATCCGCCACCACCGAGAATCGAAACCAAAACGTTCGGCCCACGATATTTTTCGTCTCTGTTGTCAATAACTGGGCTATGAAAACATGTTTACTGCAAGGCTAAAAATTAAACATGAACCAATAGCTACTACTTATGCATTCATAATGCCGGCATTCGACCTTCACCTGGCACATTTCACTTCTTTTTTATTAATTTTCACACTTTTGCGTCGATTTTTCCAGTTTTTCTTGGATTCAGATACCTTATATATGAAGTTTCATGTCTGTAGACCAAACGCTCTGGGAGGAGTTTGGTTGGCAAAATTTGTTTAAAAAAATGTATACGTATACATAAATACATATGGAAACAACTTTGTGTTTACTGTAAACATTTTACGCAATATTATGCAAGTATAAATCAAGTAGAATATTTGCATGAATATAATTACACGTTAACTACAGATGATTATCCCATTAGAAAACAAAAGTAACTAATAGGGAATTAATTAAAACGAACGTTTAAAAGAATATGCAAATTAGCTAGATCTTTTGCTAGTGGATGCAATTCCACACACCATATATAAGAAAATTTTCTTTTCTTTGGAAATAGAAAAGAGAGTTTTTTTTTAATATGAATATCAATACAAAAACAAAAAAAACGAATTCGTTGATGTATAGGTTGATATGTAGATTCCTTGAAGCATTGTGGGTGCTAGGTATGCAGTAGATATATAGAAGGCTATCACAATGCGGAGAATGGGATATAGTCACTGATGATGTGAGAAGACGGAAACAAGTGGCAATTTACAAATCAATAAGCACATACATATATGTTTATATATATATATTTTTTAAACAGTAATATATGTTTATATATATATAAATATATATTTTTTTATTTTATTTTTTAAACAGTAATCTACGTACACGCGGGTGCGAGGTAATTACCTCTCCTCATGTATATATATATATATATATATATATATATATATATATATATATATATATATATATATATATTCAATTCTGTTAAGTACAAATGTCTTGCTATGTTTGTGGCCATCCATTATACAGAGTTACCAAAAAAAAAAAAAAAGCCAAACGAAGGCCATCTAGAACATATGCTGTAGGACGAAGAAAAAAAGGGCAAATACCCTTGTGGTTTGATGTGATGTTTGGAATATAATAAACTAGTTATGAGCACAGTTACATTTCCTTCAGACCAAACACTAAGAAAATTGGCCTAATTAGAATTAGTCCCCGGTTTTTTTTCGGGGGGGGGTCACTCTGTATTTGTGAAAAAAAATCCCCTTTTATAATGGTGGATGTAACGGATCTATTCAAAGAATGCCGGATGGTTAAGAGAACTTTACAATCAAACTTTATTGTTCGGCCGAATACTCCAAAAAACAATTTACAAAATCCTTAATCCGCGGAGTTTTAAAGAATTCTTCCCTTGTTATTCTTCTTAACAGAGGACATAAAGACATCAGCAACTTATGTTTGTAGCAATGCTAGAATTTGCTGGTTAAGGCATTAAGTGAAACCGCAATTTATTGTAATTATAAATTGCCAAATAAAAAGTGAAAAATGTTTTTTTTATATTTTTCATTGGCAATTTATAACTACAATAAATTGCGGTTTTCGCTTAATGCCTTCACTAGTAAATTCCTGCATTGATACAAATATAATTTTCTGATTTCATTGTGTCCTCTGATCAGTAGAATAGCAAGAATAGCATTATTTGAAACTCCGCCGAATAAGGACTTTGTAAATTGTGTTTTTCTTTGAGTATTCAGTTGAACAATAAATTTTTATTTTAAAGTTCAACTTACAGTTTTAATTTTCTTTCGCTCTACTTTCTATTGCATGTCGAACTTTTTTAATTCGTTTGGGATTAAATATTTATATAAATACTGTTATTTATATTAATTTGAACTTTGCCATTGTGTATATCAGGAAAACTCTACATCCCTTTGTTTTCGTCAATAATAATAATAATAATAATAATAATAATAATATATATATATATATATATATATATATATATATATATATATATATATATATATATATATATATCTGTGTGTCTATGTATGTGCATATATTTATACACATAAACATATTTTAAGGCTGGAAACACATAAAAGGTAAATTAAAACTTTAAGAAATATGAGCTACATACATCTGCGCATGTACGAAACCGAGTGGCGGGGGCAAGCAGATAAATTGGTTGCAGATTTTATTGAATGCTAAAGGAATGCATACATGTTCAAATTTAAGTAGTAAAGGAATAATGTCTGGCGACGAGTAAAAAAAGTCAGGGAATGTCTTGTATCTTGGCACGAGGAGGGAGAGGGACAATGTTTTGTATATAATAAACACATATACAACGCAATATTTTCGGATCTGACGTCGCTTCTACGGCATTTCCGAATCAGAATTGTATATAAAAGATGCGGGTTGTACGTATGCACATTTGGATCTGATGTCGCTAGAAAGAAAATTTTGGTGCGACATAGACGGGAGCAGTGCATTTTACAATTTCACGTGTATCCAAACATGTTTACAGTAGAAACCATACTTTTCGCAGACATGCTTTAATACGACAATAGTTCAGAAAACGTGATTTTTTATTTAGTGTTTAACACAATTCCAAGATTTATTTACTCGATAATTAATATAAATTCCACAAAAATGATACACAGTGCGTAGAAAGAAAATAACTACCAGTTGGCTATTTCTATTATACAGACAGAAAGACAGACAGATCCACACACACACACACACACACGCACACATATATATATATATATATATATATATATATATATATATATATATATATATACTCACATATGTATAATGTTATATAAAATGTATTCAGTTAAGCCACCCAATATTGCACGACAATATTGAAGCTCATTGCATGATAAAAGTATTGAGAAAATATTCCAGATTTCAGTCGAAATCACTTAATCATCACACAATTATTTCTGTCCATATCGAAAGTATATATATATATATATATATATATATATATATATATATATATATGTGTATATATATATATATATATATAATTTCGATATGGACAGAAATAATTATATATATAGTAAGTTAAAAATATATATATGGCGATTAAGTTACACTGAATATTCCGCGTTTCATCCACTCTAGGACTCTTCAGGGTTATGCGGCGCATAAGCCTGAAGAGTCCTAGAGTGGATGAAACACAGGATATTCAGTGTTGCTTAATCGGCATATATATTTTTCACTTACTATCTAGCTCTACCTACGTATTGAGCACTAATCAAGTAAATACTTAAAGTTTACGCATAAATTTATACTTTCGTATATTAATTTATGTGAGTAAATGAAGTAGTTATAAATATATATATATATATATATATAGTCATCCACATACAGTAATGTTTCGCTGTTTCACAGCTCATCAGTTCAGCTAGACAAGCAAATCCCTCAATCTAGGATTAAAACCGATCGCCCAAATGACAATCGGAGCTTCTAACCATGGCGCTATACGGCTGCTGCTATGCAAGCAGTGAATTAACAATGTTTTGATATTGTTCCAAGTACCTAAGCTCAATTTGTTTACACAAACAGCATCGCTGCATACGCTAATGGTTATGTGCATATCACTTCACAAATGCTCCACCTAAGAGAGGGAGCATTATAGTCACACATATACAGTACTGTTTCGCTGTTTCACAGCTCATCGGTGCGGTTAGACAAGCAACAGCCTCAAGCCAGGATCGAAACCCGATCGCACAAACGACATTCGGAGGTTCTAGTTTACACAAAGAGCATTGCTCCATACGCAAATGGTAATTTGTTTATCACTTCCTAAATGCTCAACCTAAGATAGGGAGAATTATAGCTTTATGGCAAAGTGGCAATGTGCCTTGTTTGGGGTGAAAATGTAATAAAAAATTGTTTTTAAAAAATAGAGACATTCATGTTTACCAGAGTGAAATAAGAGTCTGAGCAGTGTGGATGAAAATAGAGAAGTATGATTTTAGAAGTGTAAAACGTAACAAGGAATATTTTCCACATTGCAAAACGGCATATAGATTAGATAAGCAGAGAGAAATTTACCATAATTGCTGTTCCATGTTCTGGCATGCCTTCAAAAAGATGTTTTTTTTTAAATAACTTCCGAGCATGATTTGGATAATCATCGATCGTGAACATAATAGTATCTTGAGGTGCGTCGTTTATATATCATTTGTTTCTAACTGCTGTCAGTAAACAATTACTTTTATTTGGCTATCACATACACCTAACAAGGCAATTTCACAGGCTATATAAGATTAATTAGATCACATGCCCACAAGAGCATCCTAAGTGGAAATTTATTGAAAGATATGTTTTTACACTACATTTAAACTTCTGCATATTGGTACTGTAAGGGGGGTGAGATAACAAAAGCTAGTAGTTCAAGGAAGGAAGCGTTATAGCTTCCGTCCTTGGACTACTGGCTTTTATTATCCCCCCTGACTGTACCAATATGCAGAAGTTTAAATGTAGTGTAAAAAATGAGTAGTAAGCACTCTGGTATCAGGATATCTCTACGAAAGTATTACGCAAAATATACACTTGTGCAAGAAAGTTATTCATAGCATGTCCATTAATTTACTTTGGCACATATGTGCGATTGAACGGGAGTAATTTTTTTATAGATAGTGTCAGACCTATAATATTACGGACTGTTTGTGGATTTTGTCTAAGAGAAAAATCTAATTGGTCCAAGCACCAGCTCAGACATGTCAACATTTCTCCATGCATGGGCGAAGATGTTTTGTAAAGATCTAGGATACTGATAGATGTGAGAAGTTCTTAGGAGACCAGCTTATTTGCAGCAACTTAGACAATATCTTTCATATATTTTTCCAATTCATGGTAACAGTGTTTTACTAGTTTGAATGCTGGGTTCTTGAAAAAGAAATTGTTGAAGGAAAATAGCTCTGTCTTAGTAGCATTAAGTGTTACAAACTACTCATGTCAACGTTGCTCTCCACTAATTTCCACTTTATCCACTATTTTTCAAATGTGTGTTCACCCTTTCCAGCTGTTTAAAATAAAGCGTGATGCCATGGGCAAATATATCGCCGCCAGACCAAATATATCGGCAAATTCTTAAGAAAAATCAGGAATAATAACAATCCAAGAATCAGAACCGTTATTTACATATTGCTAACTTTAAAACATTTACGTCGCAGTTTTCTATACATCATATCCGGTTTAAGCGTCATATATCTACCTCAATTACATTTTAACCAACTAGAAATCATTTAAAAAATAATGCGAAACACATACAATAGTCTCCACATTTTTTGGATTTTTTGTTTCCATGTATACTTTTTTTTTCCTCTTGAAGGTGGGGTTCATTATTTATAAATGTTCAGTAACGTGGTTTTCTTCTTTTTTTTCGTTTAAAAACCTTTTTGATTTGTAATTAAAATAGTTATCTTTGTTTTTGTTTGCTTTTATTTGTTGTTTTTTTTTCTTGTGTCAAATAAGCATTCTTTTGTTCTGGGTATGTTTCCTTTGGGGGAAGTATTTTATAAATTGTTACATTTAAACAATTACGTCGCAAATTTATTTACATAATATCAGTTTTTACCGTCCTATATTTAGCTCAATTACATTTTAACCAAATTTTTTTTAATACTTAACAAGACAAAATATATATCCTCATGTCTTGTACTTTTGGTTTATTTATTTGGAGAGAGGTGGGGTTCAATATTTATAAATTTACGCTAACGTGTTTTTCTGTTGTTTTTTTTTCGCTTTAAAAACCCACCAAATTCAACAAGGTTCGCAAAAGGCCGTTCCTTCATTTACCACGCTTGCGCATCTCGCGTTCTTGAATTGTTTAAAATAGTAAAAACACAGAACGTTGTTTCAATTTTCTCATGGAGGAGCAGAATCAAAATATAGGGGTTTCAGGTTCGCGCCAATGTAACGTACTTTTTTTGGAGAAAGTTTTAACATTAAAAAAGGTTTACTTATGTGCTGTTTACGTTCTAAGTTTTCCTTTTTTTTATCAAAATAAAACGAAAAACCTGCATTTGGTTTTGAGGTGTTTTATTTTTGTGTCTTATATGTGGTTATTTTTGTTTTTTTTATTTTGGTTTTGTTTTTGAGGGATAACGGTGATGAGTAAAATTACTGCAGTAATTAATAAAAAAAACAATAATCAAATATAAATTCACGGAAGCAATTTCGTTTCATTCCATTAGGATAGGATTACATGCTATTGTTCTAAAATAAAATTTCTGCTTCCTAATAAAATTTTGAGACCAACTATTTTTAAGCGACAATGCCGGTAATTAACCAGCTTCAACGATGTTTGTTTTTTGTTTTTTCTCCTCTCTCCACGGCGTCAATTTTTTTTTTCTCTCGTTGCTATTTATTTTATTTTATTATATTTTTTTGGATAGGGCTTAATCTATACTCTCTTCTTGACATTCCGATAGGCATTCTTACCACGAGGAGTTGGGGGGTGTATATTCCGAAAGCCGTTTATAACATGCGTTGGGCAGCAGCAATAGCAACAGCAGCAACAACAACAACAACAACAACAATAATAACAACAACAATAACAACAACAACAATAACAACAACCGCACTTAACCCTTTTTTGAGGGGGGGCACGCTTCCACCGAGCAACGTTGGTCAGCGGTACTGCTCCTATGAAATATTCTGTACCTATTACGCGGAAGGATTTGTAGTTGCAAAGTGAGCGGTTGATATTTCATAGTTACCTGGTTTATAAAATAAAATTTATTCCTCAAGGGTTGTTGACTTTTGGTATGGATGACAGGATTTTTTTAAATCATTTAGCCCATTTCTGTATATATTTTTATCCCTAAAATATTATGAAGGTAAATAAAGGAAAACGTATTAAATCGTTTATGGTAAAAATAAAATAAGGCAACCGAATGCTTTCGTTAACACTCTACGAAGCTGAATCAAACAATTTTAATAAGAGAAGAAAATTTTGTCTGTATTTAAAATAGAATTAAAACGTGTTATCACACACACACACACACACACACACACATATATACATATATATATATATATATATATATATATATATATATGTGTGAGGGGGTGTTTGTGGTTGTGGGTGTTTATGTGTGTGTGTGTGTAATAAGTGTGAGTTTTATTATGGAAGCGTTAATTTAATGTGAATAAATAAAATACGCATCAAGTGTGCTTGAAAACCAAATCACAACGCAATATTAGCAAAATAAAAAAAAACATTTTTCTTACTTGAAATTTATAATTTAAATATGGTTTCAAGTAAAACTTCATCCTCAGTGTGTTGTTTTCTTTCTATTTTTCTTCTTTCTCGCCATGTTGTAAAGTTGGAGAAAGAAAAGTATGTTTGTGAAAATCCTAATTTTCCTCTCAGCGATTGTATTTTGAAATGTTGGATCGGGCCGTTGGCTACGGGAGATTAATATCAAACGTGTAAGTTCCATTTAAGAAGAGATGATTTAATTTCAATAAATAAAATACGCATAAAGTACGTTTGAAAGCCAAATTACAACACAATATTAGGAAAATAAACAAGGATTTTACTAATATTGCGTTGTGCTTTCGCGTATTCTGTCAAATAATTTAATTGTAAAATTTAATTTACAGTTTTAATTTCTTCTCTTTTCTCTTATATTCATATATATATATATATGTGTGTGTGTGTGTATGTGTGTGTGTGTGTGTGTGTGTGTGTGTGTGTGTGTGTGTGTGTGTGTGTGTGTGTGTGTGTGGATCTAGAGTCAGGATGTAAGCGATCGTTTTTTTATCCAGACCGATAAAATAGGTCTCTGTCGTATTTTTAGTCATGAAAATCCGTACTTCCACGAATCCATGAGGCATTGATGCAATATAAGATTAGGAGACAAAGTATAATTACATACAAAACATTTATTAAATGTTATCATTACAAGAGAAAAACTGCTGCATATTCACGAAACAGTAATCTTATCTTCTCATAGACTTTATATATATTTGTTTCTTATATATATTTATATAAAATGGTGTATGTGCATATGTATAAGAGATCATATAAAAATACAATATATTTTTGAATAATAACCCTTTAAAAATAATTTTATACTTTTCGAATTAGAATTATTATTGTCGTAACAAGTATTTGTGGTTTATTTGCTTGTTCTTTCAACTTATATTTGCTTGTTGACTATACCGTACTTTGGGGCAATTGCGTCAAATACGAGGGTAATTACACCAACTAAAAAAAGGTTGCTTTTTATATGCGTAGTTGCCAAAAAGTTTTCCACTTTTAGCTAGTTGGCGCAATTACCCTGGATTTAGCCTAATCGCCCAAAGTACGTACTGAATAATTTCTTTTCGGCTTAGTCGAGTATAAAGTGCAGTTTACTTATCTCAGGAGCAGTGTATTTCAGAAAAGATTGAAGATGCTAGTAATGGTTCCGCAGGTAAAAATATTTTGTGTCACTTTGTATCGCATGCTTATTAAGTTGTCATTTAATCCTTCAATAACTCTTTTCGTTTTGCTGCATAAAACATTCCAATGGATTAATATCAGTAAAAATGGCGAAAGGACAGGCATATGCTAAGTAGAGGGTTGTATAATTCACTGCGAATATTACAACAAACTTGACAGAATAAATTTATTCCAATCTGGAATAAAACATTTCTATTTACGGCGTTTCTGTTCTTTCTTCTTGTTTTAAGATAAATTATTTCCGAATTTTAATAGATGTTTTACAGAATTAATATCTAAAGTAAGAAACATATCATTATGAATTTTCTAAGACAGATCCCAGGCATACCTATATGAGTTATATTTAGTTTAACTGACCGCAGCTTATCCGATACAGCGTATGCTTTTGAAATAAAGAGTGTTGGATAAGCTGCGATTTGTATGAAAATCAAGGCTACAACCTGGGAATTCACTTAAACACTAGAAAGAAGCAAGACGGCACGTACACCCGTACGTTACGAACAGTGTTAAAAAATATATTGGTAAGATCATCCCAGGAAGCAGCAACTTTATGGTAGTATTCCTGCCATATCTACAACCATTAGGGAGCGACGAGAACGATTTACCAGTTACAGCCAGGGGGGGGCAAGCAAGAGCTCGTGAGAAATGTATTGTTGTTGACGCCACGGCACGGGCACAAGAGCAAATGACGACCTAGACACATGTACATCCACAAATTGCACATGAAACCAATTGTGATCCTGAAGTCTGATGCAGATGATTGAAGACATGGAGATCTGGAGCTTGAGAGGGAATTACACTGATCCGCTATAGATAGATGGATTTGTTTACCACAGTTTAACACAATTTTATGCAAATTACGTGAAATGGGAATATAAAACATTCGGGAAAATAAAGGTTTGTAGAATTCTGTTAAATTTTAACAATGTTACATAAGACAGACATCCATAAATATTCTTGACATTTCAGTTTTTTGTATAAGTATTTTAGCCTCAGTGGAAATAACATAACAGAAATTCTCGTTTGAAAATTTAAATATATCAGCTTTGCCTTGAGCTGTACTCATAGACATTACGTTAATTAAGCAAGGTTGGCCGAATATAAATTTAGAAATACTTTCTTATTCATCGAGTTTCACAATGACAAGTGAACAAATATTTGTTTGAGAGGAAAACTCTCCTGTTGTGAAGATCATAGGGCTTAACAAATGTTATGTTTCAGGGCAAATTGCTTTGTTTGGGTAAATAACGGTAGAAAAGTAATTGTTGGAGGACAGATATCTGAAGTCGATTGTCTCAAAAACATCGTACATTCTAAGTTCCCCGGTTTCTTCACTTTTATCACTAATACCCCAAAGCATATTTTTCGATCAGCTGTTTATCTTCATGCAGAGTGACTACACATTGAAGAGAAAATGTGGTCAAATTCTCGCTGATTCTTATAAGATTACCTGTTATACGGCAAACTTAGCTAATCCTAATATTATCATTTAATGATGTTTCAAATCTACAGAAATGCATTATTTGTACATATAACTATTAGTTTTTTTATGTGGTAATGTATTGTATTACTTTATTTTATTCTTATAAAATGAAACATTGCAATGTATTTTTTTAACGCAGCTTCGAGGCATGATTCATCTTATGTGCTAAATTCTTATCATCTATATAATTATAAAACGCAAATGACCTTGTAACGGGTGCTGTAACCTAAAATCCGGGTTACGACTTCTGGTTGTGCATCCGTACATAAACAAATAATCAACGCGACAATAACACGTATTGTTTTACAGTGTAAGTTTTCAACGCCCCAATTGTTTTGTTTTGTCGCGTAAAATTATCCAAATAAATAATTGTTAATATTTTCTGCATTTTTTTACATCGTTCATTTCCGTATTACGTTTAAGTTATTTTAACGTAATTTTCTTATAAATAAATCTACTTTAACCGTTGACAATTATAAACAGAACGACCCATAGAAATCTATCTATATTCTTTTTTCATTTTAATATACTTTCATAGAGTTGTTTCTGTTATGTCACAAAAACTATTTTCTTTACGTCATAAGTGTCATGCTCATACATAAATTCCATAGCTACTGACAAAACGGGTCGCGAGTAGTCTAGTATTTATTTAAAATTACATTTAATATGTTATAGGCTAGAATATGTTTCTCCTAAGACTTACTGGACTTCCAGATTTATTTATAATAAACTGCTATTTAAATATTTAAATCATTATTTTTCATCGCTCGAAATTAATTTAATCGTAAACATTAATTTTAATGTAAGAATCCTTGTCTAGAATAGCCAGACATACAATAAATTTATAATAATAAATAAAAAATTAAAAAAACAAATAAATTGATTGCGGTCTCTGGCCACTGTTTTTGTTGTTGTGGCTGTTGTTCTTCTCCTTCTTCGATAGTAAGGGTTAATGTGTGTGTATTAT